>NC_090931.1:11254398-11560387 GCF_040938575.1 Ambystoma mexicanum | reverse complement strand
ACTTGCTATAAAAAGTGTGGTCTTACTCACATGGATGAGCGAGTAGGAGAGCAAGCAGAAGGGCGAGTTGGGAGGAGAGCCGAGAAGCCAGAGCTACCCAGGACCAGAGGCCAGAGACCGGGATGCTGAGATGCTGAGAAGCTGCAATTTGTGAAAGCAGAAGCGTGGCAAGGGGGCCGTGTCTCCGGGGAGCCCAGGAGTGTTCACGTATGGGAGCCGAGGGGCGTGCTGGTTTCCTGCAGCAACTGTGGATGCAAGTGCCCCTTCCCCTGGGCCAGTGAGACAGTCCAGGAGTGTCCGAGGGGCAGACAGTGAGACCCTGACCTCAGAACGAACAATCATTATGGAGCCAAAGCGCAGCAGCCAGCCTGTCGAGTCTGAGAGCGTTGCAGAGCCGGGTAGTGAAGAACATGATACGAAGTGGCATTTGAAATGAGTAAGCAAGAGGACCGCGTTTGTTAAAGTATGCAAGTGAAGTTAAAGGGAAGACTTCAAGGGTGTGAAAGCAACAGAGTAAGCGCGACACGAGGGAGATGCGCATGTGTGAAGTAACAAGTGGAATAAAGTCGGACATTGAAGTGATAAGTGAAAAAGGGACACAAAGCCCGTTGAAAAAGTGCAAGAGTTACAAAGAGGAGGATTAAAATACAGTGCAAGTGTGCACGACAAAGGGAGAAGAAGGCATGAAAATATTGCAGGAAGCACCAGAAGATTAAAAGAGTAAGAAACCAAGAGAGGGGCAAAGGGTCAGAGTGGCCGCGCTCAGGAAAAGCAAAGAGCCTGGCGATTTCGAAAGCCTCTAATTCTACCCGTGATAAAGTAATGTGAAAGAGAGACTATATGTAAAGCAAAGGCATATCCTGACCAGCAGAATTGATGTTTGGAACTAGAGGGGCCTACGCTGGAGGAAAGGCGCCCTGAGAAACCAAAAGGAACTGTGCTATATTGTGTTTTGTTTTGAAAGCTGCAAGAGGCCCGAGCTTGTTTAAGGTAACAATGAGAGGCCCATTGAGAAAAGTAAAGTGAACAAATTGAAACTTGGGGATGGGAATCCGAAGGAACTCAAGGACATTGAAGGTATTTGAAATCACTATAAGGACACTGCGGAGAAGGTCTTACGAACAGCCCTTTTGAGTGAAACCATTTTAGGGAAATTGGCCACATTGAAATTGGTCAGAAGACCATTTGAAACCAACTCTGGTTTTGCCATTTTTGTTGAACCACCATTTTTTTCCCTTTTAAAGACACTTCCTATCACATTTTTGTACAGAATGAGGGCAAGCATCGGTTTAGACACAGACAGACTTTAATTTTTTACTATTAGAAACTGATGGCCATTCGAAAGGGAACCATCCCTTTAGAGTTAGGGCCTGTCAGGCATTCCACCAACCCTGGAACCCTAGTAAATAAAGGTTTTAAAACACATGCTTTTGAGTCTGTATATCGCTTGATAACATGCCTGTCTCACACAGCCTACAGGTTCAGTCCTCCCTGTCATATTTAGTTGGGATCTGACAGGTGGAGTAAATGATGCATCTCGGAAGGGTGAGGGCCAAAACCTTACTCCTGCCATGGCCAGCCTAATTAATTATCAAAGGCTCCATGGATCCGTCCCTGTTTGTTTGTTTACCCTGTGCAGATGGTGGCAGCAATTAACATAATTAATATACGAATAGAGAATACTTCAAACAGGCCCGCATGCGGCCTGGCTGCTAGAGGTTAACGAAGGAGTCAGGAATCCCCAATACATTTTTATATTCACTGGGTCAACCTGAAGCCAGCTCCCGCCTCTCAGTATTAAGGGCAGTGACCTGTCATGTCTGGGACTATGTGTTTACAGTAGGCAACCCCAGCAGGGGGCCCTATTCAGAAGGTATGAGTATGTGGATTGTTGGAGACAGAAAGTCTGTTCTAGCCGCAGCTTCAAGGGAGACCTGCCGCTTTAATCAGGAACCACAGAGAGCTCAATTAACCAGAGAGACCCATTGATCCACAACCGACAGGATCTTAGTATCACGTTTTCACTCCTTTACCCTTTCTGTTGCAAAGCACGCTGGTTATGGCCTCAGGCATACAGGAGATTATTGGTGGTGGCTCAGGATTGGTTCATTAAGGTAGGCTTAGCCTACACCAATCACTGTGGCCAATTTGGCTTTAAAAGAGTGTTGAGCCCCTCTTTTGGGCAGATCATCTGAAGACCTTGCAAAGAGTAACAAGAAGAACTCATCATTGGACCCTGGCTGACGGTACAGTCTGCCTGCCATCTTCCGCCAGTGAAAGGAGGCCAGGATTTCCAAAAAGGGAAGCAAGACTCCCCTAACCGTGTCCCAGGAAACAGCGGGAGATCCTGAATCCAGAGGACCCTTCAGCAGCTGCAGAACCGGTACCCAGCCAGCACATAGGGTGCCCTGCTAGGCTCTGCAGCAAGCTTCCTAGGTGGGAAGTGCCAGAGAGTCTCTGAACCAAACCAAGGACAAGGCCGTTGCCTGCAACACTGTCCTCAGGTTTGGACCGTCCACCTTAAAGGACGACACAAGCCCTGTGAAGAAGCTAGGAGTGCATCAGCAAGCATCTACCAATGTTTGCCTTAAAAGACATTTTCGAGCCAGTCAAGCCCCTCAAGCTGCAACCAACTGCACCTCTGAATGTTGTCACCCCGCAGTCGCTAACATCGCCTAGTCTAGTGCTTCAGACCCGCCAACCAGCACTGAGACAACTATTCCTGACCCCGAGCCGCTGTATAGGCAAGCCTACAGCCATCCATCAAGCCTCGCTCACAGAACTGCCCGCTGCCTGATACCCGCAGCTGTCTCCCGTCTTGAACTCTGTTGCAGAAACTGCAAAGCGCCCTGAAACCAACTCGAACTTGTCGAGTGTTAAGATGGATTTCTGAACTCTGTCCTGGAGGGGCAGAGGTTCAGAAGGCCAGCCTAGTTTCTTGGAATGGGGTAACCTCTGGACAAGCCAGACCAATCAGGGTAGCGGTGGCGGCGGTCAAGACTAGGTCTCAAGAGGGGTGAGGGTGACTGAAAGCCCACAATGAGCACACAAAGCAAGGACGCTTACAAATTACTCCAGACAGGTGTTATATTAAAAATATAGACACATTTATTACAAGGCTTTGTAACATCGACCATAGTAAAGAATCACGGTAAAACTCCAATAAACCAACACATCACAAGCAATACAATATATATACAAGACCAAGGGGTCTAAAGAGTTAGAAGCACGAAATATGCAGACCACCTAGATGGTGAGGAAAACAGGCAGTGCAAGTAATCGTTAGACCCAGTTTGACATCAGAGGCCACCTAACTAGAAGGAAGTCCGAGCCCTACGAAGAGTGGAGCCTTGTGCTCAAAAGTACCTGCACACGTGGGTGCCAACGGGCAAAGGAGAGTCTCTTTAGGGAGATCAGGCAGTTCAGAGAGGTGAACAAAACGATGATGGACAGTTCCCCGCTACTCAAGCGCGGCCTCCACTTGTGGGCAGAAGCAGGGTGCGAGTGCGGAAAAGGGTTTCTGTTTATGACAGCGGTGGAGAGCCACAGGCTCCTGCGGGAGGGCGACCGGTTAGGGTATTGACTACTCACCGGTCCCCGATGCAGGCAGACCCAGGCTTTTCCGGTTCCGTTTCGGTACTGGCAGGTTCAGATGCGATCAGCAGGATGTCTCGACGCCATGTAGATTCCGCAACAGCAGGAGTCAGGGTCGAGGGTGTCCCAAATGCAGCGAACACGCACAGGTTTGTTACCACAGCAGGGCAACTCGGCAACCGCATGTATTCCGGTCCCAAAGCACACGTCTCACTTCAGACCTGGGAATGCCAATTGTACGAATCGTGTGAGAGTGCCGAGGACACAGGATTAGCAGTAAGCCAGACGGCAGTGACAGAGCAAGGTTCCTGTGTAGGCTGGTCAGTCCACTGGATGGCCCAGGGACGCTTATGAAGGCTCACATACAGGATTTGGTGAAGATTCTGAGAATAGTTGTTCCCACTATTCCAAAGGGTCGAAGCGCCAGTACAGGCCTTCTCGTTCGATCAGAGGCAGAGGGGTCTCACAGGACGACAGCAGTGCAGGGTGCCAAACCTTCAGCGGGTCAACAGCGATTCCTCGACTCAGCTTCTTAGTTGCAGGATACTTGGCTCCTTATCCTTTGTTCGTGAGAACTCAGGAGATTGACATGGTAGTGGTGTTTCCAGCCTCCTCTTATCCAGAGTTCCCTTTGTGCCAAAACGGAGAGGACACAATGGGAGATCTGCTCACAAAACACTCACACCATACGTGGACCTATCACGGACCACGGTGGTCCCAGGCATTCAAGACACTCTAGACTCTCTGGCACCCAGGATGTGTATTGTAAACAGACATCCCAGCCCACATCCTGGAGGCACACACAAGGCATGCAGAAGCCCGCGAAAGCGTTGTGTTTCGCGGGAAAGTGCATGACCAAATAAGGACTGCCCTGGGTCGGCTCGACCTGGGGGAAGGTGAAGGGGCAAGACGGTCAGCGGACAGGACAAAGAACCTCATGGCATGGCCATTTTGGAGGCCAGGCCACCCATTTGGGCCAAACGCTGGAAGCGCGGTTAACATGGCAAAAAGGGGTTCAAAACACAAAGAAACGATAGCTGCCACCAGTCCCGTCCGTGACACATTTGCACATTTCATGATAAGTCCAGCGAGAGTTTCTAGTGCCATTGGAATGACTAGAGACCCAAGAGAGCGGTAATATAAGTTATGGTGTACTCTTGTTTCATGTTGCTCAAAAGCTGCAACATGAGGAAAGGACTAAGGGAAACAAAGTCTCCCGGTACTGACTGTCTTAAGGGCATGTCAGTTTCCCCGTAAGAATGGAGCCAAAGCCCAGAGGAGTGCGGCGGAAGGATGCGCTTCTCCAGCAAAGTCTAGATCAGGGTGTAAAACAACAGCAACAAGTTTGGGGGTTGCCACATGGAAGGAAAATTACCTACAATTATTAAATCTTTCCTAACACTTGCCTTTCCCAGACTAAGGACAGGGGGAACTAATCCACCCCTGGATGAGTTTCTTGTTCAGGTCAGTTAAACATTCTGGACAACCCATCAGCATTGCTATGTTGGACACCTGGCCTATGCTCAATAGTGAAGTCAAAGCCTTGCAGACTTATGGACCACCTAAGCAACTTTGGATTCTCTCCCTTCATGTTCATTAGCCACTTTAAGGGCTTATGGTCAGTTTGCACAGTGAAGTGGGTCCCATAGAGGTAGGGCCTCAACTTCCTTAGGGCCCACACAACAGAGAAACATTCTTTCTCTACCGTGGACCATCTGAGCTCTCTGTCCTTAAGCTGGCGACTAATAAAACCGATAGGGTGTTCCTTACCCTTCTCATCTACTTGCGATAGTACAGCTCCTATCCCAGTGTAAAAGGTCTTTGGTAATCAGGGGCCCTGAGAACAGGGGCCTGGCACAAGGAGTCTTTTAAGCCGTTGAAGGCCTTCTCACACTCGTCGGTCCAAGTTACCTTCTTGGGTTTCTTCGGAGTGGTGAGAGCAGTCAGAAGGGCAGCTATGGTACCCTAGTCTGCCATGAAGTTGCGGTAATACCCCATGAGTCCTAAGAAGGCTCTCACTTGGGTCTGTGTAGTAGGGGTAGGCCAGTCTTGTACTGCTTGTACTTTGCTGGGTAGAGGCTGTATCCTCCCTCCACCTACTTCATGTCCAAGGTAAACAACGGAGCCTTGTCCAATCTGGCATTTACAAGCCTTTATGGTCAAGTCTGCTTTCTGAAGAGCCTGTAGCACAGTTCCGAGGTGTTTCACATGGTCTTCCCATGAAACTGCTATATCATCCAGATATGCAAGACAGAATTCATCCAACCCGTTTAACACATGATTCACAAGCCTCTGAAAAGTGGCAGGTGCATTCTTCAACCCAAACGGCATTACCCTGAACTGGTAAAGACCGTCTGGAGTTCAGAACGCTGTCTTCTTCTTGGCATGTTCTGCTAGGGCTATTTGCCAATAGCCTGCACTGAGGTCAAACGTGCTGAGATACTTGGAGGCACCGAAGGTATCCACCAGCTCATCTGTTCGAGGCAAGGGGTGTGCATCTATCTTGGTGACAGCATTCAGAGCCCTGTAATCCACGCAGAACCTCAATTCAGAAGTACCTGCCTCTGGAACCAAACCACAGGGCTGGACCAAGGACTACTAGAGGGTTCAATCACCCCAAGATATAACATTTTGTTGACCTCTTTCTTAATGTAAGACCGTACTTTGTCTGACATTCTGTATCCTCTACTTTTGGTAGCTACACTGTCTTCTGTGTCTATGTTATGTTTGCACCAAGGTGTCAAACCAGGCGACTGTGAAAACAGGGGGGAAAACTGCCTAAGCAAACTTTTCACCTCAGCCTGCTGATCAGAAGTCAGGTGAGGGGCCACTCGGACACCCTCAAAGGAGCTATCTGAAGGACCGCTTTGGAACAGGTCGGGGAGAGGTTCAGACTCCTCTTCCTCAACATCTGAAGCCAGTAGCAGTGCTGCGATTTCGACTCTTGGGACGAAAGCCTTCAGCCTATTTACATGAAACACTTTTGGAGCCTGTCCAGGCCTTCCAAGGTCTACTAAATAGTTGACCTCAACCAGGGGCTCCACCACTGTGTAAGGGCCTGACCATTTATCCTGTAAAGCTCTAGGCCGTATGGGATTCATGATCAGGACTTGCTCACCAGGTGTGAAGTTGATGAGGGAAGCTTTCTGGTCATACCAATGTTTCACCAGGGCTTGTCCTGCCTTCAACTTGTCACTAGCCAGACCCATCAGAAGTACCATCTGTTTTCTGAGCCCTAACACATAGTCTACTACGTTGGTAGTAATAGGGAGAGTGGGCATTTCCTATCCCTCCTTGACTATGGCTAAGGGTCCCCGCACAGGGTGACCAAACAGAAGTTCGAAGGGGCTGAAGCCAACACCCTCCTGTAGTACCTCTTGGTAGGCAAACAGTAAGCATGGTAAAAAAAGATCCAATTTTCTTCTTTGGGGTCTTCCAGAGCCCCAATCATACTCTTTAATGTTCTGTTGAACCGTTCCTCCAGACCATTGGTCTGGGGGTGGTATGCGGAAGAGAACTTGTAGGTGACCCCACATTCTTTCCACATAGCCTGCATATACTTCGACATAAAGTTGCTACCTCGGTCAGACACAACTTCTTTAGGGAAGCCAACCCTAGTAAAGATGCCAAGTAACGCTTTTGCAACTGACTTGGCAGTTACAGTTTTTAATGGGATGGCCTCAGGATACCTGGTAGCATGGTCGACCAGCACTAGGATAAACCTATTGCCTGAGGATGTTTGCGGGTCAAGAGGACCAACAATGTCGATCCCTACCCTTTCGAATGGTATTCCCACAAGTGGGAGTGGTACCAATGGAGCTTGGATTGTTGAGCCACTCTTACCAGATAACTGGCAGGAGGCACAACTCCTGCAGTGACTTTCTACTTGCACCCCCATCTTGGGCCAGTATAAGTGCATGGATAACCTTTGCTTGGTCCTCTTAATACCAAGGTGACCAGCAAGGTATTATCTGGAATCCTAGCATAAGCCCCTGCGACTTTAGGCTCCCAGGAACCCAGGAACCCAGGGAAACTAAAACTACCTCAGCTTCTATCCCACTGGGGAAGGAGTCTGAGGAGAAGGATGCTCCTGTAATCTCCTGTAATCTCTACTTCCTCGTAGGAGGAGAAGGCCAGATTAGCGGAGTGGACCCCCAAAGGTTTAACCTTACACCGGGGATCCTCCTTCACGTGGTCAGTTTCTCCACAAGCAAAACAAGATCCATTGGGTCTCTTTACATAGGGAGGCTTATTGTAACCAGAGTTCTGTTTCGGAGGCTGACCTCCACTACCCTGTGAGTTCTCTTGTGTCTTATCCTTATTTTTCTTTTTGTGGCCCTTTTGAGAAGAAGATTTATCAGTTTCTCCACCCTCCTTATCTTTGGACTTTTTCCCTTCCTCCTGCTTACCAGGCTGAGTCTTGTCCTTATGGGACACTCGATGTGACACCCACAAATCTGCTGCAATGGCAAGCTTCTTAGGATCTATCTCCTTTGAATCTGCCAAATGCTGCTTAAGCTCAGGGGAAGAAGATGCAAAAATATGTTCCAGCATGACAAGATTTATCATACCTTCAACGGTAGAAACGTTATAACCTTAGACCCAGCCAGTCAAGTTTTTTAAGGATTCAGTTACATAAGATACCCAAGTACCACCTTCTTTTTTCTTATACTCTTGGAATCGTTGCAAATATTGGGCAGGAGTCTTTCCAAACTTTAAAATGAGAGTTTGCTTCAACATTGCAAAATCGGCTCTCTCAGCCTTTGACATTTCCATAATGGCACTGCAGCCAGAATGGGGCAGTCTGCTAAGTAACCAGGCAATTTTATCAGCATTATCAACTTGTTGAACTTCACATGCATACTCAAATGTATTCAGCCAGTCCATAATGTCATTCTTTTCCTCATACACACTGAGCAGATCTTTTGGAAACCATGGATGAGAGGAGGCCCCAGACCCATGTCCAGGACCCTTGGATCCATTGGCAACTTGAAGCTTGGCCAGTTCCAACTGGTGATCCCTTTCTTTCTGTTTTTCTGCCTGTTCGATTTTTAACTTGGCCCTATTGAACTCAAGCGGTTCCTGGAGTTTGGCCATATTGAACTCAAGCTCCTTCTGCCTAAACAGCAGCTCTTGCTTCTTGAATTCAAGTATGGCTTCCCCATCAGCACTGGCAGAGGAAACATTGGACATTTCATCCTCCCTGTCCTCATGGTCGCGGTGGACAAGTGCAGCGGCAGAACTTTCAGTTCTACCAGTGAGAGCAGCCCCACCTCCTTCTGCACTGTCCTCAGAAGCTATAGCACCAAGCTGAGCTTCTTGCCACGCCATGATTCTTTGGATCATTTCCAGCCTCACCTCCGCACCAGGCACTTGCCACCAGCTTCACCTCTGCACCAAGTACTCGCCACCAGCTTCACCTCCGCACCACGCACTCGCCACCAGCCTCACCTCCACACCAGGCACTCTCCACCAGCTTCACCTCTGCACCAGGCAACCCTTTGATTCCACCGTTTTCATTCTCAGCCTCAGATCACTCAAGACCCAATACAGGGATACAAACAGAACACACCAACCCCAAGGGGTCTCGACCAGGGGCAACAACCCCATTTCCTGTAATCCATCCTTTGGTAAGAACCAACCACATGGAAACTTAGTAATTCACCAAACCCCTTCCTGTGCAACCTGCTAATTTGCTTCTGTTCTCCTCCCCACCCCCACCTTTTTTCCTTCCTCTACTTCTCATGGTTCGGACACCGCCCATAACAAATGGAAATAATGTAATGTAAACCAACTACAAATGGGATATTCATCAATACTCTAACATCCAAATGAATGTCTCACCTATTGTCACTCACTCACTCAATTGTTCAACACATGTCACTTACACAACAAATGTCATGTAAACTAACCAACTGTTGAATGTATGTAAATACGTTTTAAATATTAGCCTTCATAAAGACCCAATGAGGTCGAAACACGTATCGGCTGACCACAACATGACTATAGGGACTCATTACGAGGTTGGAGGCTACCCCCAAACTCGCATCCGGGTCTGGCACACGCGAATGGGCAATTACTGGGTCATGCCGAGTTTGGCAGACACGGTAATTGCCCATTCGCGGGTGCCAGTAATAAGGGACTCCCCATCCCCATTCGGCCCCATAGGGCCCCATAGGGCTGAATGGGAATAAGGAGCCCGGATGCACCAACACCGTTCATACGGGGCCGGTGCATCCACGCATTGTGCATGTACAAGCACAATTTGTAGTATGGTGGTACGGTAGCAACGGCGTCGGTAGCACTACCAGTGCCGTTGTTACTATGCCACCATACTTATAATGAGGCCCTATGTGTCTACACTGTAATAATAATAAAAATTGCACTGAAAAACACTGCATTTAGCGTGGGAATCAATTTATACATAGGATTCTCTAAGACTAGAAACTGCAGTGCAGGAAGGCCAGCAGGTAAGTGCGAAGGACTGAACAGGGGTGGGGCCTGGTGTCCTCTATGACTCATAGGAACACCACGCAGCCAGTCAGCATAATAATGCAGGAGGGGGGAAGGTTAGCAGAGGAGAGGCAGAGAGAAGGAGGAGAGGACAGGTTAGCAGAGGAGAGGCAGAGAGAAGGAGGAGGGAAGGTTAGCAGCGGAGAGGCAGAGAGAAGGAGGAGAGGACAGGTTAGCAGAGGAGAAGCAGAGAGAAGGAGGAGGGGAAAGGTTAGCAAAGGAGAAGCAGAGAGAAGGAGGAGGGAAGGTTAGCAGCGGAGAGGCAGAGAGAAGGAGGAGAGGACAGGTTAGCAGAGGAGAAGCAGAGAGAAGGAGGAGGGGAAAGGTTAGCAAAGGAGAATCAGAGAGAAGGAGGAGGGAAGGTTAGCAGCGGAGAGGCAGAGAGAAGGAGGAGAGGACAGGTTAGCAGAGGAGAAGCAGAGAGAAGGAGGAGGGGAAAGGTTAGCAAAGGAGAAGCAGAGAGAAGGAGGAGGGAAGGTTAGCAGCGGAGAAGCAGAGAGAAGGAGGAGGGAAGGTTAGCAGCGGAGAGGCAGAGAGAAGGAGGAGGAGAAGAGGAAGGCCTTGAAGAGCTTTCAGAACTTAAGAAGGTCTGGCTCAAGGCAGAGGGTGGCAGGGAGGCCATTCCAGAGGGAGGCACCTGCCGAGGAGAGAGATCTACCACCCAGCCTCTGCTTGGAGAAGTGACTCACCCGCAGAGAGTTGGAAGTTGACGAGCAGAGGGCTCTAGGAGGAAGGTACTTAGGCAGAGAGAGTTGGTTGTAGTGCGGGCCCCAGCCCCAAAAAGCCTTGTGGATGATGCAGAAGTTGAGAAAAGGAAGAATACCTCTAATCTAAGGAAGTGAAGTTGGAAATGGGACTTTTTGGAAATGTCTGTGATGTGTGGCGAGAAGGAGAGGGTGGTGTCGAAGATGGCCCCAAGGTTTTTTGCCTCACAAGAGGGTGAGGGCACAGGGCCAAGGGAGGCTGACAGAGTGAGAGGGGAAAGCTGGTGCCAGGGTCCCAAAGAGAAGGATCTCCGTCTTACTAGATAGACAGTTGGGAGGAGGAGGTGGAGAAGACCAAGGGTAGGTTGAAAGAGAGCTGCGTGTCATCTGCGTAACACTGAAAGTTACAGGAAAAGGTAGAGATCAGGATGGCCAAGGGGGCCAGGTAGACATTGAAAAACCAGGTGGAGAGGATAGAGCCCTGGGGAACCCCCCATGTAGAGACTGTGGTGGTGGAGAGGAAGGAGCCAAGTTCAACCTGGGAAGGTCGGTCCAAGAGGAAAGAAGACAGCCACCCCAGAGCCTGATACGTGATGCCCAGGGTATCTCGGAGACGAGTAGTTCACTGTTTCAAAAGCAGATGAAAGGTCGAGCAGAATGAGGACAGAGGGAGAGTTAGAGTCAAGGTTAGAGAGCAGATATTCACCAGTGTTCAGGAGAGCAGGTTCAGTGCCTCTGGCTTCTCTGAAGCCAGACTGATGGTCATGGAGGCAACCAACAGCTTTGGTTTGGAGGGTTAGCTGTCACGACCCTCAGCCCTGATCCCCACTGGCAAGCCCATTGGCCAGGTGGAATCAGGACTTGGATCTCAAATAAGAGCTGGCATCCACGTCTCAGGCCCTCTTGGGGCCAGTCCTGGTGCCTTTGGCGCCAGGCTCATACACAGTGAAAGACATCTGCTCAGGGAACTACTTTATTTAGGCTTTCATCCAACATGGAGGCATCCACATAGCTTGATTCCTAGAACCAAGCTATGCGGTCTAGTGTTTTGGGTGTGGTGGCTATTTAAACCACACCCGAACAAGACAACACGCTTCGTGTTACTTTGCAGCTAGCAACGTGACGCTCACCGTGTCCAGCTTACTCACGAGCCTGGGAAATCAGAACCTGCAGAAAGACAAAAGAACATCGTTAGCAGCAGCATCTTACCTGCGATCTACATCCTTCACTGCTCGCAGCTCCTGGGTAGCTCCGTTGGATCTGCGCTCCGCCCGGACCAAAGGACCTGAAAAAGGAAGAAAAGACATCATTAAAGGAGGTATTAGAGACATTTCAACTACGAATTGCTTAAAAGACTTACCTGGCTGATCGCCTTTCGGCTGGCATCGCTCGGGGAATCCACATGTGCTGGGAGCACACCGCGACCTACGAAAAAAGCGAGAAAACATAGGTCTGCGAAGACAAGACATCGCAGCACTGCGCAAAGCGCTTACTTACCGCATCACAGCGCTTATTGTGCGCCATCATTTACCGGTGAGGCCCAGCTTAGCCAGTTCGCGACGCGGACGCTCCGCACATCTAAGGGAGATAAAAAGAGACATTATCAAACAGAGAAAGGCATGCAAGAATAACAACTCAATAAACAGCAATAAGACCTACCTGAAAAACATTACTTGGGCCGCTGTCAGTGAAGTAACTGGACCACACACGCCCACGAAAGACAACGCGCCCCTGCCCAAAAAGCAGGACAGAGAGCTCGCCAACTTCTACAACAAGGTGAGAAGAGGGCCCAGAGGGGCTGAAGTCATACGGGAGGTGGGGGGAAAACTTACCTTGGTCGGCCAGTCCTAAACACAGTATTTTCAGGCGGAACTTCCACCGAGAACCATACCAAAGAATCACTGAGAAGGATACCAGCAACCAACTGCCTGGGTTGCGCCCCCATGGATACCAGGTGAGCGTAACAGAACGCAAAGCCTACCATAACTAATCCACTTGGGTGCCATGGAGGCATCAGAAATTGACCAATTGGCCCAATTGTTGGGGGACCTTCGTGCCGAGGTTCATTCTGCCCGACAAGAGACTAATGCACTCCGAAGAGACCTAATAGTGACCAAAGATCGCACCAAGGAGATCGGTAGACAGTTCTTGCAATCACAGGCAGGACAGACTCCTCTGCCTGGGGGAAATCCATTGATGCAAAATCCAACCTCCTAATCTTTTACCCCTAATCCAGTACAGATCACGTTACCTGGAACAGTTCCCCTGGCACCACCAGAAAGGTTTTCGGACAACCCACGGACGTATGCAGCATTCATAAATCAGTGTCGCCTTCATTTCCTTTGTCGTCCTGGGGCATTTCCAAATGACCAAGCTCGGGTAGCTTTCATCCTATCATACTTGAGTGGAAGTGCAGCGGATTGGTCGGTGCCGTTGGTGACCCATAATGATCCGTTGTTACAGGAGTATGGGAGTTTCCAGAGAGAAATGGAAAAACGTTTTGCTCGCCATACCCAGGAACAAGCAGTTGACAACAAACTCTTATCCCTCTGGCAGGGGAATCAGAACTTGTTGACGTACATTGCTACCTTTAATAGACTGGTTGCCGAAGCCAGGTGGCCAAAAAACAAAAGAACCACATTGTTCCATCGAGGCTTGTGAGGCGAATTAAAGGACGTCTTAGCCCAGGAAGGTGTATCCCCCAGAGACTGTTCCGAATTCATAAATCTGGCCGTGCAGCTAGATCACTGGTTGCAGGACCGAAAAGCAGACCGGTCCAAAACAGACTCTCGCGTGGTTTATGTTCGATCAAGGGACAACGCACTACGGGTGCCAGAAAATGCTGTAGAACCCATGCAGATCGGAGGGATATGACCTCCATTAACAAAACAAGAGCGGGATAAAAGAAGACAACAACAACTTTGTTTGTATTGTGGAAAACCAGGACATTTCCTGAAGGACTGCCCAGTAAACCCCCCAAGGAGAACAGTCGGGGCCACAGAAAAGGATGAAGTTAAGGAATCGGAAAACTACCAAGCTCGGCAACCGTAGAGATCAGTTTGTCGAGTGAGAAGAAAGAGCCACCGAACTTGCACTTTGCAATACCAGTGATCTTAATAAATCACCAACGGTCGCCAAAGATGCATGCCGTAGAAGCGTACATCGACAGCGGAGCAGTTGGCAATTATATTGATCAAGAGCTGGCAGCAGAGATGGGGCTTCCTTTATGCTCCAAGTCAACCAGGGACAAGGTAACCACCGTGGATGGGACAGAAATCACCTCCGGACCAGTAACCCAGTGCACAGCAGGAGTAACCTTGCTGTGCCAGGATGGACATCGGGAGTGTATTTCGTTCGATCTCATTAAGGCACCTCAGTTCTGGTTAATACTAGGGATGCCTGCCATGGTTAGTTGCTCACAACCCTTTGGTAGACTGGCGGGCACGGAAATTAACCTTCCCCGGCGACTGCTCCCCGGCCTGCTATTATCCAAAGCCGGAACCCGACTTCGGTATCTCCAAGACTCCCAGAACAGCAGTATCTACCCTAGGAGTAACTAATACCTTGCCACATGAATACCACGATTTTCAGGACGTATTCCAAAAGGACCAGGCTAACATGGAATAGTGAATGATAGCAAGCATCACACATAGACATAACTGCAAGGACAGCAATGCCAATTAACTGATCCACTAACAATTTCACCCCTCTGCACGCACCTCTCAAACTCTAACCAAACACAACCACAAGCCTACAACACAACAATCCACACAAACTTCACTACACTGCAACAACAAAACAAACCGCACATAGACTTGCACAACAGCACACAACGACTACCGACCGTAAAACACCCCAAGCCCAACCAACGGACCAACAGGGCTGAGGCTGCCATCAGCACATCACTGCTATCTTGCACTTTTCCAGCTTATTCCCACTAACTCACCCCCCTCTCCCTCTTTCAGAGCCGCCAGAGCACCAGGGGACCACTCCGGTGGTGATAGTGCGCGGTACAAATATCCTTTAACATTAACATTAACATCATCGTCAAGGGGTTTCATAAGTGGTCGGTGTGGTAGTCCCAGCCCCTGCTGTATATCTGTACTCTTGCTACCTCCGTGAAGCGCTGTGTTGCTTCCCGAAGCTAGGCCCCCCTCAATAAGTACCATATAATATTAATACACTGGGCGCCTCGCTTGTGACCGGCGAAGTGGATCGTCCTTGCTTCACTGTAGCAGCAGCAAACTGTCAGGAACTCAGAGTTTGGCTTGTGTAGACCCCTTCATCCTGATAGACCTTGGATTCCAGATTTGGTACATCATGTGATACAGCCTGCGACTTCCACCTGATCGCACGTGATTGCTGCGCTTCAGGGAGAAGGTCTCTGGGCGCTCCCTGAATATTCAGGAGGAGGCGGCGAGAGCGCTGCCCCTTGAGGACTCTGCGGGGAACCTCGAGCAGAGCTCGAGAAGGAGGTAAAGGCTGGACTCCGGGGTATGGCGCCCAGCACAGAGGTCTGGGGAAGATTAAACCAAAGAAAATGGGGCTTAGACATTAAATGCGACCCCTAAGGCCGGACCGTGACCTTGCGTGACTCCTGCAGCTGATTTATGACCTAAGGTGACCCCTGCAGAAGATGGGGCCTTCTCAGGGAGCTGCTGAGCCAAATGTTAAACACACTTTCTCTTCTTTGATGTTGGTATAGAGGACCTCTGGGCACACACCGAAACTTCCAGAAATCCCTGGACAGGCTAATGCCCAGGTGTGAGCCTTCCCAGAGTCCTGTGCACCTCGCAGGGCAGAAAGCCCGGGACAGGCTGATGCCCAGGTGTGAGGGCAGAAAGCCCGGGACAGGCTGATGCCCAGGCGTGAGATGCCCAGGCGTGAGGGCAGAAAGCCCTGGACAGGCTGATGCCCAGGTGTGAGGGCAGAAAGCCCAGGACAGGCTGACGCCCAGGTGTGAGGGTAGAAAGCCCGGGACAGGCTGACGCCCAGGTGTGAGGGCAGAAAGCCCTGGACAGGCTGATGCCCAGGTGTGAGGGCAGAAAGCCCGGGACAGGCTGACGCCCAGGTGTGGGGGCAGAAAGCCCAGGACAGGCTGACGCCCAGGTGTGAGGGTAGAGAGCCCTGGACAGGCTGATGCCCAGGTGTGAGCCTTCCCAGAGTCCTGTGCACCTCGCAGGGCAGAAAGCCCGGGACAGGCTGATGCCCAGGTGTGAGGGCAGAAAGCCCTGGACAGGCTGATGCCCAGGTGTGAGGGCAGAAAGCCCTGGACAGGCTGATGCCCAGGCGTGAGGGCAGAAAGCCCGGGACAGGCTGACGCCCAGGTGTGGGGGCAGAAAGCCCAGGACAGGCTGAGGCCTAGGTGTGGGGGCAGAAAGCCCAGGACAGGCTGACGCCCAGGTGTGAGGGTAGAGAGCCCGGGACAGGCTCACGCCCAGGTGTGAGGGCAGAAAGCCCTGGACAGGCTGATGCCCAGGTGTGAGGGCAGAAAGCCCTGGACAGGAGGGCAGAAAGCCCTGGACAGGCTGATGCCCAGGTGTGAGCCTTCCCAGAGTCCTGTGCACCTCGCAGGGCAGAAAGACCGGGACAGGTTGATGCCCAGGTGTGAGGGCAGAAAGCCCTGGACAGGCTGATGCCCAGGTGTGAGGCAGAAAGCCCGGGACAGGCTGAGGCCCAGGCGTGAGGGCAGAAAGCCCGGGACAGGCTGATGCCCAGGTGTGAGGGCAGAAAGGATGCCCAGGTGTGAGGGCCGAAAGCCCGGGACAGGCTGATGCCCAGGCGTGAGGGCAGAAAGCCCGGGACAGGCTGATGCCCAGGTGTGAGGGCAGAAAGCCCGGGACAGGCTGATGCCCAGGTGTGAGGGCAGAAAGCCCGGGCAGAAAGCCCGGGATAGGCTGATGCCCAGGCGTGAGGGCAGAAAGCCCGGGACAGTCTGATGCCCAGGCGTGAGGGCAGAAAGCCCGGGACAGGGGGCAGAAAGCCCAGGCAGAAAGCCCGGGACAGGCTGATGCCCAGGTCTGAGGGCAGAAAGCCTGGGACAGGCTGATGCCCAGGCATGAGGGCAGAAAGCCCTGGACAGGCTGATGCCCATGTGTGAGGGCAGAAAGCCCTGGACAGGCTGATGCCCAGGTGTGAGGGCAGAAAGCCCGGGATAGGCTGATGCCCAGGCGTGAGGACAGAAAGCCCGGGACAGGCTGATGCCCAGGCATGGGGGCAGAAAGCCCGGGACAGGCTGATGCCCAGGCGTGAGGGCAGAAAGCCCGAGACCGGCTGATGCCCAGGCGTGAGGGCAGAAAGCCCGGGACAGGCTGAGGCCCAGGCGTGAGGGCAGAAAGCCCGGGACAGGCTGATGCCCAGGTGTGAGGGCAGAAAGGATGCCCAGGTGTGAGGGCAGAAAGCCCGGGACAGGCTGAGGCCCAGGTATGAGGGCAGAAAGCCCGGGACAGGCTGATGCCCAGGCGTGAGGGCAGAAAGCCCGAGACCGGCTGATGCCCAGGCGTGAGGGCAGAAAGGATGCCCAGGTGTGAGGGCAGATTTCTGCCCGGGACAGGCTGATGCCCAGGTGTGAGGGCAGAAAGCCCGGGACAGGCTGATGCCCAGGCATGGGGGCAGAAAGCCCGGGACAGGCTGATGCCCAGGCGTGAGGGCAGAAAGCCCGAGACCGGCTGATGCCCAGGCGTGAGGGCAGAAAGCCCGGGACAGGCTGAGGCCCAGGCGTGAGGGCAGAAAGCCCGGGACAGGCTGATGCCCAGGTGTGAGGGCAGAAAGGATGCCAGGTGTGAGGGCCGAAAGCCCAGGACAGGCTGATGCCCAGGCGTGAGGGCAGAAAGCCCGGGACAGGCTGATGCCCAGGTATGAGGGCAGAAAGCCCGGGACAGGCTGATGCCCAGGCGTGAGATGCCCAGGCGTGAGGGCAGAAAGCCCTGGACAGGCTGATGCCCAGGTGTGAGGGCAGAAAGCCCTGGACAGGCTGATGCCCAGGTGTGAGGGCAGAAAGCCCGGGACAGGCTGACGCCCAGGTGTGGGGGCAGAAAGCCCAGGACAGTCTGACGCCCAGGTGTGGGGGCAGAAAGCCCAGGACAGGCTGACGCCCAGGTGTGAGGGTAGAGAGCCCGGGACAGGCTGACGCCCAGGTGTGAGGGCAGAAAGCCCTGGACAGGCTGATGACCAGGTGTGAGGGCAGAAAGCCATGGACAGGAGGGCAGAAAGCCCTGGACAGGCTGATGCCCAGGTGTGAGCCTTCCCAGAGTCCTGTGCACCTCGCAGGGCAGAAAGCCCGGGACAAGCTGATGCCCAGGTTTGAGGGCAGAAAGCCCGGGACAGGCTGATGCCCAGGTGTGAGGACAGAAAGCCCTGGACAGGCTGATGCCCAGGTGTGAGGCAGAAAGCCCGGGACAGGCTGATGCCCAGGTGTGAGGGCAGAAAGCCCTGGACAGGCTGATGCCCAGGTGTGAGGGCAGAAAGCCCGGGACAGGCTGATGCCCAGGCATGGGGGCAGAAAGCCCAGGACAGGCTGATGCCCAGGCGTGAGGGCAGAAAGCCCGAGACCGGCTGATGCCCAGGCGTGAGGGCAGAAAGCCCGGGACAGGCTGAGGCCCAGGCGTTAGGGCAGAAAGCCCGGGACAGGCTGATGCCCAGGTGTGAGGGCAGAAAGGATGCCCAGGTGTGAGGGCCGAAAGCCCGGGACAGGCTGATGCCCAGGCGTGAGGGCAGAACGCCCGGGACAGGCTGATGCCCAGGTGTGAGGGCAGAAAGCCCGGGACAGGCTGATGCCCAGGTGTGAGGGCAGAAATCCCGGGACAGGCTGATGCCCAGGCGTGAGGGCAGAAAGCCCTGGACAGGCTGATGCCCAGGCGTGAGGGCAGAAAGCCCGGGACAGTCTGATGCCGAGGCGTGAGGGCAGAAAGCCCGGGACAGGGGGCAGAAAGCCCAGGCAGAAAGCCCGGGACAGGCTGATGCCCAGGTCTGAGGGCAGAAAGCCTGGGACAGGCTGATGCCCAGGCGTGAGGGCAGAAAGCCCTGGACAGGCTGATGCCCATGTGTGAGGGCAGAAAACCCTGGACAGGCTGATGCCCAGGTGTGAGGGCTGAAAGCCCGGGATAGGCTGATGCCCAGGCGTGAGGACAGAAAGTCCGGGACAGGCTGATGCCCAGGTGTGAGGGCAGAAAGGATGCCCAGGTGTGAGGGCAGATTTCTGCCTGGGACAGGCTGATGCCCAGGTGTGAGGGCAGAAAGCCCGGGACAGGCTGATGCCCAGGCGTGGGGGCAGAAATCCCGGGACAACCTGATGCCCAGGCGTGAGGGCAGAAAGCCCGAGACCGGCTGATGCCCAGGCGTGAGGGCAGAAAGCCCGGGACAGGCTGAGGCCCAGGCGTGAGGGCAGAAAGCCCGGGACAGGCTGATGCCCAGGTGTGAGGGCAGAAAGGATGCCCAGGTGTGAGGGCCGAAAGCCCGGGACAGGCTGATGCCCAGGCGTGAGGGCAGAAAGCCCGGGACAGGCTGATGCCCAGGTGTGAGGGCAGAAAGCCCGGGACAGGCTGATGCCCAGGCGTGAGGGCAGAAAGCCCGAGACCGGCTGATGCCCAGGCATGAGGGCAGAAAGCCCGGGACAGGCTGAGGCCCAGGCGTGAGGGCAGAAAGCCCGGGACAGGCTGATGCCCAGGTGTGAGGGCAGAAAGGATGCCCAGGTGTGAGGGCCGAAAGCCCGGGACAGGCTGATGCCCAGGCGTGAGGGCAGAAAGCCCGGGACAGGCTGATGCCCAGGTGTGAGGGCAGAAAGCCCGGGACAGGCTGATGCCCAGGCGTGAGGGCAGAAAGCCCTCGACAGGCTGATGCCCAGGTGTGAGGGCAGAAAGCCCGGGACAGGCTGACGCCCAGGTGTGGGGGCAGAAAGCCCAGGACAGTCTGACGCCCAGGTGTGGGGGCAGAAAGCCCAGGACAGGCTGACGCCCAGGTGTGAGGGTAGAGAGCCCGGGACAGGCTGACGCCCAGGTGTGAGGGCAGAAAGCCCTGGACAGGCTGATGCCCAGGTGTGAGGGCAGAAAGCC
Organism: Ambystoma mexicanum; assembly: GCF_040938575.1. Taxonomy (NCBI): domain Eukaryota; kingdom Metazoa; phylum Chordata; class Amphibia; order Caudata; family Ambystomatidae; genus Ambystoma; species Ambystoma mexicanum. The sequence goes on along the minus strand of NC_090931.1, from coordinate 11,540,526 downwards.
CTGGACAGGAGGGCAGAAAGCCCTGGACAGGCTGATGCCCAGGTGTGAGCCTTCCCAGAGTCCTGTGCACCGCGCAGGGCAGAAAGCCCGGGACAGGCTGATGCCCAGGTTTGAGGGCAGAAAGCCCGGGACAGGCTGATGCCCAGGTGTGAGGGCAGAAAGCCCTGGACAGGCTGATGCCCAGGTGTGAGGCAGAAAGCCCGGGACAGGCTGATGCCCAGGTGTGAGGGCAGAAAGCCCTGGACAGGCTGATGCCCAGGTGTGAGGGCAGAAAGCCCGGGACAGGCTGATGCCCAGGCATGGGGGCAGAAAGCCCAGGACAGGCTGATGCCCAGGCGTGAGGGCAGAAAGCCCGAGACCGGCTGATGCCCAGGCGTGAGGGCAGAAAGCCCGGGACAGGCTGAGGCCCAGGCGTTAGGGCAGAAAGCCCGAGACAGGCTGATGCCCAGGTGTGAGGGCAGAAAGGATGCCCAGGTGTGAGGGCCGAAAGCCCGGGACAGGCTGATGCCCAGGCGTGAGGGCAGAAAGCCCGGGACAGGCTGATGCCCAGGTGTGAGGGCAGAAAGCCCGGGACAGGCTGATGCCCAGGTCTGAGGGCAGAAAGCCCGGGACAGGCTGATGCCCAGGTATGAGGGCAGAAAGCCCGGAACAGGCTGATGCCCAGGTGTGAGGGCAGAAAGGATGCCCAGGTGTGAGGGCAGAAAGCCCTGGACAGGCTGATGCCCAGGTGTGAGCCTTCCCAGAGTCCTGTGCACCTCGCAGGGCAGAAAGCCCGGGACAGGCTGATGCCCAGGTGTGAGGGCAGAAAGCCCTGGACACGCTGATGCCCAGGTGTGAGGCAGAAAGCCCGGGACAGGCTGATGCCCAGGTGTGAGGGCAGAAAGCCCTGGACAGGCTGATGCCCAGGCGTGGGGGCAGAAAGCCCGGGACAGGCTGATGCCCAGGTGTGAGGGCAGAAAGCCCGGGACAGGCTGATGCCCAGGTCTGAGGGCAGAAAGCCCGGGACAGGCTGATGCCCAGGTGTGAGGGCAGAAAGGATGCCCAGGTGTGAGGGCCGAAAGCCCGGGACAGGCTGATGCCCAGGCGTGAGGGCAGAAAGCCCGGGACAGGCTGATGCCCAGGTGTGAGGGCAGAAATCCCGGGACAGGCTGATGCCCAGGTGTGAGGGCAGAAAGCCCGGGCAGAAAGCCCGGGACAGGCTGATGCCCAGGCGTGAGGGCAGAAAGCCCTGGACAGGCTGATGCCCAGGCGTGAGGGCAGAAAGCCCGGGACAGTCTGATGCCCAGGCGTGAGGGCAGAAAGCCCGGGACAGGGGGCAGAAAGCCCAGGCAGAAAGCCCGGGACAGGCTGATGCCCAGGTCTGAGGGCAGAAAGCCTGGGACAGGCTGATGCCCAGGCGTGAGGGCAGAAAGCCCTGGACAGGCTGATGCCCATGTGTGAGGGCAGAAAGCCCTGGACAGGCTGATGCCCAGGTGTGAGGGCAGAAAGCCCGGGATAGGCTGATGCCCAGGCGTGAGGACAGAAAGCCCGGGACAGGCTGATGCCCAGGTGTGAGGGCAGAAAGGATGCCCAGGTGTGAGGGCAGATTTCTGCCCAGGACAGGCTGATGCCCAGGTGTGAGGGCAGAAAGCCCGGGACAGGCTGATGCCCAGGCGTGGGGGCAGAAAGCCCGGGACAGGCTGATGCCCAGGCGTGAGGGCAGAAAGCCCGAGACCGGCTGATGCCCAGGCGTGAGGGCAGAAAGCCCGGGACAGGCTGAGGCCCAGGCGTGAGGGCAGAAAGCCCGGGACAGGCTGATGCCCAGGTGTGAGGGCAGAAAGGATGCCCAGGTGTGAGGGCCGAAAGCCCGGGACAGGCTGATGCCCAGGCGTGAGGGCAGAAAGCCTGGGACAGGCTGATGCCCAGGTGTGAGGGCAGAAAGCCCGGGACAGGCTGATGCCCAGGCGTGAGATGCCCAGGCGTGAGGGCAGAAAGCCCTGGACAGGCTGATGCCCAGATGTGAGGGCAGAAAGCCCGGGACAGGCTGACGCCCAGGTGTGGGGGCAGAAAGCCCAGGACAGGCTGACGCCCAGGTGTGGGGGCAGAAAGCCCAGGACAGGCTGACGCCCAGGTGTGAGGGTAGAGAGCCCGGGACAGGCTGACGCCCAGGTGTGAGGGCAGAAAGCCCTGGACAGGCTGATGCCCAGGTGTGAGGGCAGAAAGCCCTGGACAGGAGGGCAGAAAGCCCTGGACAGGCTGATGCCCAGGTGTGAGCCTTCCCAGAGTCCTGTGCACCTCGCAGGGCAGAAAGCCCGGGACAGGCTGATGCCCAGGTGTGAGGGCAGAAAGCCCGGGACAGGCTGATGCCCAGGTGTGAGGGCAGAAAGCCCTGGACAGGCTGATGCCCAGGTGTGAGGCAGAAAGCCCGGGACAGGCTGATGCCCAGGTGTGAGGGCAGAAAGCCCTGGACAGGCTGATGCCCAGGCGTGAGGGCAGAAAGCCCGGGACAGGGGGCAGAAAGCCCAGGCAGAAAGCCCGGGACAGGCTGATGCCCAGGTCTGAGGGCAGAAAGCCTGGGACAGGCTGATGCCCAGGCGTGAGGGCAGAAAGCCCTGGACAGGCTGATGCCCAGGTGTGAGGGCAGAAAGGATGCCCAGGTGTGAGGGCAGATTTCTGCCCGGGACAGGCTGATGCCCAGGTGTGAGGGCAGAAAGCCCTGGACAGGCTGATGCCCAGGTGTGAGGGCAGAAAGCCCGGGACAGGCTGATGCCCAGGTGTGAGGGCAGAAATCCCGGGACAGGCTGATGCCCAGGCGTGAGGGCAGAAAGCCCGGGACAGGTTGATGCCCAGGCGTGAGGGCAGAAAGCCCTGGACAGGCTGATACCCAGGCGTGAGGGCAGAAAGCCCGGGACAGGCTGATGCCCAGGTGTGAGGGCAGAAATCCCGGGACAGGCTGATGCCCAGGCGTGAGGGCAGAAAGCCCGGGACAGGTTGATGCCCAGGCGTGAGGGCAGAAAGCCATGGACAGGCTGATGCCCAGGCGTGAGGTCAGAAAGCCCGGGACAGGCTGATGCCCAGGCGTGAGGGCAGAAAGCTGATGCCCAGGCGTGAGGGCAGAAAGCCCGGGACAGGCTGATGCCCAGGTATGAGAGCAGAAAGCCCGGAACAGGCTGATGCCCAGGTGTGAGGGCAGAAAGGATGCCCAGGTGTGAGGGCAGAAAGCCCTGGACAGGCTGATGCCCAGGTGTTAAGGGCAAGACTCCTGTGGACAGGGCTGACTGGGAACCCCTGCTTGTTCTACTCACTGCAGGAACCTTGGTGGCATCCAGAGGTGTTTAGCTGAAAGCTGGAGCCCCTCCCCGCCTGGACATTATGTGGCCAGGGGCCAAATGCTTCCCTGGGGGCTGGAACCATCCCCCACCCCCGAATGAAGAGGAACAGCAGCGGCAGTGGCTTTGAACAGGACCGCGAGGGCTTAGGTGGAATGGGAGCGCCCCCCCACCCCCACCCCTCTTAGAAACGTGACTTTTCACAGTGTAATCAAGAAACGCGTCTAATTCCAGCATTCTGCCCCTTTGGGGGGTTGTGATGCGCAAAAAGGAGGCCCCAGGGAGGAGCGAGTGAGCGGCGTCTGGGGAAGATGACATCAGGAGAATAGGTTGAAATACGGAACAATTCCCCCACCCTTTTACTAATTCTTCCCATCCCACAACCGGATCCCTGGCTGCCCTTTCACCAGTCCCTCCATACCCTCACCCCAGCACCAAATCCCAGGTCCCCCTTTCACCCCTCCCTCCATACCCTCACCCCAGCACCAAATCCCAGGTCCCCCTTTCACCCCTCCCTCCATACCCTCACCCCAGCACCAAATCCCAGGTCCCCCTTTCACCCCTCCCTCCATACCCTCACCCCAGCACCAAGTCCCAGGTCCCCCTTTCACCCCTCCCTCCATACCCTCACCCCAGCACCAAATCCCAGGTCCCCCTTTCACCCCTCCCTCCATACCCTCACCCCAGCACCAAATCCCAGGTCCCCCTTTCACCCCTCCCTCCATACCCTCACCCCAGCACCGAATCCCAGGTCCCCCTTTCACCCCTCCCTCCATACCCTCACCCCAACACAGAATCCCAGGTCCCCATTTCACCCCTCCCTCCATACCCTCACCCCAGCACCGAATCCCAGGTCCCCATTTCACCCCTCCCTCCATACCCTCACCCCAGCACCGAATCCCAGGTCCCCATTTCACCCCTCCCTCCATACCCTCACCCCAGCACCGAATCCCAGGTCCCCTTTCACCCCTCCCTCCATACCCTCACCCCAGCACCGAATACCAGGTCCCCCTTTCACCCCTCACTCCATACCCTCACCCCGGCACCAAATCCCAGGTCCCCATTTCACCTCTCTCCCCATACCCTCACCCCAGCACCAAATCCCAGGTCCCCATTTCACCCCTCCCTCCATACCCTCACCCCAGCACCGAATACCAGGTACCCCTTTCACCCCTCCCTCCATACCCTCACCCCAGCACCGAATACCAGGTACCCCTTTCACCCCTCCCTCCATACCCTCACCCCAGCACCGAATACCAGGTCCCCATTTCACCTCTCCCTCCATACCCTCACCCCAGCACCAAATCCCAGGTACCCATTTCACCCCTCCCTCCATACCCTCACCCCAGCACCAAATCCCACGTACCCCTTTCACCCCTCCCTCCATACCCTCACCCCAGCACCGAATACCAGGTACCCCTTTCACCCCTCCCTCCATACCCTCACCCCAGCAACGAATACCAGGTACCCCTTTCACCCCTCCCTCCATACCCTCACCCCATCACCGAATACCAGGTCCCCCTTTCACCCCTCACTCCATACCCTCACCCCGGCACCAAATCCCAGGTCCCCATTTCACCTCTCTCCCCATACCCTCACCCCAGCACCAAATCCCAGGTCCCCATTTCACCCCTCCCTCCATACCCTCACCCCAGCACCGAATACCAGGTACCCCTTTCACCCCTCCCTCCATACCCTCACCCCAGCACCGAATACCAGGTACCCCTTTCACCCCTCCCTCCATACCCTCACCCCAGCACCGAATACCAGGTCCCCCTTTCACCCCTCCCTCCATACCCTCACCCCAGCACCAAATCCCAGGTCCCCATTTCACCTCTCTCCCCATACCCTCACCCCAGCACCAAATCCCAGGTACCCATTTCACCCCTCCCTCCATACCCTCACCCCAGCACCAAATCCCAGGTACCCCTTTCACCCCTCCCTCCATACCCTCACCCCAGCACCGAATACCAGGTCCCCATTTCACCCCTCCCTCCATACCCTCACCCCAGCACCAAATCCCAGGTACCCCTTTCACCCCTCCCTTCATACCCTCACCCCAGCACCGAATACCAGGTCCCCCTTTCTCCCCTCCCTCCATACCCTCACCCCAGCACCAAATCCCAGGTACCCCTTTCACCCCTCCCTCCATACCCTCACCCCAGCACCGAATACCAGGTCCCCCTTTCACCCCTCCCTCCATACCCTCACCCCAGCACCAAATCCCAGGTACCCCTTTCACCCCTCCCTCCATACCCTCACCCCAGCACCGAATACCAGGTCCCCCTTTCACCCCTCCCTCCATACCCTCACCCCAGCACCAAATCCCAGGTACCCCTTTCACCCCTCCCTCCATACCCTCACCCCAGCACCGAATACCAGGTACCCCTTTCACCCCCCCTACCCTCACCCCAGCACCAAATCCCAGGTCTCCCTTTCACCCCTCCCTCCATACCCTCACCTCAGCACCAAATCCCAGGTCCCCATTTCACCTCTCTCTCATACCCTCACCCCAGCACCCAATACCAGGTCCCCCTTTCACCCCTCCCTCCATACCCTCACCCCAGCACCAAATCCCAGGTCCCCCTTTCACCCCTCCCTCCATACCCTCACCCCAGCACCCAATACCAGGTCCCCCTTTCACCCCTCCCTCCATACTCTCACCTCAGCACCAAATCCCAGGTCCCCATTTCACCCCTCTCTCCATACCCTCACCACAGCAGCCAATACCAGGTCCCCATTTCACCCCTCCCTCCATACCCTCACCCCAGCACCAAATCCCAGGTACCCCTTTCACCCACCCTCTATACCCTCACCCCAGAACCAAATACCAGGTACCCCTTTCACCCCTCCCCTGATCACCCCAGCACCAAATACCAGGTCCCCCTTTCACCCTTCCCTCCATACCCTCACCACAGCAGCCAATACCAGGTCCCCATTTCACCCCTCCCTCCATACCCTCACCCCAGCACCGAATACCAGGTACCCCTTTCACCCCTCCCTCCATACCCTCACCCCAGAACCAAATACCAGGTACCCCTTTCACCCCTCCCCTGATCACCCCAGCACCAAATACCAGGTCCCCCTTTCACCCCTCCCTCCATACCCTCACCCCAGCACCAAATACCAGGTCCCCTTTTCACCCCTCCCTCCATACCCTCACCCCAGCACCAAATACCAGGTACCCCTTTCACCCCTCCCTCCATACCCTCACCCCAGAACCAAATACCAGGTCCCCTTTTTCACCCCTCCCTCCATACCCTCACCCCAGCACCAAATACCAGGTCCCCTTTTCACCCCTCCCTCCATACCCTCACCCCAGCACCAAATCCCAGGTAGCTCTTTGTGGCGCATCAACTTCCGGGCACTAGTGGTCCAGGGATGAATGTCGGTTTCTAAACCATCAATCAACCCCACACCTCTAGTACACCAGAAGGGATCCAAACAGATTGGAAACACAAGTAAATTATAAGAGCTCCTTGTTCAACTTTGGTAACGTGGGCGGAATGACAGGCTTAGCTCAGCAAGTTCGTGGATCGTTGGTTAGTTGCAACACAATGAAAGTATAATTATTACCCAGGGAAGGTTGCATACACATATCCACTTTATTATTATCACAACAGACAGTTCTAGCAACACTACAAAACATCACCCATCCTGTAAAGGAATGCAGAGGACAGACAGTTTCAAGAAGGAAAAGGGATGCACTCTGGATACTGACAGGAGGGAAGTCGTTAAAGTAATTAATCACAATTATTCAAGGATACTTGGTTTCAACACAAAGGGAGCAATGGGTTGTAAAATGTAACTATGGGTCTCCAGAGAAGGACCAGGGGGACAGAACCACAATGTACCTTATGCTTGTAGAAATTCTTGGTGCTTGGCAGGGTCGAGTTGGTTTCAGGGCGCTTTGCAGCCCTTGCGACAGAGTTCAAGACGGGAGACAGCTGTGGGTATGAGGCAGCAGGCAGTTCTGCGAGCACGGCTGGACAGACGTCTGCAGGCCGGCCTGCACGGCGGCTCAGGGTCAGGAATCGTTGTCTCAGTGCTGGTCAGTGGGTCAGTGGCACTGATCCAGGTGTCCCGGACAACTTTTAGCGACTGTGGCCTGACAACAGACAGCAGTGCAGCCGGTTGCAGCTCGAGGAGCTAGACAGGCTCGAAAATGTCCTTTAAGGTGGACACTCGATGTTGCTAGTTGATGCTCGAGGCACTCCTACCTGGTTCTTCACTGGGCTCGTGTCGTCCTTTAAGATGGACGGCCCAAAGCTGAGGAGAGTGTTTCAGGCAGCTTCCCTTGGTTCAGAGACTCTCTGGCACTTCCCACTTAGGAAGCTTGCTGCAGAGCCTAGCAGGGCACGCTGTGTGCTTCCTGGGTACCGGTACTGGAGCTGCTGGAGGGTCCTCTGGATTCAGTATCTCCCTCTGTTCCCTGGGAGATGTTTAGGGGAGGGATCTGGCCTGGCTTCCCTCCTGGGAGGCCCTGGCTTTCCTTCACTGGCACAAGATGCAAGTCAGACTATACCTTCAGCCGGGGTACAAATGAGTTCTTCTTGCTACTCATTGCTACATCTTCAGATGATCTTCCCAAAGGAGGAACTCAACCCTCTTTTAAAGCCAAATTGGCCACTGTGATTGGTGTATTCCAACTAAATATGTCAGGGGGACGGTGCCTGTAGGCTGTGTCCACCCAGACTACACAGGTCTATGTGTATGTCACGCGGTGAGCATAGGAAAATGTGTGCTGATTAGCCCCACACATTTTTCACAGCGTACACCCACCCTGCGGATGGTCAAATTCCTCACACCCTTTCATCAGCCCCTCCCTCCACCCCAAAACCAAATCCCAGGTCGCCCTTTCATCAGCCCCTCCCTACACCCCAGCACCAAATCCGAACCCTTTCATTCCTCCCTCTATACCCTCATCTAAGAACCGAATCCCAGGTGTGTGTGTGTCTCTCTCTCTCTCTCTCTCTCTCTCTCTCTCTCTCTCTCTCTCTCTTCTCTCTCCCCCCCCCCCTCTCTCTCCCCCCCAGTGTGGGGTTAATAGGGCTAGCAATAGTTGGCTGGCATGGGGACTGGGCTAGGCCTGGGCAGAGCACTGGGGCTGCAGTAGTCCTGCCCCAGCAGCCCTCACGTCTACTTCTAAGCGCGCCCGGCGGCGGTGTGCCCCCAGCTGCGCGCAGACTGCGGATGCTGAATGTCTATGGATTAGAGACCCTGGCCACGGAACAGGCCACTGCCACAGTGCAGACAAGATGGGTTCCCAAAGCACCATCTGCTCTGCCCAAGCCTCTGCTGACATTGGGAAGAGGGGAGGGCTAGCAACATTTAGCCTGGGGGGCACCTTTACTTTTCTGGCCCATAGTGCAATGGCCCCAACTTCCAGAACAAGTAATCTCAGTACCAACCCCCCACCCCCAAACACATTCTGTAGTATCTTTAGTCGACATTATTGACATTACTTTCCTTTCATGCAACATATTTTTCAGCTATATTTATGGTTTCCTAGAGACCCGAACACCAGGAAATTCTCCCACTTACCAAACATAGTACCATTATTTCACCATGATCACATAATTGGTGAAATGGGAAAGATGGGATTTGCGCCCAGTTTACAATGTGTTATAATTTGAAAACTTGACAGCAGGCTACATCTGCTCCCATCTCATTCCATCTTTAGTTTCAGAACGATGCAAAAAGGTGGCGAAGGCAGAGAATTCATCGATAGAGCAGAGCCATTGCGGAACCAGGGGGCATGGGTTAGATCTCAGATTCAGAGATGGTAAAAGACCCATAATGGCGTCCTGCCTCCTAAGCCAACAATGCAACACTCATACCTGCACCCTGTGTACCCACCCCCCACAACCGAAGACCCTCACTTGCCCCCCTGCCTAACATACATTTTTAAAATGATTTAGAGAGTAGCACTGTCAAGTATAAACCCACATGACTGAGGCCTTCTCTTCAGATGGTTCAGGAAAACAAGGCAGAGCGATTAAAAAGGGATTTGCTGAGGATCGCATCATCTCTAAAGTGTGCCAGGCGGGGATTTGAGTCCCGCCTTCCTGGTTCCACAGCTTCCAAATCAGAAAGCAGAGAAGACTTCCTCTCCTATTTCATCTTCAATGTTAGAAACAAAAAAATGCTTTCTGCAAAGTTTTTATTTAAAGCCTAACCTAGTATGGTGTTCATTAAATCCAGTTTTCAAAACACCAATGTATCTACAAGGGGGAAGCCTAACTCGAGAAACAGAATAAGATTACACATATAATGAAAAATCACTGTAATTATAATCCTAGTCAGTACAATTTTGTGTACTCAAAGCACCAAGTCACATGATAAAGCACCCTGAAAAAATGTAAGAGACATAGTAATTGAAACATATGTTCTTGAAGGTGGAGCTAAAAAATCCAAACTGGCCCGACTGTTTTACATTTTTCTTTTTACAGTACATAAAGGAAGCACCTGTGCTTCCCTTCAATAGAGTGAAACACATTTTTAGACATGGCCACTTGGAGGGTGTAAAAAGGTGGCCATTTCTGATTGCCTCCTCTCACCCATGTAATTCATAAAAGGGTCAGAATCGACCCTTTTGTGCATAAGGAAATTCAACACTAGTGATATGAGCCTCCACTGCACATCACCCAGTTCTCCTTTCACATTCATGCCGAAAATGGTTCCAAAAATAATTGTTTTCACATTACCACCATTGGAAGTGGTATTTCTGAAATAACACTGGAAGTATTCCAGAAATACCACCTCTGCTGGTGGTAGAATTTGAGTATGGCGGATTTCTAGAAACACCATGATCTGAGCTGGTAACTTCCTTCAGCAGCATTAAAATATTCTCCCAACTGTGAATGACGCCCTTAGCTTGTAGTCTTCTAATAATTAGAACCTGAATATTACATCTTTCTATGTGTGTTTTTCAACTGTGTCCAAAAGAAAGTCCCGCAAGCCATCCGGCATCCATTTCTATAGCCACCATATAAGTGACATCCATGGGCGCTATTAAAGCATTTTTCTATGAGCGACTGACGATACAGAAATCCCCCTGAGCATAGGGGAAGCATCCCCACAGAATCAGACCGAGGACAAACTCTAATGGTATATGGACCCTTTCCTGCTTGGCAAGTAGGAGTCGTGATCAGCTGCTGTGGATTGTAACAGACCAATGGTGCATGGGAGCGGTGGGGCCAACATTACCACCCCTCCCCCTCTCCATCACTGCGGGTATCCATGTGTGGGGGCCCCCCAGTCCCCACTGGCACAGAATCTGTGATTTGAATGCATGCACTGCCACTGGGCGGGATGGACATAGGCGCTCCTCTCCCTGTCACTCAGTGTGGGGGCCCAGTGTGGGGGCCACCATGGCACATCGGCATATTGCTGAAATCAAGACAAATGCCTCGCCCCATTTACACAGAAGCCGAGCAGGCTTTGCAGCCCCCCCCCCCCCCCCCCTGCCTTTGTGCCAGGCTAGATTCTGAAAGATTTTGCCTTTTTCCTTATTTTATTTCATTTTCTTACATGTTGGAGCTCTGGCCCCTGGGACAACAGCCCAGCCACCCTTAGGGGCAATTACCCCTTTGCCCACTTGCCAGTCGGCCCCTGATTGGGAACCTTGCACCTGAAACTCTACATGCTGTTTGGTGGTCAATTTGAACAGTAAAATGTGAAAGATTAAATTTTTAAAGCCCAAAGTCAAAAACTTGAGAAGAAGGGAAGAGACCAGAAAACCAATCAGGGGAAGAGGTCAGGTGGTTCCAGGGGTAAACCGGGGTGCGGTTTCGGGAAAAGAAGACGATATCTGCGGGAAGCAAAGCGGGGGGGGGGGGGAGCAGGTGCCCCCACTATGCTAACACACAACCATTGGCTGCAGCGCGGGGCGCATGAACCAGTGAATAGCCGGAAGGACAGGCACAAGACACAACACTAACACATGAAAGGAAACAGGAAGTGAAAGGAGATGGTCTTATCGTACATTATCTTGAGGTCATAGCGGATGAAAGTACAGAGCAGTGGCCCCCAGACATTTTTCATAGGGGTGGCATGATGAGGGCACTTGGGGTGGCACACAAAGGTGCATTCATGAGAGGCATGGGGGCCGGTGGGGGGGGGGGCTTGGCCACCCCTTGGTGGCCGCCTCTGGTACAGAGGAGCTACTTTCTACATGTAACCTAGTAACAAGCCCCGCCCTCTTCAACCCCGCCTCTGCAAATACCTGCACAAGCACGGGCATAACCAATCAGCGTGCAGGAAGAAGATTACAGGCACTCGATGGGAACATACGCACACCTTCTGTCCCAGGTGCACTATTGAGAATTCACAGGCGGGCATTTATGAAAAGTTTCATAATGGGGCAGCCGTGACACAGCGAGTGCAGGCTGATGGAGGGGGGTGGGGATGGGGGGGGGGGGCTTCCTAGGATTTGCCAATATTTCCCATCGGAACCCGCTGCCCATCACAATCAAATCCAGCCCAACTGTGGAGGTCTTCAGAGCTCGGCTTAAACTGAAGAGAGAGGTCCCCCTGCCCTCTCCCCATCCTGCCCCAAGTGCTAGGCAATAATGTGATATATGGGATGGAGTACCCCGATTCTATGCTCCAAGGATATTGCAGGCCACCAAGGAGTTCAGCCACTAGAGAGGGGATTGCAGCCGGAGGCCTAGTTCCACCATAAGGTGATGGAACTCAGTGGTGATTTCTAATATCCAGTTTATGTAGAGTATGAGACCTTTATTTATTTTAATTGTGAACCTTACACCCTCATCTCTTTTAATTGTGAAGGGGGAAGCTCAGGGGAAACGTGTGTGTCTTAGAAACAAGACAACGCAGCGCAACACAGGTTCCAATTCCGATCCGCGCTTAGAAACCAATCTCTTGTATTAAGCGCGTTATAAAAGAACAGTTGTAATTATAATTATAATACCTGGCGCACGCTCCAGGGGTACACAGTGCAGCGGTACACACTCCCGCAGTACACAGTGCAGCGGTACACACTCCCGCGGTACACAGTGCAGCGGTACACACTCCCGCAGTACACAGTGCAGCGGTACACACTCCAGTGGTACACAGTGCAGCGGTACACACTCCCGCGGTACACAGTGCAGCGGTACACACTCCCGCAGTACACAGTGCAGCGGTACACACTCCCGCAGTACACAGTGCAGCGGTGCACACTCCAGTGGTACACAGTGCAGCAGTACACACTCCTGCAGTACACAGTGCAGCGGTACACACTGCTGCAGTACACAGTGCAGCGGTACACAGTGCAGCAGTACACAATCCCGCGATACACAGTGCAGCGGTACACACTCCCGCAGTACACAGTGCAGCGGTACACACTCGAGTGGTACACAGTGCAGCGGTACACACTCGAGTGGTACACAGTGCAGCGGTACACACTCCCGTGGTACACAGTGCAGCGGTACACACTCCCGCAGTACACAGTACAGCGGTACACACTCCAGTGGTACACAGTGCAGCGGTACACACTCCCACGGTACACAGTGCAGCGGTACACACTCCCGCAGTACACAGTGCAGCGGTACACACTCCCGCAGTACACAGTGCAGCGGTGCACACTCCAGTGGTACACAGTGCAGCAGTACACACTCCTGCAGTACACAGTGCAGCGGTACACACTGCTGCAGTACACAGTGCAGCGGTACACAGTGCAGCAGTACACAATCCCGCGATACACAGTGCAGCGGTACACACTCCCGCAGTACACAGTGCAGCGGGACACACTCGAGTGGTACACAGTGCAGCGGTACACACTCGAGTGGTACACAGTGCAGCGGTACACACTCCCGTGGTACACAGTGCAGCGGTACACACTCCCGCAGTACACAGTGCAGCGGTACACACTCCAGTGGTACACAGTGCAGCGGTACACACTCCCGCGGTACACAGTGCAGCGGTACACACTCCCGCGGTACACAGTGCAGCGGTACACACTCCCGCAGTACACAGTGCAGCGGTACACAGTGCAGCGGTGCACACTCCAGTGGTACACAGTGCAGCAGTACACACTCCCGCAGTACACAGTGCAGCGGTACACACTCCCGCAGAACACAGTGCAGCGGTACACAGTGCAGCGGTACACACTCCCGCGATACACAGTGCAGCGGTACACACTCCCGCAGTACACAGTGCAGCGGTACACAGTGCAGCAGTACACACTCCCGCAGTACACAGTGCAGCGGTACACACTCCCGCGGTACACACTCCCGCAGTACACACTCCCGAGGTACACAGTGCAGCGGTACACACTCCCGCGGTACACACTCCCGCAGTACACAGTGCAGCAGTACACACTCCCGCAGTACACAGTGCAGCAGTACACGCTCCCGCAGTACACAGTGCAGCGGTACACAGTGCAGCGGTACACACTCCCGCAGTACACAGTGCAGCGGTACACACTCCCGCAGTACACAGTGCAGCGGTACACAGTGCAGCGGTACACACTCCCGCGGTACACAGTGCAGTGGTACACACTCCTGCGGTACACAGTGCAGCGGTACACACTCCCGCAGTACACAGTGCAGCGGTACACAGTGCAGCGGTGCACACTCCAGTGGTACACAGTGCAGCCGTACACACTCCAGCGGTACACAGTGCAGCCGTACACACTCCCGCAGTACACAGTGCAGCGGTACACACTCCCGCGATACACAGTGCAGCGGTATACATTGCAGCGGTACACACTCACGCAGTACACAGTGCAGCGGTACACAGTGCAGCGGTACACACTCCCGCGGTACACAGTGCAGCGGTACACAGTGCAGCGGTACACACTCCAGTGGTACACAGTGCAGCAGTACACACTCCCGCAGTACACAGTGCAGCTGTACACACTCCCGCAGTACACAGTGCAGCTGTACACAGTGCAGCGGTACACACTCCCGCGATACACAGTGCAGCGGTACACACTCCCGCAGTACACAGTGCAGCGGTATACAGTGCAGCAGTACACACTCCCGCAGTACACAGTGCAGCGGTACACACTCCCGCGGTACACACTCCCGCGGTACACAGTGCAGCAGTACACACTCCCGCAGTACACAGTGCAGCGGTACACACTCACGCAGTACACAGTGCAGCGGTACACAGTGCAGCGGTACACAGTGCAGCGGTACACAGTGCAGCGGTACACACTCCAGTGGTACACAGTGCAGCAGTACACACTCCCGCAGTACACAGTGCAGCGGTACACACTCCCGCAGTACACAGTGCAGCGGTATACAGTGCAGCGGTACACACTCCCGCGATACACAGTGCAGCGGTACACACTCCCGCGATACACAGTGCAGCGGTACACACTCCCGCAGTACACAGTGCAGCGGTATACAGTGCAGCGGTACACACTCACGCAGTACACAGGGCAGCGGTACACACTCCCGCGGTACACAGTGCAGCGGTACACAGTGCAGCGGTACACACTCCAGTGGTACACAGTGCAGCAGTACACACTCCCGCAGTACACAGTGCAGCGGTACACACTCCCGCAGTACACAGTGCAGCGGTACACACTCCCGCAGTACACAGTGCAGCGGTACACAGTGCAGCGGTACACACTCCCGCGGTACACAGTGCAGCGGTACACAGTGCAGCGGTACACACTCCAGTGGTACACAGTGCAGCAGTACACACTCCCGCAGTACACAGTGCAGTGGTACACACTCCTGCAGTACACAGTGCAGCGGTACACACTCCCGCAGTACACAGTGCAGCGGTACACACTCCCGCAGTACACAGTGCAGCGGTACACAGTGCAGCGGTGCACTGAACCATAAACAGCTGCTTATCAGTTGCAACCTGTAAAGTGATGGGGAAATCATTCTTTGCAAGAAAGGAATCCGAAAAGCTGGTCCCAGTTTTAATTTATTGCGGCATTGTCTGCACTGCTGTGACGTCACAAGGCAACTGTAATAACGAATTACCGAGCTGTAGTGATGCCATTTCCTTAATGTCGGCCACTGGTAACGTGGCCACTTGCCGTTAACATTATTTAGAGGTGTTTATACACGTAATTCAGGCCATGTGTATTATAATGTCATTTGGCGTCTGTGTAGAGTTCTCTTCAGTGGGAAGCACGTGCCCCCTGTCTTAATGTAACCTTTGTAAGTCACCTGCTTGTGATGGTTTTATTGTCTGTGTTGTCCCTGGTTTATGTCCCACTTGAGTCCCTCCCTCATACATGTCCTAACCACATCTTCTCATCCTTGTGCGAGTGTAAAGTCAGCCATTCCTGCGGCTGCAGACTTCAGGGGAGCAGCAGAGGTCACAGTCTTACTCAAGGCCTTGCAGTACAGAGACGAAGAAGACTCATTCACAGCACTCCCATCATCCTATACCTCGTGACCACGAGCCAACAACACACCCAGACTTGGGCCAACAAGGACCTCCTCTCATCTTATGTTGCCCGTCTGAAGAATGGGCGTACACGGGAAGGGGAGTAACAGGTATTTATTAACTGGGCTGTGTATTAATGGCATATAAACGGGTTACTATCACTAATCCTTATAATACATGTATACTGGGCAGTGGGGACATGAACGTCGTCTCTCGCAGCCTCTTTTCTCCTCTGCGCTGCGGGTTCCACCCACGAACACTCTTCCCGCGTTCTGCTCTGACGGCATTCATGTTTACTGGACGCTGCACCGTGTTTCCAAAGGACCACCATTGCCATTGAACCTTTTTATTAGTGCTTACAAAGGAGCAAGATTTACAGAACACGGCTTTTCCTATTCTATCACCAGTGTGCACAGAGTATACGTGCTGTTGCTTTAGGCCCTGCATCACTGCCATTTGCATGGTCTCCCAGCGCTCACGTGGCATTTTGAGAAGATTGGGTCCGGTTGATTTGGGAGGGAGGGATAGGATAGCGGTTGTGCCCATCCGGTGACGCGTGCAGACCAGGAGATACTTGCCTCTGCACATGTGAGCTTTCTAGGCGTGCTTTGTTATGTGGACTGGGCGAGTTGTGTCCTATGGAGTGGTGTCTAGTGTCTGAATTGTTTGTTGTCTGTAGGTATTGGGTTTGTGGCATGATTAGAGTGGGGTGTTTGGTTTTCACATGTTTGGTGGGGTGTTTCACTAGCCCTGTCAGCATGTGTAGTATATGAGAGGTGTGAGGGTGTGGAAAAGGAACAGGGGTTGTAAATTGGTTTTGGGTGATCTCTTGGTGTTGAGTAGTTTAATTGTCGGTTCTCCATTCTGCGCTGTGCAGTGTTTACTTTGGTCCCGGTGTGTGGTTTGTAGAGGCTTGCATCTAAATTAAATCTAAAGAACAAAATCAGTACAGTTCTAGTAAAGCTACATTCAAAACCAGCAGACTCCAAATCAGTATAGTTCTAGTAAAGCTACATTCAAAACCAGCAGACTCCAAATCAGTATAGCTCTAGTATAGCGACATTCAAAACCAGCAGACTCCAAATCAGTATAGCTCTAATATAGCTACATTCACAAACAACAGACTCCAAATCTGCATAGCTCTAGTATAGCTACATTCACAAACAACGGATTCCAAATCAGTATAGTTCTAGTATAGCGACATTCAAAACCAGCAGACTCCAAATCAGTATAGTTCTAATATAGCGACATTCAAAACCAGCAGACTCCAAATCAGTATAGTCCTAGAATAGCTACATTCAAAACCAGCAGACTCCAAATCAGCATAGCTCCAGTATAGCTACATTCAAAACAGCAGACTCCAAATCAGCATAGCTCTAGTATAGCTACATTCACAAACAACGGATTCCAAATCAGCATAGCTCTAGTATAGCTACATTCACAAACAACGGACTCCAAATCAGCATAGCTCTAGTATAGCTACATTCACAAACAATGGACTCCAAATCAGCATAGCTCTAGTATAGCTACATTCACAAACAACGGATTCCAAATCAGTATAGTTCTAGCATAGCTACATTCACAAACAACGGACTCCAAATCAGCATAGCTCTAGTATAGCTACATTCACAAACAACGGACTCCAAATCAGCATAGCTCTAGTATAGCGACATTCAAAAACAGCAGACTCCAAATCAGTATAGTCCTAGAATAGCTACATTCAAAAACAGCAGACTCCAAATCAGTATAGCTCTAGTATAGCTATATTCAAAAACAACGGACTCCCAATCAGCATAGCTCTAGTATAGCTACATTCACAAACAACAGACTCCAAATCAGCATAGCTCTAGTATAGCGACATTCAAAAACAGCAGACTCCAAATCAGTATAGTCCTAGAATAGCTACATTAAAAAACAGCAGACTCCAAATCAGTATAGCTCTAGTATAGCGACATTCAAAAACATCAGACTCCAAATCAGTATAGTCCTAGAATAGCTACATTCAAAAACAGCAGACTCCAAATCAGTATAGTCCTAGAATAGCTACATTCTACATTCAAAAACAGCAGACTCCAAATCAGTTAGTTCTAGTATAGCTACATTCACAAACAACGGCCTCCAAATCAGTATAACTCTAGTATAGCGACATTCAAAAACAGCAGACTCCAAAACAGTATAGTTCTAGTATAGCTACATTCACAAACAACGGACTCCAAATCAGCATAGCTCTAGTATAGCGACATTCAAAACAGCAGACTCCAAATCAGTATAGTTCTATTATAGCGACATTCAAAAACAGCAGACTCCAAATCAGCATAGTTCTAGTATAGCTACATTCAAAAACAGCAGACTCCAAATCAGTATAGTTCTAGTATAGCGACTTTCAAAAACAGCAGACTCCAAATCAGTATAGTTCTAGTATAGCTACATTCAAAAACAGCAGACTCCAAATCAGTATAGTTCTAGTATAGCGACATTCAAAAACAGCAGACTCCAAATCAGTATATCTCTAGTATAGCTACATTCACAAACAACGGACTCCAAATCAGTATAGCTCTAGTACAGCGACATTCAAAAACAGCAGACTCCAAATCAGTATAGTCCTAGAATAGCTACATTCAGAAACAGCAGACTCCAAATCAATATAGTCCTAGAATAGCTTCATTCAAAAACAGCAGACTCCAAATCATTATAGCTCCAGTATAGCTACATTCAAAAACAGCAGACTCCAAATCAGTATAGTTCTAGTATAGCTACATTCAAAAACAGCAGACTCCAAATCAGTATAGTTCTAGTATAGCGACTTTCAAAAACAGCAGACTCCAAATCAGTATAGTTCTAGTATAGCTACATTCAAAAACAGCAGACTCCAAATCAGTATAGTTCTAGTATAGCTACATTCACAAACAACTGACTCCAAATCAGCTTAGCTCTAGTATAGCTACATTCACAAACAACGGTCTCCAAATCAGCATAGCTCTAGTATAGCGACATTCAAAAACAGCAGACTCCAAATCAGTATAGTCCTAGAATAGCTACATTCAAAAACAGCAGACTCCAAATCAGTATAGTCCTAGAATAGCTACATTGAAAAACAGCAGACTCCAAATCAGTATAGCTCCAGTATAGCTACATTCAAAAACAGCAGACTCCAAATCAGTATAGTCCTAGAATAGCTACATTCAAAACCAGCAGACTCCAAATCAGTATAGCTCTAGTATAGCTACATTCAAAAACAGCAGACTCCAAATCAGTATAGCTCTAGTATAGCTACATTAAAAACAGCAGACTCCAAATCAGTATAGTCCTAGAATAGCTACATTCAAAAACAGCAGACTCCAAATCAGTATAGCTCTAGTATAGCGACATTCAAAAACAGCAGACTCCAAATCAGTATAGTCCTAGAATAGCTACATTCAAAAACAGCAGACTCCAAATCAGTATAGTTCTAGTATAGCTACATTCAAAAACAGCAGACTCCAAATCAGTATAGTCCTAGAATAGCTACATTCACAAACAACGGATTCCAAATCAGTATAGTTCTAGTATAGCGACATTCAAAAACAACGGATTCCAAATCAGTATAGTTCTAGTATAGCTACATTCACAAACAACGGACTCCAAATCAGCATAGCTCTAGTATAGCTACATTCACAAACAACGGATTCCAAATCAGTATAGTTGTAGTATAGCTACATTCACAAACAAAAGACTCCAAATCAGCATAGCTCTAGTATAGCTACATCCACAAACAACGGACTCCAAATCAGCATAGCTCTAGTATAGCGACATTCAAAAACAGCAGACTCCAAATCAGTATAGCTCTAGTATAGCGGCATTCAAAAACAGCAGACTCCAAATCGGTATAGCTCTAGTATAGCTACATTCACAAACAACAGACTCCAAATCAGTATAGCTCTAGTACAGCGACATTCAAAAACAGCAGACTACAAATCAGTATAGTCCTAGAATAGCTACATTCAGAAACAGCAGACTCCAAATCATATAGTCCTAGAATAGCTACATTCAAAAACAACAGACTCCAAATCAGTATAGCTCTAGTATAGCGACATTCAAAAACAGCAGACTCCAAATCAGTATAGTCCTAGAATAGCTACATTCAAAAACAGCAGACTCCAAATCAGTATAGTTCTAGTATAGCTACATTCACAAACAACGGACTCCAAATCAGCATAGCTCTAGTATAGCGACATTCAAAAACAGCAGACTCCAAATCAGTATAGTCCTAGAATAGCTACATTCAAAAACAGCAGACTCCAAATCAGTATAGTCCTAGAATAGCTACATTCAAAAACAGCAGACTCCAAATCAGTATAGCTCCAGTATAGCTACATTCAAAAACAGCAGACTCCAAATCAGTATAGTCCTAGAATAGCTACATTCAAAACCAGCAGACTCCAAATCAGTATAGCTCCAGTATAGCTACATTCAAAAACAGCAGACTCCAAATCAGTATAGCCCTAGAATAGCTACATTCAAAACCAGCAGACTCCAAATCAGTATAGCTCTAGTATAGCTACATTAAAAACAGCAGACTCCAAATCAGTATAGTCCTAGAATAGCTACATTCAAAAACAGCAGACTCCAAATCAGTATAGCTCTAGTATAGCGACATTCAAAACCAGCAGACTCCAAATCAGTATAGTCCTAGAATAGCTACATTCAAAAACAGCAGACTCCAAATCAGTATAGTTCTAGTATAGCGACATTCAAAACCAGCAGACTCCAAATCAGTATAGCTCTAGTATAGCAAAATTCACAAACAACGGACTCCAAATCAGCATAGCTCTAGTATAGCAACATTCAAAAACAGCAGACTCCAAATCAGTATAGTCCTAGAATAGCTACACTCAAAAACAGCAGACTCCAAATCAGTATAGTCCTAGAATAGCTACATTCAAAAACAGCAGACTCCAAATCAGTATAGTTCTAGTATAGCTAGATTCACAAAAAACGGACTCCAAATCAGCATAGCTGTAGTATAGCTACATTCACAAACAACGGACTCCAAATCAGCATAGCTCTAGTATAGCTACATTCACAAACAACGGATTCCAAATCAGTATAGTTCTAGTATAGCTACATTCACAAACTGTCATGCATGCTGGACGCTACGCTCGTAGAACAGCTAGACCGTTCTACTCTAAATGGAGGCTATTCGATACGTTACCGGGAAAACGACGTTTACACTTTACACGTCGCTAACTTCACGTGACTTGCTTCGTCACGTGAACTACGGTATCACGTATTTAAGCAGCGTAGAAACTTCACTCGCTGCTTCTGATCGTCTCTATTGGCGTCGTGTAGCTGAACCTCTGATCTACAACCTGGTATTTTCCTACAGCTACTTTTGGGCCTTCGATAGCGTGTGTTCCGCCACACGCTGATTCCTGGAACTATCCCTTCGCGTGCTATTCCACACGCGCTCTTCGTCTGCAAGTGCGGCCGGCCCAGGCTGCGTGAATCCTGCCCGCGTGTAAAATCCACACGCGCTCTTTGTCTTCATACGCGGCTGGCCAAGGCTGCGTAAATCCTGCCCGCGTGTAAAATCCACACGCGCTCTTTGTCTTCATACGCGGCTGGCCAAGGCTGCGTAAATCCTGCCCGCGTGTAACATCCACACGCGCTCTTCGTCTTCAAGTGCGGCCGGCCCAGGCTGCGTGAATCCTGCCCGCGTGTAAAGTCCACACGCGCTCTTTGTCTTCATACGCGGCTGGCCAAGGCTGCGTAAATCCTGCCCGCGTGTAACATCCACACGCGCTCTTCGTCTTCAAGTGCGGCCGGCCCAGGCTGCGTAAATCCTGCCCGCGTGTAACATCCACACGCGCTCTTCGTCTTCAAGTGCGGCTGGCCAAGGCTGCGCGAACCCTGCCCGCGTGTAAATCCACACGCGCACGTTGTCTTCACACGCGGCTGGCCCAGGCTGCGCGATTCCTGCCCGCGTGTAAATCCACACGCTCACGTTGTCTTCAAACACTGTTTTCTTCTACCTCCTGCATCTGTGGAATTAACAGAAGGATTGATCCCTAAGTGGGAAGGAAGCCTTTCAAGGATTATTGGAAGTGACTTTGAACTGAACTTTGAACGCTATCCTGTGGTGAATTCAACCCGTATCTAGCGTGAGCCTCGTTCCGTCCGGGATAAGTCTCCCTTACTAATTTTCCCTTCCCTATCGTTTTGTTCTTCATTTCGAATCCATCAAGAGACTTCTGGATTGTTCTACCCAGAGATACAGGTCAGTGTGATCATTCCTGTCATTATCTAACTCATCATACTCAGGTTGGAGCAGTTATTCATGATACTTTAATTTGTCCTAGGCTGGATTACTATACCTTACCCACGCCCTTTCCAGTGATCCATCGCTCTGCCTGTTTTATCAGCCAGAGGGTTGTATCATTTGGAAGGTCTTTGTTGACTTCACGACTATCAAGTCGGGTGAACAAGGATCCGGAAGACCCTACCTCCTGTATCCTTTTGAATATTGTATCCTTTTCGTTTGATACTTTGGTGCATTCTGACAGAATCAGAAGCCATGGAGGGTACGGATCCTTTAACTGTTTTGACACAGTTGATCCACGATTTAAGAAACGAAATGGTTACTGCACAGGACATGTTACGGCACCGTATGGACGTTATGCAAGACGCCCTACATGGTAGTCCTCAGGGAACACAAGCGCCGATGGCTACCGCATCCGGATCTGGGACCACGGCACCCCCACAGGAGACTATTAACGTGGTTATGCCCACTCAGTTTCCCTTGGCCCCTCCAGAAAGGTTCACGGGTGATCCCAAAACCTACAGAACCTTTGTAAACCAGTGCCGACTCCATTTCCTTTGCCGTCCTACATCTTTTCCTGACCTAACTACAAAAGCAGCCTTCGTGCTTTCCCATTTAGGGGGTACGGCTGCTGCTTGGGCTAACCCTTTGTTGGAAACTAATAGCCCTTTGTTGTACGATTGTGACGATCTCTTGACTGCTATGAGTAAAGTTTTTGACATGCGTTACTCTACTCAAGCCACAGATTTGGAGTTGCTTAACCTACAACAAGGCAGCCAACCCCTTATGTCTTACGTCGCCCGGTTCAATCAACTGACGGCGGAAACCCAATGGCCTGACAGCAAGAAAACGGCTGTTTTTTACAAGGGTCTTTCTGAAGAACTGAAAGACGCCTTATCTACTGTTCCTGTGGTTCCTACAGGTTTCCCAGAGCTGCTTGATTTGGTTCTACAAATCGACGCCCGAAGGAATGCTCGAAAGGGAGAGAAAAAGCCCTTCATGCCAGTCTCGGGGCGGTCAGAGACACCAGCAGTCATCTCTAACGACCCTGAACCCATGCAAATAGGCGCCGTGAGAGGCCGCTTGTCCAATACAGAACGGGAGAACCGAAGAAAAAACCACTTATGTATGTATTGTGGTTCTTCCGAGCATTTTTTGGCAACATGTCCTAAAAAACCCGTCAAGCGTGCGGGAAACGCCAAAACTCGACATTAGCAGGAGTCCCTATGTCGAGTGTTTCATCGGACTCCAGCACCATTCCTAAACATGCACCTGTAATAGTTCAGGTGACGTTACATTGTGATGAGCGAGAAGTGGTTTCCAAGGCCATGGTTGATTCTGGCGCCACCAGCAATTATATAGACATCACCTATGCCAAGAACCGCTCCTTACCCCTAGTAAACAAAAAAAAACCCGAAACGGTGAATACCGTGGACGGATCTGTGTTAACTTCTGGTATGGTAACCCAGGAGACGGTACCTGTTCGGATGACGTTATCAAATAACCATTCAGAAGAAATCGTCTTCGATGTTATCGCTGCTCCGCAGTACGAGATCATACTTGGTCTTGCATGGTTAACCCTTCACAATCCTACTGTTGACTGGGTTTCGGGATCGCTCCAATATCCTTCGACTCATTGCAACGAACATTGCTTTACCAGTCAGGAGGTGTCAAATAAACAACACTTATTGGCCTCTGTGGTGGAGGATTCTGCTATCAGCGTTGTACATCAACGCGACAATATCATACCATGCGAATACGCTGATTACGCTGATGTCTTTGATAAAGGCCAGGCAGAACAATTACCTCCTCATCGACAGTACGACTGTCCTATCGAACTGATTCCGGGTGCCAAAATTCCTACAGGCCGTGTTTATTCTTTAACACCTAAAGAAGATGTCGTGTTAAAGGAATACATTGACAAGGCGCTAGCCATGGGCTTTATACGACCCTCGCAATCTCCTGCTGCATCTCCTCTATTCTTTGTTCCTAAGAAAGAGGGAGACCTCAGACCCTGCATTGATTACAGGGCACTCAATGATATCACCATCAAAAACCAATACCCCTTACCGCTAATAAACGTGCTGTTGGATCAGTTAGGCACTTCCAGCTACTTCACCAAACTGGACTTGCGAGGTGCATACAATTTGGTTCGCATTCGTGAAGGCGACGAATGGAAGACCGCTTTTAAGACACGGTATGGTCTTTACGAATATTCAGTGATGCCTTTTGGTCTGTGCAATGCTCCCGCCACATTTCAATTCTTCATGAATGATATATTCAGGGACATCATGGACCGATTTGTGGTTGTCTATCTGGACGACATTTTGATTTACTCCTCATCTCTATCGGAACACGTCAGACATGTTTCTACAGTCCTACAAAGACTTAGGGAGAACCACCTCTATGTGAAAGCCGAAAAATGTGTCTTCCATTCGCAGGAAGTGGAATTCCTTGGTTACGACATTACCAATCTAGGTGCTCGAATGAGTCGTTCCAAGGTAAAGGCCGTCCTGAATTGGCCAATCCCACATAACGTCAAATCGCTACAGTCTTTCTTGGGCTTTGCGAATTTCTATCGCAGATTCATCCATTCCTTCTCCAAAATAGTAGCTCCTTTGACGGCTTAACTAGCTCCAAAGTGCCTTTCTGTTGGAACCAACATGCCCAAGCAGCATTTGAAAAACTGAAGGAAGCATTTACCACTGCACCCGTGCTTCAACATCCGGATCCTGATCGCCAGTTTGTCGTTGAAGCGGATGCATCCAGTGTCGCTATTGGCGCCGTGCTCTCACAAGTCTGCACAGAAACCAAGGAGGAACACCCAGTGGCTTTCTTCTCTCGTAAACTCACCTCATATGAACGGAACTACACCGTTACTGAACGGGAACTACTGGCTATCAAAGATGCCTTCCGAGAATGGCGTCATCATCTTCTTGGGGCCAAACAACAGGTGTTGGTGTACTCCGACCATAGAAATCTCCAAGCATTCAAATCCATGAAATGCCTTACGGCCCGTCAGGCCAGATGGCATGTCTTTTTTGCCCAATACGATTTCCAGGTCACTTATCGTCCTGCCCGAGAACATGTTAAGTCGGACGCTTTGTCCCGTATGAGTAAAGAGGCGCAGGAAGAAAAACAAGTACAGATCCAGCTGTTGGCAGATCATGTGATTTGTGGGTGTTCGGTTCAACCATCCTTAAAAACCGAAATACAAGAGTGGGTAAAAAATAACCCACAAGTAGTCCGGGATATGAAGCTAGACGTGCATAACGGTTTACCATTCACACAGGGGGTGCTTTATCTATCAACTCCTTCAATGCGGGATAAAGCCCTCAAATGGAATCATGATTCCTTGATTGCAGCCCATCCTGGACAGAAGAAAACACTGGACCTGCTCAAAAGGTGGTGCTGGTGGCCATCCATGGCAAAAGACGTTATAAACTACGTGTCTTCTTGCTCTGTATGTATCCAATGTAAAAATACTCCTGGTAAACCAGTGGGCTTACTCCAATCCCTGCCTGTCCCTACCAAACCATGGGACATGATATCTATGGACTTTGTGGTGGAACTCCCCCCAAATCAAGGATATGATACCCTATGGGTCGTAGTGGATTATTTCACTAAATTGGCCCTATTTATACCTTGTATTGGTTTACCAACTGCTACTGTTCTGGCTGATCTATTCATCCAACATATATTCCGTTTCTTTGGTCTACCATCAGTAATCATTACTGACAGGGGCTCGCAGTTTGCGTCACGCTTTTGGAGAGCCTTAACATCTGCATTACTAATTGATGATAGAATGTCCAGCGCTTATCGTCCTCAATCCGACGGACAGACCGAAAGGGTCAATTGTACTATGGAACAATATCTGCGGTGTCTGTGTTTGCAATACCAATCGGATTGGCTCACGGTACTGCCGGCGGCTGAATTCGCCTATAACAACTCTTATCATAGTGCCATAGGCACTTCACCGTTCTATGCTCTCTATGGACAACACCCCCGATCAATACCTCTAGATTCCGGTCTATCCCTGGACACGCCTGCCGCAGGCCGTACGCTTCGTGATCTGAAGAGATTACAAAGAAGGGTGAAGCAGCATTTGGAGCAAGCCAAACGACGTGACAAGTTCTATGCCGATGCTCATAGGGTGTCCGCACCTGTCTATAAGGCTGGGATGAAAGTCTGGCTATCCACTAAGAACTTAAGAATTCCGGGCAAGAAGAAGTTGTTGCCTAGATTCATCGGTCCGTATGTTGTGCTCCATGTTCTTAATCCTGCTGCTGTACGTCTGGCTTTGCCACAACGATGGCGGGTGCATCCTGTATTCCACGTCTCGCTCATCAAGCCTTTCTCTGACACTACTAGACTGCCGGTACGGCCTGTGGCTATTTCTGTGCGGGGGTCTGATGAATACGAGGTACAAGACATACTGGATATGAAACTCCGTTCTGGTAGACCATTTTATCTGGTGGACTGGAAGGGCTATGGACCCG
Organism: Ambystoma mexicanum; assembly: GCF_040938575.1. Lineage (NCBI taxonomy): Eukaryota > Metazoa > Chordata > Amphibia > Caudata > Ambystomatidae > Ambystoma > Ambystoma mexicanum. The sequence continues at coordinate 11,514,058 of NC_090931.1, read as the reverse complement.
AAGATAGGTCTTGGGAACCTCTTTCCAACATTCATGCTCCTGCTTTATTGAAGCGCTTCCACACAAGAAGGGGAGAGGTTGTCCCTTTGGGGGATGGCACTGTCATGCATGCTGGACGCTACGCTCGTAGAACAGCTAGACCGTTCTACTCTAAATGGAGGCTATTCGATACGTTACCGGGAAAACGACGTTTACACTTTACACGTCGCTAACTTCACGTGACTTGCTTCGTCACGTGAACTACGGTATCACGTATTTAAGCAGCGTAGAAACTTCACTCGCTGCTTCTGATCGTCTCTATTGGCGTCGTGTAGCTGAACCTCTGATCTACAACCTGGTATTTTCCTACAGCTACTTTTGGGCCTTCGATAGCGTGTGTTCCGCCACACGCTGATTCCTAGAACTATTCCTTCGCGTGCCATTCCACACGCGCTCTTCGTCTGCAAGTGCGGCCGGCCCAGGCTGCGTGAATCCTGCCCGCGTGTAAAATCCACACGCGCTCTTTGTCTTCATACGCGGCTGGCCAAGGCTGCGTAAATCCTGCCCGCGTGTAAAATCCACACGCGCTCTTTGTCTTCATACGCGGCTGGCCAAGGCTGCGTAAATCCTGCCCGCGTGTAACATCCACACGCGCTCTTCGTCTTCAAGTGCGGCCGGCCCAGGCTGCGTGAATCCTGCCCGCGTGTAAAGTCCACACGCGCTCTTTGTCTTCATACGCGGCTGGCCAAGGCTGCGTAAATCCTGCCCGCGTGTAACATCCACACGCGCTCTTCGTCTTCAAGTGCGGCCGGCCCAGGCTGCGTAAATCCTGCCCGCGTGTAACATCCACACGCGCTCTTCGTCTTCAAGTGCGGCTGGCCAAGGCTGCGCGAACCCTGCCCGCGTGTAAATCCACACGCGCACGTTGTCTTCACACGCGGCTGGCCCAGGCTGCGCGATTCCTGCCCGCGTGTAAATCCACACGCTCACGTTGTCTTCAAACACTGTTTTCTTCTACCTCCTGCATCTGTGGAATTAACAGAAGGATTGATCCCTAAGTGGGAAGGAAGCCTTTCAAGGATTATTGGAAGTGACTTTGAACTGAACTTTGAACGCTATCCTGTGGTGAATTCAACCCGTATCTAGCGTGAGCCTCGTTCCGTCCGGGATAAGTCTCCCTTACTAATTTTCCCTTCCCTATCGTTTTGTTCTTCATTTCGAATCCATCAAGAGACTTCTGGATTGTTCTACCCAGAGATACAGGTCAGTGTGATCATTCCTGTCATTATCTAACTCATCATACTCAGGTTGGAGCAGTTATTCATGATACTTTAATTTGTCCTAGGCTGGATTACTATACCTTACCCACGCCCTTTCCAGTGATCCATCGCTCTGCCTGTTTTATCAGCCAGAGGGTTGTATCATTTGGAAGGTCTTTGTTGACTTCACGACTATCAAGTCGGGTGAACAAGGATCCGGAAGACCCTACCTCCTGTATCCTTTTGAATATTGTATCCTTTTCGTTTGATACTTTGGTGCATTCTGACACAAACAACAGACTCCAAATCAGCATAGCTCTAGTATAGCTACATTCACAAACAACGGACTCCAATTCAGCATGGCTCTAGTATAGCTACATTCACAAACAACGGACTCCATATCAGCATAGCTCTAGTATAGCGACATTCAAAAACAGCAGACTCCAAATCAGTATAGTCCTAGAATAGCTACATTCAAAAACAGCAGACTCCAAATCAGTATAGCTCTAGTATAGCTACATTCACAAACAACGAACTCCAAATCAGCATGGCTCTAGTATAGCTACATTCACAAACAACGGACTCCAAATCAGCATAGCTCTAGGATAGCGACATTCAAAAACAGCAGACTCCAAATCAGTACAGCTCTAGTATAGCGACATTCAAAAACAGCAGACTCCAAATCAGTATAGTCCTAGAATAGCTACATTCAAAAAAAGCAGACTCCAAATCAGTATAGTTCTAGTATAGCTGCATTCACAAACAACGGACTCCAAATCAGCATAGCTCTAGTATAGCTACATTCACAAACAACGAACTCCAAATCAGTATAGTTCTAGTATAGCTACATTCACAAACAACGGTCTCCAAATCAGCATAGCTCTAGTATAGCTACATTCACAAACAACGGACTCCAAATCAGCATTGCTCTAGTATAGCTACATTCACAAACAACGGATTCCAAATCAGTATAGTTCTAGTATAGCTACATTCACAAACAACGGACTCCAAATCAGCATAGCTCTAGTATAGCTACATTCACAAACAACAGACTCCAAATCAGCATAGCTCTAGTATAGCTACATTCACAAACAACGGACTCCATATCAGCATAGCTCTAGTATAGCGACATTCAAAAACAGCAGACTCCAAATCAGTATAGTCCTAGAATAGCTACATTCAAAAACAGCAGACTCCAAATCAGTATAGCTCTAGTATAGCTACATTCACAAACAACGAACTCCAAATCAGCATGGCTCTAGTATAGCTACATTCACAAACAACGGACTCCAAATCAGCATAGCTCTAGGATAGCGACATTCAAAAACAGCAGACTCCAAATCAGTACAGCTCTAGTATAGCGACATTCAAAAACTGCAGACTCCAAATCAGTATAGTCCTAGAATAGCTACATTCAAAAAAAGCAGACTCCAAATCAGTATAGTTCTAGTATAGCTGCATTCACAAACAACGGACTCCAAATCAGCATAGCTCTAGTATAGCTACATTCACAAACAACGAACTCCAAATCAGTATAGTTCTAGTATAGCTACATTCACAAACAACGGTCTCCAAATCAGCATAGCTCTAGTATAGCTACATTCACAAACAACGGACTCCAAATCAGCATTGCTCTAGTATAGCTACATTCACAAACAACGGATTCCAAATCAGTATAGTTCTAGTATAGCTACATTCACAAACAACGGACTCCAAATCAGCATAGCTCTAGTATAGCTACATTCACAAACAACAGACTCCAAATCAGCATAGCTCTAGTATAGCGACATTCAAAAACAGCAGACTCCAAATCAGTATAGCTCTAGCCTTGCCTCTCTGTACTCACAGTTGTGGTAAACTAGGGTGCTTTTTCTCCCCTCGCAGGATTCTCTAACTTAGGTGGCCCGGTACCTAATACGCTTTACTGTTTGCTCTGAATTGTGGTAAACTAGGGTGCTTTCTCCCCTCGCAGGATTCTCTAACTTAGGTGGCCCGTTACCTAATACGCTTTACTGTTTGTTTGCTCTAATTGTGGTAACTTGTGCTTGCCGCTCACTTCCTGTCTGCGTGCTCTCGTTTCGTCTGTCTCCCCCCCCCTCCCTTCCTCCTACTCCATGGTGCTCTCCGTCTCGCCTATCTTCTCTAACTGCTTCTCCATTGACTATCCTGCTCTCCTCACTAAATCTGGTAGGAAAAAGTTTAAAAAGGACATCCTGGTCTCCAACCCAGGCCTCCCTATCGCTGACACCTACACTAATGCCTGCTCTAAGGAAACGCTCACTGACATCCTCTTTTTCGTGCCTTCGGCTGACCTATGGACACTTCATATGGTCTCTGTGCTCTCTCCTTTCTCCTCCTCTCCCATTAATGGTGGCACCCGTTGGGATGTCCTCTTGGCCCCCTTCCGCTCCTCTAAGGCCATCATTAATGTCTACGCTAATGGGACCGTCTTGGTCCAAGGCCCTCAGGCCAACCTTCACCTCTTCGATAGACGCTTCCCACACCTCATCAACTTCCTCTCCTCTCCTGCTGTTCCCCCTCCTCTATCCCTGGCTACCTTGCCTCTACCCTCCCTCCCTGCCCCCTCTCGTGCTCCTTCTTCACCTCCTTCTTCAATACCTCCGCAGGGCGTACCTCTGATCTGTACCCCTCCCCGGAAGTTCTTCAAGGATGGCAGCCTTCTCCACATTGCCACACTAAACACTCGCTCTGCCATCAAGCACTCCTCCAATATCTGTCACCTTCTTGAGGAACTGGACCTCGACGTCCTTTGTCTCACTGAGACATGGTTCACAGCCAGCTCTGCCACCAGCTTTGACACACTCCTACCTGACGGTTACAAGATCCTCTCCATGCCCAGGCCTAACCGTGCAGGGGGTGGTGTTGCCCTTATCTTCCCTGAGTGGATTCCTGCCACTGTCACTCCTACGCAGACCTACTCCTCTTTTGAATGTCTTGTCTGCCGACTCTCTCTCTCTCCTAGCCATTCCCTTACCGTGGCTACTATCTATCGGCCACCTGGTCAAATTTCCTCCTTCCTCTCTGAGTGGGCTGACCTCTCCTCCTCACTCCTGTCCTCAACCACTCAACTCCTCTTTCTTGGCGACTTTAACATCCACCTTGATGCCTCCAGTCCCCCCACTGGTCTCTTTCGTGACCTCTGCGACTCTCTCTCTCTCTCACTCTCTATTCTCCCATCCGGGCCTACTCACTCTGCTGGGCACACTCTTGATGCTCTGATCTCCTCTGACCTTCCCCTTTCCGTCCCTCTCTCCACTCCTCTCTCCTGGAGTGATCACTTTCTCCTATCCTCCCACCTCACCCTCCCTACCCCACAGGCAAAGCCACCCTCACCACTGCCACCCACCTTCTCGGTCATCCGACCCATGAAGCGCGTGTCAGTTGAGGCTTTCGCTGCCACCTTCTCGCCCCCCCATCCCCCTTCTGCTGACTCCCACCCTGACACAGCCCTCTCCATGCTCCACTCTGCTATATCTGATACTCTTGATATCCTTGTCCCTGTCATGAGAATCCGCCTGAAACCCAAAGCCAAATGTAACTCCTGGTATGACTCGGATCTCGTCACCCTAAAACGCAAGTGCAGGGTGGCAGAGAGGAAATGGCGTGCTTCACGTTCATCCTCTGACAAACTGGCCTGCCGCCTGCTCCAAAGGCAATACCGTCTCTCCGTTCTCACCAAGAAGAGAGCCCTTATCCAAGCCCGCATCTCTGCGGCATCTAACAACTCGGCTAAACTCTTTAAAATCTGCAAGGAGCTTGCCAACCCTGCTGCAGTCTCTACCTCTCCTGTCCCCTCCCAGGCCCTCTGCACTGCACTGGCCTCTCACTTCATCTCTAAAACTCAGGACATCCTGTCCTCGCTCTCCTCCTTTCACCTTTCTCCCTCCCTACCCGGCCCTTCCTCTGGCCCTTCTGCGGTCACCCCTCCTCCCTCTTTCTCTGCCTTTCCACCTTTCTCTGCTGACGAGGTTTCCAGACAAGTCCGATCAATGAAAGTCTCGTCTAAACAGGTTCACCCCTGTTCCTCCAAAACTATCAAGGACCACATCGACTCCCTGGCTCCTGCCCTGGCTGACTTTTGCAACCACTCCTTCGCCTCTGGAGTCTTCCCTTCCCCCCTCAAGCACTCCCTTGTGCACCCTCTTCTCAAGAAACCCTCTTCCGACCCCTCCTGCCCGGCTAACTATCGCCCTATCTCCATCACTCCCTTCCTGGGCAAGCTCCTGGAGAAACTGGCCATCTCCCAGCTTAACCTCCATGCTGAATCTGTTGGTAGTCTTCATGACCATCAATCTGGCTTCAGAGCTGCCAGAAGCACGGAAACTGCTCTCCTGAACATCCGTGAAGACCTGCTCTTGAACCTCGATTCCAACACTCTATGTGTTCTCATTCTGCTCGATCTCTCCTCTGCCTTTGACACTGTCAACCATGCCATCCTGCTCAACCGTCTCCGGGAAAACCTAGGTATCACTGGTCAGGCTCTGGCGTGGCTGACCTCTTTCCTTTCAAATCGACCCTCCCAGGTCCAACTGGGGCCCTTCCTCTCCGACATCTTTTTCTCCACCTGTGGTGTCCCCCAGGGATCTAATCTCTTTCCCTGGCTGTTCAACCAGTATTTGGCACTCCTTGCCCACCGCATCGCCGCTCTCTGCCCTAATTTCCAGTGCTATGCGGACGATACCCAGCTCATTTTCAGGCTACCCTCAGCCTCCCCCTCTCCTTCCCTCATCTCTGACTGTCTGTCTGCTATCCAAGAATGGTGTGCCGCCAATGACCTCTGCCTTAATGCCAGTAAGACTGAGATTCTACTCATCGGTACTCCCACTCCCTCCTTCCCTGCAGCTCTCTGGCCTGCCTCCCTTGGCCCCCTCCCTGCTCCTACGTGCAGGGCAAAAAACCTTGGGGTCATCTTCGACTCCACACTCTCCTTCTCTCCTCATATTTCTGACGTCGCCAAGAGGTCACACTACCAGCTGCACCTCCTCAGAGGTATTCTTCCCTTCCTCTCCTTCCCCCAGAAGCTCACTGTCTCCCGAGCCCTGGTTCTCTCGAAGCTGGACTACTGTAACAGCCTCTATCTTAATCTGCCTGCCTCCACTCTCCGCCCTCTGCAACTCATCCAGAACAGAACTGCAAGACTTGTCCTTGGCCTCAAGCCCAGGGACCGTATCTCTCCAGGACTGAAATCTCTCCACTGGCTCCCAGTGGCTGCGAGGATAAAGTTCAAAACCCTCTGCATTGTCCACAAGGCCTTCTGGGGCCTGGGTCCTAAATACCTTCAACTCTCTCTTCCCAAATATCTTCCTTCCCGAGCCCTTCGCTCATCCGCCTCCAACTCCCTCATGGTTAGCTGCTTCTCGAAGCAACGAGCTGGGGGTAGATCTCTCTCCCCGGCAGGGGCCTCCCTCTGGAACAGCCTTCCTGCCTCCCTGAAACTTGAGGAGAACCATCTCCGGTTCCGGAAGCACCTCAAAACCTTCCTCTTTGCTTCTGCTTTCTCTCTCCCTCTCCCCTGCTGAACAGCAAATTAATTCTTCACTGAAACTGCACTGATCCTGAAACTGGACCACTCTAAACGGCCTCGGTCCTGGGCCCAGCCACTCTCCACTTACACTGATGCCCTTGAACCCCTCTGCACTGCGGGACTGTCTCTGTATCCCTACAGCCCCCCCCCTTCCCCAGCACTTGTTCTGCACTTATCTTGCACTTGCCACCAGCTGGCCCTATTTATTTATTACTTTTCGCCACTTACCTTGTACTGCACTTCCCCCCCTCCCCTTCCCCTTGCACTTTTCCCCCTCCCCCACCGCTGCACTTGCGCGATCTGAATGACACCTGGCCTAGTAGGATCGTTGTCTGTCTCCCCTTGTTCCTCCCCTCCCTGCCTCGTCGCGCCTTGAAACACCTGTGTATAGGCGCGTTATAAATACCATATCATATCATATCATATCATATCATATCATATCAGTATAGCAACATTCAAAAACAGCAGACTCCAAATCAGTATAGTTCTAGTATAGCTACATTCACAAACAACGAACTCCAAATCAGCATAGCTCTAGTATAGCTACATTCACAAACAACGGACTCCAAATCAGCAGAGCTCTAGTATAGCGACATTCAAAATCAGCAGACTCCAAATCAGTATAGTCCTAGAATAGCTACATTCAAAAACAGCAGACTCCAAATCAGTATAGCTCTAGTATAGCGACATTCAAAAACAGCAGACTCCAAATCTGTATAGTCCTAGAATAGCTACATTCAAAAACAGCAGACTCCAAATCAGTATAGTTCTAGTATAGCTACATTCACAAACAACGGACTCCAAATCAGCATAGCTCTAGTATAGTTACATTCACAAACAACGGACTCCAAATCAGCATAGCTCTAGTATAGCGACATTCAAAAACAGCAGACTCCAAATCAGTATAGTCCTAGAATAGCTACATTCAAAAACAGCAGACTCCAAATCTGTATAGTCCTAGAATAGCTACATTCAAAAACAGCAGACTCAAAATCAGTATAGCTCCAGTATAGCTACATTCAAAAACAGCAGACTCCAAATCAGTATAGTCCTAGAATAGCTACATTCACAAACAACGGATTCCAAATCAGTATAGTTCTAGTATAGCGACATTCAAAAACAACGAATTCCAAATCAGTATAGTTCTAGTATAGCTACATTCACAAACAACGGACTCCAAATCAGTATAGTCCTAGAATAGCTACATTCAAAAACAGCAGACTCCAAATCAGTATAGTCCTAGAATAGCTACATTCAAAAACAGCAGACTCCAAATCAGTATAGCTCCAGTATAGCTACATTCACAAACAACGGACTCCAAATCAGCATAGCTCTAGTATAGCTACACTCACAAACAACGGACTCCAAATCAGCATAGATCTAGTATAGCGACATTCAAAAACAGCAGACTCCAAATCAGTATAGTCCTAGAATAGCTACATTCAAAAACAGTAGACTCCAAATCAGTATAGTCCTAGAATAGCTACATTCAAAAACAGCAGACTCCAAATCAGTATAGCTCCAGTATAGCTACATTCAAAAACAGCAGACTCCAAATCAGCATAGCTCTAGTATAGCTGCATTCACAAACAACGGATTCCAAATCAGTATAGTTCTAGTATAGCGACATTCAAAAACAACGGATTCCAAATCAGTATAGTTCTAGTATAGCTACATTCACAAACAACGGACTCCAAATCAGCATAGCTCTAGTATAGCTACATTCACAAACAATGGATTCAAAATCAGTATAGTTCTAGTATAGCTACATTCACAAACAACGGACTCCAAATCAGCATAGCTCTAGTATAGCTACATTCACAAACAACGGTCTCCAAATCAGCATAACTCTAGTATAGCGACATTCAAAAACAGCAGACTCCAAATCAGTATAGCTCTAGTATAGCGACATTCAAAAACAGCAGACTCCAAATCAGTATAGCTCTAGTATAGCTACATTCACAAACAACGGACTCCAAATCAGCATAGCTCTAGTACAGCGACATTCAAAAACAGCAGACTCCAAATCAGTATAGTCCTAGAATAGCTACATTCAAAAACAGCAGACTCCAAATCAGTATAGTTCTAGTATAGCTACATTCACAAACAACGGACTCCAAATCAGCATAGCTCTAGTATAGCTACATTCAAAACATCAGACTCCAAATCAGTATAGTTCTATTATAGCGACATTCAAAAACAGCAGACTCCAAATCAGCATAGTTCTAGTATAGCTACATTCAAAAACAGCAGACTCCAAATCAGTATAGTTCTAGTATAGTGACTTTCAAAAACAGCAGACTCCAAATCAGTATAGTTCTAGTATAGCTACATTCAAAAACAGCAGACTCCAAATCAGTATAGTTCTAGTATAGCGACATTCAAAAACAGCAGACTCCAAATCAGTATAGTTCTAGTATAGCTACATTCAAAAACAGCGGACTCCAAATCAGTATAGCTCTAGTATAGATAAATTCAAAAACAGCAGACTCCAAATCAGTATAGTTGTAGTATAGCTACATTCACAAACAACGGATTCCAAATCAGTATAGTTCTACTATAGCGACATTCAAAAACAGCAGACTCCAAATCAGTTAGTTCTAGTATAGCTACATTCACAAACAACGAACTCCAAATCAGCATAGCTCTCGTATAGCGACATTCAAAAACAGCAGACTCCAAATCAGTATAGCTCTAGTATAGCAACATTCAAAAACAGCAGACTCCAAATCAGTATAGTTCTAGTATAGCTACATTCACAAACAACGAACTCCAAATCAGCATAGCTCTAGTATAGCTACATTCACAAACAACGGACTCCAAATCAGCAGAGCTCTAGTATAGCGACATTCAAAATCAGCAGACTCCAAATCAGTATAGTCCTAGAATAGCTACATTCAAAAACAGCAGACTCCAAATCAGTATAGCTCTAGTATAGCGACATTCAAAAACAGCAGACTCCAAATCTGTATAGTCCTAGAATAGCTACATTCAAAAACAGCAGACTCCAAATCAGCATAGCTCTAGTATAGTTACATTCACAAACAATGGACTCCAAATCAGCATAGCTCTAGTATAGCGACATTCAAAAACAGCAGACTCCAAATCAGTATAGTCCTAGAATAGCTACATTCAAAAACAGCAGACTCCAAATCAGTATAGTCCTAGAATAGCTACATTCAAAAACAGCAGACTCCAAATCAGTATAGCTCCAGTATAGCTACATTCAAAAACAGCAGACTCCAAATCAGTATAGTCCTAGAATAGCTACATTCACAAACAACGGATTCCAAATCAGTATAGTTCTAGTATAGCGACATTCAAAAACAACGAATTCCAAATCAGTATAGTTCTAGTATAGCTACATTCACAAACAACGGACTCCAAATCAGTATAGTCCTAGAATAGCTACATTAAAAAACAGCAGACTCCAAATCAGTATAGTCCTAGAATAGCTACATTCAAAAACAGCAGACTCCAAATCAGTATAGCTCCAGTATAGCTACATTCACAAACAACTGACTCCAAATCAGCATAGCTCTAGTATAGCTACACTCACAAACAACGGACTCCAAATCAGCATAGATCTAGTATAGCAACATTCAAAAACAGCAGACTCCAAATCAGTATAGTCCTAGACTAGCTACATTCAAAAACAGTAGACTCCAAATCAGTATAGTCCTAGAATAGCTACATTCAAAAACAGCAGACTCCAAATCAGTATAGCTCCAGTATAGCTACATTCAAAAACAGCAGACTCCAAATCAGCATAGCTCTAATATAGCTACATTCACAAACAACGGATTCCAAATCAGTATAGTTCTAGTATAGCGACATTCAAAAACAACGGATTCCAAATCAGTATAGTTCTAGTATAGCTACATTCACAAACAACGGACTCCAAATCAGCATAGCTCTAGTATAGCTACATTCACAAACAATGGATTCAAAATCAGTATAGTTCTAGCATAGCTACATTCACAAACAACGGACTCCAAATCAGCATAGCTCTAGTATAGCTACATTCACAAACAACGGACTCCAAATCAGCATAACTCTAGTATAGCGACATTCAAAAACAGCAGACTCCATATCAGTATAGCTCTAGTATAGCTACATTCACAAACAACGGACTCCAAATCAGCATAGCTCTAGTACAGCGACATTCAAAAACAGCAGACTCCAAATCAGTATAGTCCTAGAATAGCTACATTCAAAAACAGCAGACTCCAAATCAGTATAGTCCTAGAATAGCTACATTCAAAAACAGCAGACTCCAAATCAGTATAGTTCTAGTATAGCTACATTCACAAACAACGGACTCCAAATCAGCATAGCTCTAGTATAGCTACATTCAAAACATCAGACTCCAAATCAGTATAGTTCTATTATAGCGACATTCAAAAACAGCAGACTCCAAATCAGCATAGTTCTAGTATAGCTACATTCAAAAACAGCAGACTCCAAATCAGTATAGTTCTAGTATAGCGACTTTCAAAAACAGCAGACTCCAAATCAGTATAGTTCTAGTATAGCTACATTCAAAAACAGCAGACTCCAAATCAGTATAGTTCTAGTATAGCGACATTCAAAAACAGCAGACTCCAAATCAGTATAGTTCTAGCATAGCTACATTCAAAAACAGCGGACTCCAAATCAGTATAGCTCTAGTATAGATAAATTCAAAAACAGCAGACTCCAAATCAGTATAGTTCTAGTATAGCTACATTCACAAACAACGGATTCCAAATCAGTATAGTTCTACTATAGCGACATTCAAAAACAGCAGACTCCAAATCAGTTAGTTCTAGTATAGCTACATTCACAAACAACGGACTCCAAATCAGCATAGCTCTAGTATAGCGACATTCAAAAACAGCAGACTCCAAATCAGTATAGTTCTATTATAGCTACATTCACAAACGGACTCCAAATCAGCATAGCTCTAGTATAGCGACATTCAAAAACAGCAGACTCCAAATCAGTACAGGTCTAGTATAGCGACATTCAAAAACAGCAGACTCCAAATCAGACTCCAAATCAGTATAGTTCTAGTGTGGTTAAATTCAGAAAGAGCAGGAACCAATTTACTACAGCTCCAGTGTGGATACATACATTCAAAAGCAGGGTTAACTAAATCTGTATCATTCTGGTTTGGCTAAATTCTAAACTAGATTAACTAAATCAGTACAATTCTTTTGTGGCTAAATTCAAAAGCAGCGGATGCCAAATCCAGACAACAAGGATAAAGCAGCAAACAATGCCATGCCCCGAACAGCCCTCACCCATAAATATAGGGGCCTGGCTCAGCGGGGCTGCTAAATTTAGGGGTTGGGGCAGCAAAGCACACACACAGACATACATAGGAACACAAACTCAATTCAGAAACAGTATTAACCAAATCAGTGCAATTCTAGTGTGGCTAAATTCTAAAGGAGGGAGAACCAATTTAGTACAGTTCTATTGTGGCTCATTTCAAAAGTGGCAGGACATCCAATTTAGTACAATTCCAGTGTGGCTACATTCTAAAGCAATGGGGTACAGTTCCAGTGTGGTTAAATTCAAACACGGCAGATGTGAAATTAGTACAGTTCTAGTGTGGCTAAATTCGAAAGCAGCGCAAATCAAGTCATTGTGGTTGTAGTGTGGCTGCATTCAAAAGTGGCAGGAAAACCAAGTTAGTATAATTCTAGTGTGAAGAAGCACCTGGAGCATTCAAAATGCTGAATGGGATTACCAAAATAAATGATCTCAGGCCCAAGTAACCGGACAGACTCAAATAATATGGCAAAATAATACTTTATTATCAGTTCTATAAAGTAGGGAAACCTGGCGATGAAACAGATTTTAGCTCACACATTCTCAACACATTTTAATTACACAAAATGTTTTATACCTCGATGTACGTCAGCTATGACATCATCCTACGTGGCAAACAGTAAACATTTACCGGTGGAGGAATTGGTTAAGGGAACGTATATACCTATAGTTTATTTATTATTATTTTAATTTTTTATTTATTGTGTTTTTTGCCAAAATTCACAGCTTTTCAAAAAAGCAGAAAAGAAAAAATGAACCACACATACAACAATACTTTCAAATTTGTACTAACATCCCAAATCCTAATAAAATATAAACAATTAAAGAGTTTTCCTCCTATACACCAATTTCATCACAAAATTAATGAAAAGAAATCAGACCCAAAGTACTCATTACCTGTAAAACAGCAATAGCGAGATATCTTTTGTGACCGGTAATTTATCTTTCCCAAAAGTTCATTGTTGAGAGCCTGTCCCTATTGTGCACCAAATTGCCCAAATACTCCTCTCAAATTATCTTGGTCCCCTTACATGATATTAACAAGTGGCATAAGGTCTGAATACATTTTCCTCACACACATTACAAACAGTAGAGCTTAATCCCACTTCTCATAAATCAAACCCATCTCCCCTGTTTTAACCAGATTGAGCTGTATTCTCAAAAATTCTGTTCTTGCCCTCTGAGCGGGGAAGCAAGTCAGATAATTAGCCAGGAAACCTGTCGGCTTATCAGGGATTGACAGGGAGCCATGTACCTTTAATCCCTGCATTTGGGAGATCCCTGCGATCCAGTCCTTTTTTAACATTGCCTGCTTAACTCCAACTGGATCTTCCAGCAACTCAAGTATTGAGCGGTCACAATGTTCCACAAGAGAAACAGCATAACCATGCAATGCCATCATAGCCACATTTGTACCTCTGTTTAACTCAACTAATACCTCTTCATAGAGGGATCCCTTAGGGGGTGTCATTATTGACCTACAAAGTGTCATAAGCTTCCAATCCATGGCTGACTTTAGGGACTGGAGCCCCAACTCGTATCGCAGACTTACCATCAGGCAACTCATTGGCAAATGCAGAACCCGCTTCCAAATGTTACCCTGAAAGCAGTCCCAGTTTACTATCTGCGCAAATGATGAGATTTCCAAACCATACAGCAGTGATGGAATTACCTTGGCTTTGTAATTATCAATGGATGATTCCAGGCAGCAACGGGTTTGAATAGATCTCAACTTGAACCCCAGGTAGGTCAGTTCATTTACCACCGGAATGGCCTGATTCTGAAGGACCCATTTTTTCTTGGGTCTCTCAAAAATTAGAATTATGATGTAACAGGATTTGCCTGTAAATCATTTATCTCTGCATAAAGACTAAAGGTGGGAAAAAACGCTTCAATCCTAAGGACGAATGGTCCAACAGGACTATATCGTCCACGTATGCTACCCAGTAAGCAAGCTTCTTAACAATTTTAGGACTCACCATAAATTATCCAGCCAGCGGTCTATCCAGGTCTGTCAAATTAAGATTAAAGAGGCAGGGGGCAAGAATGCACCCCTGCCTTAGGCTCTTTACTTTAGAACCTCCCTTGACAAATCTCCCAGAGCATTCAAACGAACTCGGAAGGAGGAACCATCATGGAGGTCCATGATTATGGCCAGAAGATCTTTCAGGATCCCCCAAGAGAGCTGCTTGGCTTAAAGACGTTCCCTATTAATTGTGTCAAACGCCTTAGATAAATTGAGCCGCGCAACGTACAACATACGCCCATTTTTCACCACAGTTGACTGAGAGGCAATTGTCATTACTGACCCATTCAGTGACGTATATAGACTCTTTCGGAATCCTATTTGCACTTTTGACAAAATATTCCCTTTTTTTATCCACTCCTCTAAGGATCTTAGTGCAACCGCAGCAAAAATCTTTCCATCCACATCTAGAAGGACGATCGGGCGATAGTTGATCGGATAAGCCCGGTCGACCCTCTTATAGATAGGTGTTCAAAGAGCACCATAACAATACAAGCCCCTAGGCCGATGTCAGATTTTAAAATGGTGTTATTGAGACCATTTGGACCTGGAGCTCTAGAAGAAGAAGATTTTCTGATCAGATCTACCAACAAGCCCTGATCTAAAGTCAGTTGCCACCTCGGCCTCATCACGTATTTCCCCTCCACTAATTCTGCTCTCTGAGATATGTCTGCAAGATGGTGCACCAGAGATTGTCTGAAATCACATTGCTTTGAGATTCATCTTGAAAAAGGATTGCATTGTTAATTACATTTCTTTAATTATGTGAATTTTTGGAACATAGAACATTCAACATTTTCTCCCCATCTTGTGATGGTAAAGGTACTTGTGAGCTCGCAACCAGTTCCTATAGTAATCTTGTTGCGTGCAAGCTTTTATACTTTAGATTTCTAATAGAGCTTCTTAGAGCTTTCTTAGTACCGTCTGAGCCAGCTGCATTTCCATGCTGGGAGCCTGTCTTGTGCTGGATGTCCATATCTAATCCCTGTAGGGATATGGCCCACTGCAAAATCTTAGGGTCCTCCCCTAGCATTAATCATCGCAGAGGCCTGTGGGCCATCTGGATCATAAAGTGAGACCCAAAGATGTAGGGTTTCAGTTTCTTTACGGCCCACATGACCGCATACGCCTCTTTTTCTACGACAGCCCAGGTCCTTTCCCTTTTTGTCAATCGTCTGCTCATGTAGGCGACAAGTTGCTCTAGCCCTTCAGAGTTCAACTGCCCTAACACTGCTCCAATCCCAAAATCACAGGCATCTGTCTGGATAATGAATTGCTGACCATAGTCTGACACTTTCAGAACTGAGGCCCTGTACAATCTATCCTTTAAATTCTGAAAGGAGGTTTGACAGGTGGGGGTTCAAGTTACCTTCTTTGACATCTTTTTGGATGGTACATCATTCAAGGGCATTGCAGTGGTCCCATACCCTCTGATGAACGACCGGTAGTACCCGGTGAGACCTAGAAAGGCTCTCACCTGCGTGCGTCTGTGTGGTGGGGAGGTCCCAATACTACACAGCCTGTACCTTTGCTTCTAGAGGGTGTTTATTACCTCCACTGACCAGGTGGCCTAGGTAAGACACTGTGCCCTGCGCTATCTGGCACTTTCTGGCCTTGATGGTCACTGCTGCATTCT
Organism: Ambystoma mexicanum; assembly: GCF_040938575.1. Classification (NCBI taxonomy): domain Eukaryota; kingdom Metazoa; phylum Chordata; class Amphibia; order Caudata; family Ambystomatidae; genus Ambystoma; species Ambystoma mexicanum. Next base: position 11,498,294 of record NC_090931.1, on the reverse strand, counting down.
GCAGCGCCTGAAGCACTTGTTTCAGGTGGGATAAGTGATCCTCCCAGGTGTGGCTGAATACAGCAATGTCATCTAGATAGGCGACAATGAAGTTTTCCATACCCAACAAAACCTGGTTAACCATCCTCTAAAAAGTGGCAGGGGCATTCTTCAATCCAAAGGGCATCAGAGTGAACTGATAATGTCCTTCCGGGGTTGAGAATGCTGACCTCTCTCTTGCTCTATCTGTCAAGCCGACCTGCCAATACCCAGCTGTGATGTCAAAAGTACTCATGTACTTGGCAGCACTGAACATGTCAATGAGCTCATCTGCCCAAGGAATGGGGTGAGCATCTCACTTCATTACAGAAGTGAGCCCCCTTTTGTCCACACAAAAGCAAACTTCAGTCTTCCCACTACTGGTCTTTTTAGGGACCAGTGCCACTGGGCTAGCGCAATGGCTGTGGGATGGCTCTATCACTCCTAGGGACAACATCTTGGAAACTTCCTCCTTGATGGTGTGTCTGACCTTATCAGACATCCAGTGAATCCTACTCCTCACTGGTTTACTGTCTCCAGTGTCCACATCATGGGTGCACCAATCTGTACAACCGGGAGTCCGCGAAAACAGACCAGCAAACTGTCCCAGCAAACGGTGACAGTCTGTCAGTTGCTGCTCTGACAGGTCTGTTTCAAGGTTGACACCTTCAACTGACCCATCTGTGGCTTCAGGCCTGGGAGGGGATCGGTCTCCTCCTTAGTCTCTCCGTCAGTCACTAATGCCATGACCAAGTAATCCCGGCTATAATGGGGTTTTAGCCGGTTGACGTGAAAGACCCTGCACATCTGTTTAGGTCCCTTCACATCAATGAGATAATTCACCTCACTGACCTTTTCCAGCACACATTACACCCCAGTCCACTTGTCCTGAAGGGCACTCGGTTTGACTGGCTCCATAATCCACACCCACTGGCCTGGAGAATAGACTGTCACTGTTACATTTAGGTCGTGCCAGTGCTTCATCAGCTCCTGATGGGCCTTTAGATGCTTGGTTGACTGTTCCATGTACTTTGCCATTCTAGACCGAAGGCTGAGTACATAGTCCACCACATCTCGTGATGGGATCAGGGTTTGCTTTCCCATGCCTCCTTCACTAGACCGAGGGGACCTCGTACAGGTTGTCCAAAGAGAAGCTCAAAGGGGCTAAACCCTACTCCATTCTGTGGCACTTCCCTGTAGCCGAACAGAAGGCATGGCAGCAGAATATCCCATTTTCTCCTCAGGTGCTCTTCCATGCCACCTATCATGCCTTTCAGGGTCTTGTTGAACCGCTCAACTAGCTCATTGGTTTGTGGATGAAAGGAGGTAGAGAACCGGTAGGTGACTCCACACTCTTCCCACATAGCCTTCATATACGCTGATATGAAGTTTGATCCCCTGTCAGAAATGACTTCCATGGGGAATCAAACATGGGAGAATATTCCAATCAGCGCCTTCGCAACCACAGTTGCTTTGATGCTCCTCAGAGGGACAGCCTCAGGGTATCTTGTGGTGTGGTCTACCACCACCCAGATATATCTGTTCCCTGAGCTGGTTTGAGGATTCAAAGGACCCACAATATCCATGCCTATTCTCTCGAAAGGCTGCCCAACCATGGGTAGTCGAATTAAGAGGGCCTTGGTGGTGTAAAGACTGGAGAGGGTGTCTGTACTTCTGCTCTCTATATGTTAGAGGAGAGGCACAGAGGACCCCAGCCAAGATTCTCTATTTGGTAGCTATGGTCGAGCAATCAAGGCCTAGCTTCTCAGGAGGTGGTGCAGGCTGGTTCTTAAGTACAGTGTAGTCCCCAAGCACCCACAAAGGAATGTCCACACACTGTATCAGTTATAACACAGTCTTTATATAATTAATATTCAAGGTCACATACACTATCACGATAACTCACTTTGTACTCAGAATATATACAGTTCTAAAGTGGCACCACTAACGTTATTAGATCTCATTAAAGTGCATACGGTCAGAATGACACACAGATCAAAATAAAGAGGAAACCAGCAGTAGAGAGAGGAAGGAAAGCAATATGGTTGAGCAATTGGCAGAATACTGGCTCCATTACCTAGACACAGTTCTGTGTGGAGATCCCCCCACCTGGGCAACCTGTAGAAGAAAGACACAAGCCCAGTCCATATATTGTTCTCACTAGACTTTCCAATAGTTCTGCAACCCCAAAGTACCTTGGCGGTGTAGCGTTCCACGTCGGGGAATCGACGGCCCTTCTTGAGTGTCCTCCCTTACAGACAGGAGTCACGGGTCACCCAACAGAACGTCCGACGGAGAACAGGTCGAGCTACGATGGTGAAGTGGCCGCATCGTTCCTAGCGATGCTCGTTGACGGGGAAGCGTAAACGTCCTGCCAGGAAGAGGCGTGCGAGGCACCTCGGTGTCGATAGTTATGGGCCGCAAAGAGTTGAAGAACTGTGGCCCAGCAAGGGCGTTGAGTCGTCAGCGTCTCTGTGGTCTTTGGGTGGCCGGAAACCCAACGGTGGATGTTCTTCGGCGCGCCGACAGTCAGGCCTTCTCCAGCAGGATACAGCAGCGACGAAGTGGACGAGAGCATCTTTGGATCAATGAACTTCTTAGGCAATGGGAGTATGGCGGCTCCAGTCGGCGACGGCGGTCGTCGACAGTGGCGGACAACAGTCCGGGCGCTTCTCCTTGGAGTTCCGCAGCAATCACCGTATTGGGTCGGCAGCCTGTCGAAGGTCTGTCTACCAGGGAGCTTAGGCAAAGATCCGCTGTGCACGATGGTCCCTCGTAGCTCGGGAAGAGGGCGCCTTACCAGGTCCTCTATGGGTCAGTCCTTGGAGACACAGCAGCTTTCAGATTGTGAAGGAGAGCAACAGCAATTCTTCTCTTCCATCAGGGTCTCAAGATCAAGCTTCAGTTACTCCAGTTACTCGTCGTAGTGGACTTCAGCATCTGAACACGATTCCTAGCAGTGAGAGGTCCCCAGATATACTGTTGATCTCCCATTCATTCCGCTGGGTCACACTCAAGCACCCAATCACGACTACGGTCATTCATGCAGGCAGGCAGTCAATCAGGCACACGGGGCATTCAGGCCATTCACTTCTCTCCAGACACTCACAACAAGTTATGTGTATTGGGACAAGTACCGAGCCATTCAACACTCCAAGCTGCATTCATACCGGTTTCGGGCAGGGCTGTCTCAACCATTGTGTCAACTACCAGATACTAGACAGCCACAACATACAATGCATATTCGTCACACACTCCATTCACCCAGGTCCCACCCACAGGCATACCCACAACATATGGTCATTGAGAAGGCTCCAGCCAGTCTGGTCGACACTTCCCCACACTACCATATATGGAACTTCCACCCAACAGCCAGTCAGGGTGAAGGGACAGAGTCAGGGCTTCCCGGGACTTCGGGAATATCAAGGTAACAGGTGTTGGAAGGCAAGAGGCCATGGGGGCCATTTTGTCTCCATCCGGAACCTACCGATTCCAAATGACAGGGCCTGGGCATCCCAAAATGGAGGACACTCAGGGCACCAGGCATTTCAGCACAGAGCTGCCACCAGCCCGTACCCTGCTCTGTGGGTCATACACAGGTGCCCAAAAACATACACTAGGGGCACAGGGTTGGACCCCTACCCATGGGTGCCATAAGGGTATCCCATGGGTCTGTTCACCAAGCCAAAGGAGAGAGAGCTGCACCGCCAGGAGTCCCTCCTGCCTGAAAAACACAACAGAACACATGATAGAAAAGCAGTAAAGGACAAAGATACGTAGGCCCTGTCCCTCCGATGCATTTCCAGCATCACAGGTGGCACCACCTGACTTGCCAGAAGCTTGACGAGTAGGGCAGGACCTGACAAATTCCTTAACATTTACGGCAAACTGCAGACAGTAAAAGTGTGCAGACAACCAGTCCGATGGGTTAGTCACTCCCAAGTGACCTGCTAAAGGAATTTGGTGAGCCAGATCCAAAAGGAACTTTCTGTGGCATTGGGGAACCACCAACCTACTGGTGTCCTCACCCTCAGAGTCCTTTGGCTCACTGTACAGGAGTCCATCCTCCCAGTACACTTTGAACAGTCCAGGGGCCTCACCCTTAGACTGCTCCTCCGCCTGCTTCTGCAGGCCCGCCAGAGTGGGACACTCTTTCTGGGCTGTGTAGAAGTAAATCTGATCTGGGCCCGAGCTGATGCAAACTCATCCAGCTTGGGCAGGCCCTTCAGATCTGCGTCCACCTGGTCCTCCACCTCAGGTTCTTGCCCTGTGTCAGGCAACTCTGAAGTCACAGGGTCCCCTGTTTTCTAAAGTAGGGTCCTCTGTGGCTACTAGCCCCTCGCCACAGGAGTAGGTGACTCAGTAGTCTGTGGAACTGGAGTAGGGACTACCGGCCATGCAGGTCCTTCCAACAAGCCCTCTGGAAGCACTCCAGGCCCTAAAGCTTTCAGAGCTTTCAATCTGGCATTCTCTTTGGCCATCAATCGTGTAGCCGCTACGACTATTTCGGGATCCGGAAGATCATTACCCAACAGACATGGGACAGGGATGGAGTCTTTCACCGCTACACAGCGCAGGGTTGTTACACCTCGCCAGCTGAAGTCTACTATCAGCAAGGGTCACTTACTCTTATCATCAAATACACTTACGCACAACTCAGGCCCATCAATACACTGACCTGACTGTACCCACTACGGGGTGACAGAGGTGACGCTAGCTGCGGTGTCTCGGACCGCAGAAGTTTTGTGTCCATTGATGTACACGTGCTCTAGATAGAGTTGAGTATTATTGGGAACTGGGGTCTCTTCAGGAGATCCGGTACCGTTCCCACTCAGTGCAACCAATCCACATTCTGCCACTCCCTGGCCTAGTGGGAAATCCTCCTCTGAGAGGCTCACACTAATGATGGCCTCTTCCACGAGATCAACATTCACTATGGCTTGCTTGGGTAAGGCCTTGCAAGCAGGATCCCCTTTCCTATGACCCAGATCCTTAGACACGAAACAGCCTTTGGGTGGTGAGAACGCAGGTGTCCCAATGTTAGGGGTGCCCGTGCTCTTCTTTTTCATGTACACGGCTGAACTAGAGTTTGGGGGTTTCCCTTCGCTCTTTTCGGGACCTGACTTTGAAGAGGATTGCGTCGGACATTTGTCCTTCCCATCCTTGCTTACTTTTTTGTCCTCCGATTTCGCTTCTGGGTTTGGGTGTGCTCGCCTGAGCCTTTTTCTGGACTCGAGTACTCACAAACCTGTTGGTAGCCTTTGCAAACTCCATGGGATCTGTGATAGTCTTGTCCACAAGATGCTGGTATAGGTAAATCTCACAATGTTTCAACACATGTTCACACGCAATCAAATTGTACATCCCTTTAAATGTGTCAACTTTGTTACCAGTCACCCACCCGCACAGATATTGCAATGACAAGTGTGTGAACGCTTCAAAGTTCTGCCCACTTTTCTTTCTGAGCTCTCTGAAGCTCTTTAGATACTGTTCTGGGGTTTTACAGCACTTCCTGAGGACGGCTGCCTTCATGTTCTCATAAACGGCCCTTTCCTCGGGAGTTAACTGAAGAATGGCATCGGTCCCTGGTGTCGATAAGCGACTCATCAGGGCTGCACCCCATGGTACCTCATCCACCTCCTGTAGCTGGAATGCCAGCTCAAGTGTTTCAAACCAGTCGAAAAATATCCTTCCCCACTTCATAAGCCTGTACTAAGTCTTTGTGGATGTGCGGTTGGGGCTTATCCCAGGCATTCTGGTTTGAGCCACTACTGCTGCCTTCGCTAGAGGCGGATCTGTTGGTCTCTTTCTTCTCTTCAAGCGCCAGCTTGCGTAGCTCTATGGTGACCATGTCCCGCTCTATGGTGACCTTGTCCCTCTGTTTCTGTTCCTCTAGCGCTAGTCTCCTCTCCTCGAGCAGGGGTTTTCTAGCCGCTACCTCATTACCAGCCAGAACAATTACTGGGTCTCTTAGAGACGGTGCTGAGCCCCTGTCCTCATTGACACTCTTGAGTGTTGAGAAGCCACACTTATCCCCCAGCGGGATGATTGGCAAGAGACAGCGCTGATGCGGTCGTCCTCTTCATTTAATCCCTCCGGAAGGTCTTTTTCGTTTGGGTAGACGGGGCGTAGCCCGTCACCTGGGGTCTTCTCCACAACCGCCCTCGCTTCTACCCAAGCTTGAAGGCTGGTCAGCATTTCCGGTTTATTAACCTTAGTGCTGTGGGGAAGTCCCCTCTCTTGACATAAGACGCGCAGGACATCCTTGGTCATGCCTTTTACAGGCTCCATGTTAAGCTCCAGGACTATTACTATCACCTAGCAGTGACTAAACGTTGCCTGCAACAGTACTTTTATGGTTGTGTGACTAAGCTGTGCACAAGGCTCCAACTGATCCGACAACTTGCCACCGATGTGACAAATAAACTTCTGGGGGCACCAGTGGTCCAGGGATAAATATCGGTTTCTAAACCATCAATCAACCCCACATCTCTAGTACACCAGAAGGGATCCAAACAGATTGGAATACAAGTGAATTATAAGACCTCCTTGTCCAATTTTGGTAACATGGACGGAACGACAGGCTTATCTCTGCAAGGTCGTGGATCGTTGGTTAGTTGCAACACAGTGAAAATACAATTATTACCCAATGATAAAAGGGACTGTCTAGTCAAGGTTTTATAAAAATATCTACTTTAGTATTATTACAACAGACAGTTCTAGCACACTACAATTATAGGCCACACTGTAAAGGAACACAGAGGACAGACAATTTCACAGAGGAAAGGGATGCACTCTGGATACTGATAGGAGAGTAGTTGATAAAGCAATCAGTTTTACTGTTCAAGGTTATTTGGTTTCAGCACCAAAGAGGCAAAGGGTCGTAACTGTCTCTAGGGGCCTTCAGAAAAGAACCAGGGGGACAGAACCCCAATGTACCTTGTGCTGAAGGAGTTCCTGGTACTCAACAGCGTCGAGGCGGTTTCAGGGCACTTCGCAGCCCATGAGACAGAGTTAGTGATGGGAGACTGTTGCGGGTATGAAGCAGCAGGCAGTTCGGCAAGCGAGGCTGGACAGATGTCTGCAGGGTGTCTTGGGGCCAAGAATAGTTATCTCTGTGCTTGTTGGCGAATCTGGAATGCTGGTCGAGGCATATTGGATGGCTCTGGTGACTGCGGTGTGACAACAGTCAGCATTCAGCCGGATGTAGTTCGAGGACTCGACTGTCTCAAAATTGTCCTTAAAAAGATGGGCACTGGATGATGCTTGTGTGGCACTCCTCCTAGCTTCTTCGCAGGGCTTGTGTCCTTTCAAGGTGGACGGCCCAAAGCTCAGGCGGGTGTTAGCAGGCAACAGCCTTGTCCTTTTTCCAGAGACTCTCCAGCACTTCCAACCTATGAAGCTTGCTGTCAGAACCTAGCAGGACATGCAGTGTGCTGGCTGGGTACCAGTTCTGGAGCTGCTGGATGGGTCCTCTGAGTCCAGTATCTCCGTCATTTCCCTGGGAGATGTTTAGGGGAGGGATATTGGTTCCCTCTTGGAACTCCTGGGCTTCCTTCACTGGCGTAAGATGTAAGGTAGACTGTACCTTTAGCTCGGGTCCAAATGAGTGATTCTTACTCCTTGCAAAGTCTTCAGATGATCTGCTAAGTAAGGGATTCAGCCCTCTTTTAAATCCAAATGGGCCCCAGTGATTGGTGTAGGCTAGGCCTACCTTAATGTACCAACCCTGGGTCCCCACCAACAATCGTCTCTTATGCATGAGGTCAAGACCAGAGTGCTCTGCAACAGGACAGACAAAAGGGTAGCAACATGTACTCCTAAGTCCCACCCTTCTTCCTGTCTGTTGTACATCCAAGTGTCTCTCTGGTTAACTGAGCCCTCTGTGAATCTTTAATAAAGCACAGGTTTTCCTTTGAAGTATGTTCTGGGAGCTGACTTCCTGCCTCCCCCAAACCACATACTTCTCCCCTCTGAAAGGGGTCAGCTCTGCGGGATTGCCTATGGAAACTGGTGGACCCAGACATGCATTTCACTTCCTTTCATACAGAGGGGTGGGAACTAGCTTCAAGTTGACACATTGCACACCAAAGGGGTGTTAGTCCCGCCTTCTGTTTGCTCTCCGGCAGCCAAGCCAACTCGGCAGGCTTGCCTCAATTATCTCTCATTAGTATGCACTGCCACCAGCCACAGAACAAATCCATGGGGCATTTGTATTTTATTTAGGCTGCTCATGGCTGGAGGAAGGTGTGCCTCCCTACTTGTTGGAATGCTTTGATGTACCCAGGGCTGTCACATTCCATGTGAATATGACAGGGGAAGATGGCGCCTGGAGGCTGTGTCTTCCCAGAGTACAGGTGACTATGTGTTTGGTGCGGGAAGCTGATGAAATGGTAAGGAATGGCCACACTCATTTCTCGGAGGTTGGTCTCCCATCATTCATTTTCATTCATCAAAAAATTTAAAAAGCCCAGGCGAGCACACTCTCCCTGTGCGGATGGGCGAATTCCTCACGCACACCTCTTCAGGACACTTCACAGGATGGGAAAAGGTGTGTTCCAGCGATCGCTACTGCACACAGACGGTGTCCAGTCATACTTTCGAAAGAATACTTTCGACATGCAAAAGTTCCGAATACAAAGCATCGAAAAAAAGTTTCAAGTACATTTTTATTTTATTTTATGGGTTTTATTTTAGTTTTGTGTAAAAAAAAGTTTTTTTAAAAAAGAAAACGGGGGGTTGGGTGGGGAACCCCCCGGAACCCCCCCCCATTAAAATTTGTTTTTTTAAAAGGCATTCGAAACCTTTTTTTCTGATGCTTTTGTGTCGGAACTTTTGTATTTCGAAAGTTTTATTTTCGAAACTATCACTATGAACACACACAGACATCTCAGGACAAGAACCCTTGATGCTTGTATGCTGACATTCAGAGGGGATGCCACTTGTAACACAAACTGGTTGTTAGGAAAGATTTCATAATTGAAGGTAATTTTCCTTCCATGTGGCAACCCCCAAACGTTTTGCTGTTTTTTTACACCCTGATCTAGACTTTGCCAGAGAAGCACAGCCTTCCGCCACGCTCCTCTGGGCTTTCGCTCCATTCTTACGGGGAAACTGACATGCCCTTTGTACCGGGAGACTTTGTTTCCCTTAGTCCTTTCCTCATGTTGCAGCTTTTGAGCAACATGAAACAAGAGTGCACCGTAACTTACATTACCGCGCTCTTGGGTCTCTAGTCATTCCAGTGGCCCTAGAAACTCTCGCTCGACTTATCATGAAATGTGCAAGTGTGTCACGGACGGGACTGGTGGCAGCTATCGTTTCTTTGTGTTTTGAACCCCTTTTTGCCATGTTAACCGCGCTTCCCACGTTTGGCCCAAATGGGTAGCCTGGCCTCCAAAATGGCCATGCCAGGAGGTTCTTTGTCCTGTCCGCTGACCGTCTTGCCCCTTCACCTTCCCCCAGGTCGAGCCGACCCTGGGCAGTCCTTATTTGGTCATGCACTTTCCCGCGAAACACACTCGGCCTCTGATCAAACGAGAAGGTCTGCAAAGGCGCTTCGACCCTTTAGAATAGTGGGAACAACTATTTTCGGCATCTTCACCAAATCCTGTACGTAAGCCTTCTGAAGCATCCCTGGGCCATCCAGTGGACTGACCAGCCTACACAGGAACCTTGCTCTGTCACTGCTGTCTGGCTGCTGCTAAATTCCGAGTCCTCGGCACTCTCACACGATTCGTACACTTGGCGTTCCCAGGTTTGAAGTGAGACATGTGCTTTGGGACCGGAATACACGCGGTTGCCGAGTTGCCCTGCTGTGGTAAGAAACCTGTGCGTGTTTGCAGCATTTGGGACACCCTCGACCCTGACTCCTGCTGTCGCGGAATCTACACGGCATCGAGACATCCTGCTGATCGCATCTGAACTTGCCAGTACCGAAACAGAACCGGAGAAGCCTGGTTCTGCCTGCATCGGGGACCGGTGAGTAGTCAATACCCTAACCGGTCGCCCTCCCGCAGGAGCCTGTGGCTTTCCATCGCTGTCGTAAACAGCAACCCTTTTCCGCACTCGTGCCCTGCTTCTGCCCACAAGTGGAGGCCAGGCTTGAGTAGCGGGGAACTGTTCATCATCGTTTTGTTCACCTCTCTGAAAAGCCTGATTTCCCTGAAGAGACTCCCCTTTGCCCGTTGGCACCCGCGTGTGCAGGTACATTTGAGCACAAGGCTCCACTCTTCGTAGGGCTCGGACTTCCTTCTAGTTAGGTGGCCTCTGATGTCGAACTGGGTCTAACGATTACTTGCACTGCCTGTTTTCCTCCCCATCTAGGTGGTCTGCATATTTCGTGCTTCTAACTCTTTAGACCCCTTGGTCTTGTATATATATTGTATTGCTTGTGATGTGTTGGTTTATTGGAGTTTTACCGTGATTCTTTACTATGGTCAATGTTACAAAGGCCTTGTAATAAATGTGTCTATATTTTTAATATAACACCTGTCTGGAGTAATTTGTAAGCGTCCTTGCTTTGTGTGCTCATTGTGGGCTTTCAGCCCAATCCAGCAGAAAAGAAATCTTTGCAATTTTTAGGGAGCTAGAGACTCCTACTCCCACCCCCCAGAACTTCACCAAAGACAAAGCATGGTGCGACGAAATTCAAACGGCAATGCTAACAAAACTGAGCCGCCTCCAAAGCAAAATACTAGCTACCAAACAAGCCCTGCCCAATACTCATATCCCTGTCCCACCACCAGCCCAAGACCTTCCCCAACCCTTCTCCTTCAAATCCATACAGGAAAAGGACATCATTAACATAATGAAGAACATCAAAGCATCCAACTGTAAAGGTGATGCCTGCCCAGCCACTCTCATCAAGGACTGCACTGAAGCACTTGCTCCCTTCCTGACAGCATTTGTTAATGCCTCCTTCGCAACAGGGAAAGTCCCCACCTCCCTCAAGGAAGCATGGGTCCGCCCCCTCTTAAAAAAACCAACTCTCGATCCCACCTCCCCCAACAACTATAGACCCATCACCACTGTCCCTTTCCTCCTCAAAATACTCGACAAAGCAGCCTATCTGCAGGTTCAGCACTTCATCGAAGAAAACAAACTCCTGGGACTCCGCCAATCTGGCTTCCGCCCTAGACATGGGACTGAAACCGCCCTACTTGACCTGAAAAACCAAATGGACGATGCCAGAGACATGGGCAAACCAGCTCTTCTCCTACTCCTTGACTTATCTGCAGCGTTCGATCTCGTAGACCATGACGTCCTTTGCCATCATCTCTCCTCCACTGCCAAGTTCTCCCCTGACGCCACAGCATGGATCACATCCTTCCTACAAGACAGAACCATACAAGTATTCTCCGACCTAGCCTCTGCCTCACCCACTATCATACTCTTTGGCGTGCCCCAAGGCTCATGCCTCTCCCCCATACTCTACAACATCTTCACACGACCCCTCTTCCTCATCCTCGACGCTATGGGTATATCCTACACTAACTACGCGGATGATACCCAGATCCTCCTTACCCTCACAGGCAACTACGACACTGACTCCATGACCCTTAACAACCTCTACAACACCATCCAAGCCTGGATGGCACACAATGGACTATGCCTCAACTCTGACAAGACAGAACTCCTACTGGTAGGTTCCCCCGAAACACTAAAAAAACTTGACTCCCAATTCAGTCACTTCACCATCGACACCATCAAAATACCTGTTTCAGACTCAGTCAAAACTCTTGGAGTCTATCTAGACTCTAACCTTTCCATGGACAGACAAGTCAACGCCATTGCCTCCTCAGCCGCATATCATGCTAAACTGATCAACGCAGTCAGGCCTTTCCTCTCCAAAGAGAACTGCACAAACATAGCCAGAGCCATCACCGGCTCCAGGCTAGACTACTGCAACATACTCTTCCTAGGAACCTCAAAAAGAAACTTGGAGAGGCTACAAGTCATCCAGAATAGTGCTCTCCGAGCAGCCCAAGGTATTGCCAAAAGGGACCACATCTCGGAAGCCAGAAAACGAGCCCACAGGCTCCCAATAAAGGAGAGAATAATTTTCAAAGCGCTCACACTGACACACAAATGCATCCATCTCACTGCCCCCGACTACCTCTCACAAAGAATCCACTCCGTCGCCTCTACAAGACCAACAAGATCACCCTACACCAACATGCTCTCTGTGCCACTAGTAAAAAGATCCAGAGCGGGTGGATCCAGCTTCCCCTATCTCGCACCCACTCACTGGAATGCCCTACCTCCCACCATCCGCAGTGAGCCCTCCCTCCTAGCCTTCCGAAAAGCATTGAAAACCACCCTCTTCTCATAAGGTCCCTCGCAGCAGCATAATACCAACCATAGGACCCACTGCTTAAGTTGTATTGACCAACCGCATAAGCTGTAATGATAACCTTGCTTGTTCCTATCTGTAATATGCCTCTTACTGATACCATGCCTGTAACTCAGCTCATGCAAGTAACAGCGCCTCAATGCCCCTGGGCTGCTTGCGCGCTATACAAATTTAAATAAATAAAATAAATAAATAAATAAATTTCAGTCACCCTCACCCTTCTTGAGACCTAGTCTTGACCGCCGCCATCGCTACCCTGATTGGTCTAGCTTGTCCAGAGGTTACCCTGTTCCAAGAAACTAGGCTGGCCTTCTGAACCTCTGCCCCTCCAGGACAGAGTTCAGAAATCCATCTTAACACTGGTGACCACTGAAGTTCTGAGTGCAACTGCGGAACCGCAACGCTTCTGGCAAGGTAGCCCATGAGGGAGCTTGTCAGTCCAGGGCAACTTCCAAAGGCTCGGGACAGCTGTATCCTCGAGAAGGCTTTGAATCTAGTTGGTCTCACCAGTGCAAGGGCTGAAGCACTGCTCAGGGTCTTTGGAGATCAGGTAATCCAGCAGTGCTTCACTGGGCCAGACGCAGGAAGGGATGCCAGGCCTCTTCAGAAGTTTTCTTCGGATCTTCTGTCGGCTGTTCATCTATGAGGGATTCTTGGCAACAACGCTGATCTGAAGAAAGGGCTGTAGGGGTCCTCATCTTATCCAAAATCCAGCCTAGAAGCAAGTCCAAGACCAGCACTACACAGCCAGTAGTTGTCTGATTGATTGATTGATTGATTGATTGATATTTTATTTCTATCGCGCTCGTACACAAGTGTTTCAGAGCGTGACAAGGCAAGGGAGGGGAACAGGGGAGAACAAAACAGCGATCTTACTAGGCCCAGTGACATTGAGAACGCGCAAGTGTGAGGGGAAAAGTGCATGGAAGGGGGGAGAGGTGGAAAGTGCGAAGCAGAGTAGAAACAGATAAATAACAATAAATAAATAATAAAGGCAACAAACAGTGGTAGTGCAGCCAGCAATTTGCAAGTGCTAGGTTTAAGGCAGCAGACAGGGTAGGTCTGATAAGTGCAGGAAGAAAAAGGGGGGGGGTCTATATGGGTACAGATACAGACCCCAGTGCCAGGGGTGGCCCGGAGGCAGTGCAGGAGGGTGGCAGGATGAGCAGGTACCTGGGCCCAAAAGACAGAGGGTGGCCAGGTGCACGGTGCCAAGAGAGAACAAATCAGCAGGGGAGAGAGTGAGCAAAGGCAGAAGAAAAGAGGAAGGTTTTGAGGTGCTTCCAGAACCGGAGATGGTTCTCCTCAAGTTTTAGAGTGGCAGGGAGGCTGTTCCAGAGGGAGGCCCCAGCCGAAGACAGAGATCTACCCCCAGCTCGTTTCTTAGAAAAACGACCTTGCCTGAGTGAGTTGGAGGGAGAGGAGCAGGGTTCACTCATTCTCCACACCTAGACTCTCCGGCACTATGGATGTGGTATAGCCCTAGACAGCGCCACGCACTTAATGCGAGAGAGACACACACACAAAGATGGGCAAAGAACAAGGGAAAATCTCATGGCACTGCCATTTTAGGGCATTGGCCACGTTCAGTAGCCATGCGCGGTAAACACGAATGTGAACACTAAAAATAATGCAAAAATGGTATCACTTTTCACCTTTTGTGACCATACTTTACAACGTGTGTGCTTTCACCTTTTATGACCATACTTTACAACGTGTGTGCTTTCACCTTTTGTGACCATACTTTACAACGTGTGTGCTTTCACCTTTTGTGACCATACTTTACAACGTGTGTGCTTTCACCTTTTCGTCGCCGGTGTTTACAGAGAGTCGGGTGTAAGAGTCGGATTCTAGCCGCAATCTATTTGCAAAGCTTAAACAGGACTAGAATAAACTCCTCACACCTGTCCTGGGGTCCTTGCCAAGCCTGAGCAGCCTGGCAGTGTGGGACCTTGGCAAGCCTGAGCAGCCTGGCAATGTGGGACCTTGGCAAGCCTGAGCAGCCTGGCAATGTGGGACCTTGGCTAGCCTGAGCAGCCTGGCAGTGTAGGCCTTATGCAAGCCTGAGCAGCCTGGCAGTGTAGGCCCTCTGCAAGCCTGAGCAGCCTGGCAGTGTGGGCCCTTTGCAAGCCTGAGCAGCCTGGCAGTGTGGGACCTTGGCAAGCCTGAGCAGCCTGGCAGTGTGGGACCTTGGCAAGCCTGAGCAGCCTGGCAATGTGGGACCTTGGCTAGCCTGAGCAGCCTGGCAGTGTAGGCCTTATGCAAGCCTGAGCAGCCTGGCAGTGTAGGCCCTTTGCAAGCCTGAGCAGTCTGGCAGTGTGGGCCCTTTGCAAGCCTGAGCAGCCTGGCAGTGTGGGAGCTTGGCAAGCCTGAGCAGCCTGGCAGTGTGGCACCTTGGCAAGCCTGAGCAGCCTGGCAGTGTGGGACCTTGGCAAGCCTTGGAGCCTGGCAGTGTGGGACCTTGGCAAGCCTGAGCAGCCTGGCAATGTGGGACCTTGGCTAGCCTGAGCAGCCTGGCAGTGTAGGCCTTATGCAAGCCTGAGCAGCCTGGCAGTGTGGGCCCTTTGCAAGCCTGAGCAGCCTGGCAGTGTGGGACCTTGGCAAGCCTGAGCAGCCTGGCAGTGTGGGACCTTGGCAAGCCTGAGCAGCCTGGCAGTGTGGGACCTTGGCAAGCCTGAGCAGCCTGGCAGTGTGGGACCTTGGCAAGCCTGAGCAGCCTGGCAGTGTGGGATCTTGGCTAGCCTGAGCAGCCTGGCAGTGTAGGCCCTTTGCAAGCCTGAGCAGCCTGGCAGTGTAGGCCCTTTGCAAGACTGAGCAGCCTGGCAGTGTGGGCCCTTTGCAAGCCTGAACAGCCTGGCAGTGTGGGACCTTGGCAAGCCTGAGCAGCCTGGCAGTGTGGGACCTTGGCAAGCCTGAGCAGCGTGGGATCTTGGCTAGCCTGAGCAGCCTGGCAGTGTGGGCCCTTTGCAAGCCTGAGCAGCCTGGCAGTGTGGGACCTTGGCAAGCCTGAGCAGCCTGGCAGTGTGGGCCCTTTGCAAGCCTGAGCAGCCTGGCAGTGTGGGACCTTGGCAAGCCTGAGCAGCCTGGCAGTGTGGGCCCTTTGCAAGCCTGGGCAGCCTGGCAGTGTGGGACCTTGGCAAGCCTGAGCAGCCTGGCAGTGTGGGCCCTTTGCAAGCCTGAGCAGCCTGGCAGTGTGGGACCTTGGCAAGCCTGAGCAGCCTGGCAGTGTCGACCCTTGGCAAGCCTGAGCAGCCTGACAGTGTGGGCCCTTGGCAAGCCTGAGCGGCCTGGCAGTGTAGGTCCTTGGAAAGACTGAGTAGCCTGTTAGTGTGGGCCCCTGGCAATCCTGAACAGCCTGGCAGTGTGGGCCTTGGCAAGCCAGAGCAGCCTGGCAGTGTAGGCCCTTGCCAAGCATGAGCAGCGTGGGATCTTGGCTAGCCTGAGCAGCCTGGCAGTGTGGGCCCTTTGCAAGCCTGAGCAGCCTGGCAGTGTGGGACCTTGGCAAGCCTGAGCAGCCTGGCAGTGTGGGCCCTTTGCAAGCCTGAGCAGCCTGGCAGTGTGGGACCTTGGCAAGCCTGAGCAGCCTGGCAGTGTGGGCCCTTTGCAAGCCTGCGCAGCCTGGCAGTGTGGGACCTTGGCAAGCCTGAGCAGGCTGGCAGTGTGGGCCCTAGGCAAGCCTGAGCAGTCTGGCAGTGTGTGCCATTGGCAAGCCTGAGCAGCCTGGCAGTGTCGACCCTTGGCAAGCCTGAGCAGCCTGACAGTGTGGGCCCTTGGCAAGCCTGAGCGGCCTGGCAGTGTAGGTCCTTGGAAAGACTGAGTATGTTAGTGTGGGCCCCTGGCAATCCTGAACAGCCTGGCAGTGTGGGCCTTGGCAAGCCAGAGCAGCCTGGCAGTGTAGGCCCTTGCCAAGCCTTGGCAGCCTGGCAGTGTGGACCCTAGGCAAGCTTGAGTAGCCTGTTAGTGTGGGCCCCTGGCAAGCCTGAGCAGCCTGGCAGTGGGGGCCTTTGGCAAGCCTGAGCAGCCTGGCAGCGTAGGCCCTTGCCAAGCCTTGGTAGCCTGGCAGTGTGGGCCCTAGGCAAGCTTGAGCAGCCTGGCAGTGTGGGCCCTTGGCAAGCCTGAGCAGCCTGGTAGTGTAGGCTGCTGTAGTATGGGGTGTTCTCCGTTAGCTGTCTGCAGCTAGGCCGCTTGCTTCCGCACTCTCAGTGACATCTCCCAGGCCTGGAGAAGGGGGCATGATGGAATGAGCTCAGCAGCCGGCTCTGCTTCTTGGCAAGCTCCGGGCACTTCCCATCAGCGCTCAGTGCGTGGCAGTAAAATAACTACCAGCAAAAGCAAATCAGGCGAAAAGTCAAATAAACAATGCACTCTGCGGTCAGAGCAGCCCCGTCTCTGTTTACTGCTCCTAACACAACAAGGCGGCCTGTGGCAAGCAGCCTCCAGAGGAGGGGGAGGCGAAGTGGGGACACAACAAGGCGGCCTGTGGCAAGCAGAGGAGGGCCAGCCTCCAGAGGAGGGGGAGGGGAGGTGGGGACACAACACGACTGCCTGTGGCAAGCAGAGGAGGGCCAGCCTCCAGAAGAGGGGGAGTGGGGACACAACAAGGCGGCCTGTGGCATGCAGAGGAGAGCCAGCCTCCAGAGGAGGGGGAGGGGAGGTGGGGACACAACAAGGCGGCCTGTAAGCAGAGGAGGGCCAGCCTCCAGAGGAGGGAGAGGTGGGGACACAACATGGCAGCCTGTGGCAAGCAGAGGGGAGCCAGCCTCCAGAGGAAGGGGAGGGGAGGTGGGGACACAACAAGGTGGCCTGTGGCAAGCGGAGGAGGGCCAGCCTCCAGATGAGGCGGAGGGGAGGTGGGGACACAACACAGAGGCCTGTGGCAAGCAGAGGAGGGCCAGCCTCCAGTGGAAGGGGAGGCGAGGTGGGGGCACAACAAGGCGGCCTGTGGCAAGCAGAGGAGGGCCAGCCTCCAGACGAAGGGGAGGGGAGGTGGGGGCACAACAAGGCGGCCTGTGGCAAGCAGCCTCCAGAGGAGGCGGAGGGGAGGTGAGGACACAACACAGCGGCCTGTGGCAAGCAGAGGACGGACAGCCTCCAGTGGAGGGGGAGGGGAGGTGGGGACACAACACAGTGACCTGTGGCAAGCAGAGGAGGGCCAGCCTCCAGAGGAGGGGGAGACGAGGTGGGGACACAACAAGGCGGCCTGTGGCAAGCAGAGGAGGGCCAGCCTCCAGAGGAAGGGGAGGGGTGGTGGGGACACAACAAGGCGGCCTGTGGCAAGCAGAAGAGGGCCAGCCTCCAGAGAAGGAGGTGGTGGGGACACAACAAGGCGGCCTGTGGCAAGCAGAGGAGGGCCAGCCTCCAAAGGAAGGGGAGGGTGGTGGGGACACAACAAGGCGGCCTGTGGCAAGCAGAGGAGGGCCAGCCTCCAGAGAAGGGGGAGGTGGGGACACAACATGGCGGCCTGTGGCAAGCAGAGGAGGGCCAGCCTCCAGAGGAAGGGGAGGGGTGGTGGGGACACAACAAGGCGGCCTGTGGCAAGCAGGGGAGGGCCATCCTCCAGAGAAGGGGGAGGTGGGGACACAACATGGCGGCCTGTGGCAAGCGGAGGAGGGCCAGCCTCCAGATGAGGCGGAGGGGAGGTGGGGACACAACACAGAGGCCTGTGGCAAGCAGAGGAGGGCCAGCCTCCAGTGGAAGGGGAGGCGAGGTGGGGGCACAACAAGGCGGCCTGTGGCAAGCAGAGGAGGGCCAGCCTCCAGACGAAGGGGAGGGGAGGTGGGGGCACAACAAGGCGGCCTGTGGCAAGCAGCCTCCAGAGGAGGCGGAGGGGAGGTGAGGACACAACACAGCGGCCTGTGGCAAGCAGAGGACGGACAGCCTCCAGTGGAGGGGGAGGGGAGGTGGGGACACAACACAGTGACCTGTGGCAAGCAGAGGAGGGCCAGCCTCCAGAGGAGGGGGAGACGAGGTGGGGACACAACAAGGCGGCCTGTGGCAAGCAGAGGAGGGCCAGCCTCCAGAGGAAGGGGAGGGGTGGTGGGGACACAACAAGGCGGCCTGTGGCAAGCAGAAGAGGGCCAGCCTCCAGAGAAGGAGGTGGTGGGGACACAACAAGGCGGCCTGTGGCAAGCAGAGGAGGGCCAGCCTCCAAAGGAAGGGGAGGGTGGTGGGGACACAACAAGGCGGCCTGTGGCAAGCAGAGGAGGGCCAGCCTCCAGAGAAGGGGAGGTGGGGACACAACATGGCGGCCTGTGGCAAGCAGAGGAGGGCCAGCCTCCAGAGGAAGGGGAGGGGTGGTGGGGACACAACAAGGCGGCCTGTGGCAAGCAGGGGAGGGCCATCCTCCAGAGAAGGGGGAGGTGGGGACACAACATGGCGGCCTGTGGCAAGCAGAGGGGAGCCAGCCTCCAGAGGAAGGGGAGGGGAGGTGGGGACACAACAGGGTGGCTTGTGGCAAGCGGAGGAGGGCCAGCCTCCAGAGAAGGGGGAGGTGGGGACACAACATGGCAGCCTGTGGCAAGCAGAGGGGAGCCAGCCTCATGAGGAAGGGGAGGGGAGGTGGGGACACAACAGGGTGGCTTGTGGCAAGCGGAGGAGGGCCAGCCTCCAGAGGAGGCAGAGGGGCGGTGGGGACACAACACAGCGGCCTGTGGCAAGCAGAGGAGGGCCAGCCTCCAGAGGAAGGGGAGGCGAGGTGGGGGCACAACAAGGTGGCCTGTGGCAAGCAGAGGGTAGCCAGCCTCCAGAGGAAGGGGAGGCGAGGTGGGGGCACAACAAGGCGGCCTGTGGCAAGCAGAGGAGGGCCAGCCTCCAGAGGAGGGGGAGACGAGGTGGGGACACAACACAGCGACCTGTGGCAAGCAGAGGAGGGGCAGCCTCCAGAGGAGGGGTAGGGGAGGTGGGGACACAACACGGTGACCTGTGGCAAGCAGAGGAGGGCCAGCCTCCAGAGGAGGGGGAGACGAGGTGGGGACACAACACAGCGGCCTGTGGCAAGCAGACGAGGGCCAGCCTCCAGAGGAAGGGGAGGCGAGGTGGGGACACAACAAGGTGGCCTGTGGCAAGCAGAGGAGGGCCAGCCTCCAGAGGAAGGGGAGGCGAGGTGGGGGCACAACAAGGTGGCCTGTGGCAAGCAGAGGGGAGCCAGCCTCCAGAGGAAGGGGAGGCGAGGTGGGGGCACAACAAGGCGGCCTGTGGCAAGCAGAGGAGGGCCAGCCTCCAGAGGAGGGGGAGGGGAGGTGGGGACACAACAAGGCGGCCTGTAAGCAGAGGAGGGCCAGCCTCCAGAGGAGGGAGAGGTGGGGACACAACATGGCAGCCTGTGGCAAGCAGAGGGGAGCCAGCCTCCAGAGGAAGGGGAGGGGAGGTGGGGACACAACAAGGTGGCCTGTGGCAAGCGGAGGAGGGCCAGCCTCCAGAGGAGGGGGAGGGGAGGTGGGGACACAACAAGGCGGCCTGTAAGCAGAGGAGGGCCAGCCTCCAGAGGAGGGAGAGGTGGGGACACAACATGGCAGCCTGTGGCAAGCAGAGGGGAGCCAGCCTCCAGAGGAAGGGGAGGGGAGGTGGGGACACAACAAGGTGGCCTGTGGCAAGCGGAGGAGGGCCAGCCTCCAGATGAGGCGGAGGGGAGGTGGGGACACAACACAGAGGCCTGTGGCAAGCAGAGGAGGGCCAGCCTCCAGTGGAAGGGGAGGCGAGGTGGGGGCACAACAAGGCGGCCTGTGGCAAGCAGAGGAGGGCCAGCCTCCAGACGAAGGGGAGGGGAGGTGGGGGCACAACAAGGCGGCCTGTGGCAAGCAGCCTCCAGAGGAGGCGGAGGGGAGGTGAGGACACAACACAGCGGCCTGTGGCAAGCAGAGGACGGACAGCCTCCAGTGGAGGGGGAGGGGAGGTGGGGACACAACACGGTGACCTGTGGCAAGCAGAGGAGGGCCAGCCTCCAGAGGAGGGGGAGACGAGGTGGGGACACAACAAGGCGGCCTGTGGCAAGCAGAGGAGGGCCAGCCTCCAGAGGAAGGGGAGGGGTGGTGGGGACACAACAAGGCGGCCTGTGGCAAGCAGAAGAGGGCCAGCCTCCAGAGAAGGAGGTGGTGGGGACACAACAAGGCGGCCTGTGGCAAGCAGAGGAGGGCCAGCCTCCAAAGGAAGGGGAGGGTGGTGGGGACACAACAAGGCGGCCTGTGGCAAGCAGAGGAGGGCCAGCCTCCAGAGAAGGGGGAGGTGGGGACACAACATGGCGGCCTGTGGCAAGCAGAGGAGGGCCAGCCTCCAGAGGAAGGGGAGGGGTGGTGGGGACACAACAAGGCGGCCTGTGGCAAGCAGGGGAGGGCCATCCTCCAGAGAAGGGGGAGGTGGGGACACAACAGGGTGGCTTGTGGCAAGCGGAGGAGGGCCAGCCTCCAGAGAAGGGGGAGGTGGGGACACAACATGGCAGCCTGTGGCAAGCAGAGGGGAGCCAGCCTCATGAGGAAGGGGAGGGGAGGTGGGGACACAACAGGGTGGCTTGTGGCAAGCGGAGGAGGGCCAGCCTCCAGAGGAGGCAGAGGGGCGGTGGGGACACAACACAGCGGCCTGTGGCAAGCAGAGGAGGGCCAGCCTCCAGAGGAAGGGGAGGCGAGGTGGGGGCACAACAAGGTGGCCTGTGGCAAGCAGAGGGGAGCCAGCCTCCAGAGGAAGGGGAGGCGAGGTGGGGGCACAACAAGGCGGCCTGTGGCAAGCAGAGGAGGGCCAGCCTCCAGAGGAGGGGGAGACGAGGTGGGGACACAACACAGCGGCCTGTGGCAAGCAGAGGAGGGGCAGCCTCCAGAGGAGGGGTAGGGGAGGTGGGGACACAACACGGTGACCTGTGGCAAGCAGAGGAGGGCCAGCCTCCAGAGGAGGGGGAGACGAGGTGGGGGCACAACAAGGCGGCCTGTGGCAAGCAGAGGAGGGCCAGCCTCCAGAGGAGGGGGAGACGAGGTGGGGGCACAACAAGGCGGCCTGTGGCAAGCAGAGGAGGGCCAGCCTCCAGAGGAGGGGGAGACGAGGTGGGGACACAACAAGGCGGCCTGTGGCAAGCAGAGGAGGGCCAGCCTCCAGAGGAAGGGGAGGGGTGGTGGGGACACAACAAGGCGGCCTGTGGCAAGCAGAAGAGGGCCAGCCTCCAGAGAAGGAGGTGGTGGGGACACAACAAGGCGGCCTGTGGCAAGCAGAGGAGGGCCAGCCTCCAAAGGAAGGGGAGGGTGGTGGGGACACAACAAGGCGGCCTGTGGCAAGCAGAGGAGGGCCAGCCTCCAGAGAAGGGGGAGGTGGGGACACAACATGGCGGCCTGTGGCAAGCAGAGGAGGGCCAGCCTCCAGAGGAAGGGGAGGGGTGGTGGGGACACAACAAGGCGGCCTGTGGCAAGCAGGGGAGGGCCATCCTCCAGAGAAGGGGGAGGTGGGGACACAACAGGGTGGCTTGTGGCAAGCGGAGGAGGGCCAGCCTCCAGAGAAGGGGGAGGTGGGGACACAACATGGCAGCCTGTGGCAAGCAGAGGGGAGCCAGCCTCATGAGGAAGGGGAGGGGAGGTGGGGACACAACAGGGTGGCTTGTGGCAAGCGGAGGAGGGCCAGCCTCCAGAGGAGGCAGAGGGGCGGTGGGGACACAACACAGCGGCCTGTGGCAAGCAGAGGAGGGCCAGCCTCCAGAGGAAGGGGAGGCGAGGTGGGGGCACAACAAGGTGGCCTGTGGCAAGCAGAGGGGAGCCAGCCTCCAGAGGAAGGGGAGGCGAGGTGGGGGCACAACAAGGCGGCCTGTGGCAAGCAGAGGAGGGCCAGCCTCCAGAGGAGGGGGAGACGAGGTGGGGACACAACACAGCGGCCTGTGGCAAGCAGAGGAGGGGCAGCCTCCAGAGGAGGGGTAGGGGAGGTGGGGACACAACACGGTGACCTGTGGCAAGCAGAGGAGGGCCAGCCTCCAGAGGAGGGGGAGACGAGGTGGGGGCACAACAAGGCGGCCTGTGGCAAGCAGAGGAGGGCCAGCCTCCAGAGGAGGGGGAGACGAGGTGGGGGCACAACAAGGCGGCCTGTGGCAAGCAGAGGAGGGCCAGCCTCCAGAGGAGGGGGAGACGAGGTGGGGACACAACAAGGCGGCCTGTGGCAAGCAGAGGAGGGCCAGCCTCCAGAGGAAGGGGAGGGGTGGTGGGGACACAACAAGGCGGCCTGTGGCAAGCAGAAGAGGGCCAGCCTCCAGAGGAAGGGGAGGGGTGGTGTGGACACAACAAGGCGGCCTGTGGCAAGCAGAGGAGGGCCAGCTTCCAGAGGAAGGGAGGGGAGGTGGGGGCACAACAAGGAGGCCTGTGGCAAGCAGAGGAGGGCCAGCCTCCAGAGGAGGGGGAGGTGGGGACACAACAAGGCGGCCTGTGGCAAGCAGAAGATGGCCAACCTCCAGAGGAAGGGGCGGGTAGGTGGGGGGTTCAGACAGCCTTGCCCGGCCGTGGGGAGGTCTCTTTGATGTCAAACTTCATGGCACAAGAGGATTTCTGATGCCATAGAGGATGGGTGAGAACTCAGGAAAGACACTGGTCTCCAGGACTTTGAAAGGTTTAGTGACATGTCAGGTCAGAGAGAAATTGGGAGAATTAAAGACATGCAGCGCAGTCTGAGAGCCAGTTCCTCCTCCAGGACTGTATTGTTGTGAGGCAGCCCGATAGCACAGTTCAGCAGCCGGAAGAGCTGCCCCCAGGGCACCGAGGGCCAGATCGGCTTAGCCCCTTGCTGTTGGGCGGGCAGCGAGACACTGGTAGCAGAGCGTATAGGCTACGCCACATTTAGGCTCCCTCATGCAGGAATACCTCTTGATGTTGACAGGGCATGGGGTGGCAGCATTTTACTCACCCCCTCTTCGTGACTGCACGAGCACCCTCACCATGGAGGACCACGCCAATGTCAGTGCCAGCTTGATGGTACGCCGCCGTCGGAGAGGCTGCACCATGCAGCAAGCACGAGTCCCATCCTTGCATCGGGTGTGGGGCAGTGAGAGACTGGTGGCATGGTGTCTGGGCTACACTCCCTCAGGCAGGAGTCATATGTCTTCCCACAGCAGCAGGGGGCTGCCCTCAGTCTCTCACTCCCCCAGGCAGGAGGTATTGAGGTCATCTTCATGACTTGGCTGCACAAGCACTCTCTCGGGGTGAGAGCCGCAGCCAGCTGAGTGACTTGAGGAGCGGAGGGGCTGCCCACTTGTCAGCAGGGCAGTGGTCTTCCCAAGGCAGCTGGAGGCCACCCTCAGTGTCTCTCTCCCCAGGCAGGAGTCGTTGGCAGGACCCAGGTGACTGGGCGTCTGGGCCACTTCTCATAACATTCAGTTTGGCCTCTCCTGATGGCGCTGTGCAAGGGGTGCTTGTTTTGGCAGGTGTTCCCAGCCAGCTTATCACCTCAGGCAGGAGCTGCTCCTACTGTGAAGCTCACCTCACTACCTTTCTTTCTTTCACACAGCTCCAGGGACTGAGCGAGCAGGACTCACCTAGCTGTTCTCCAGGGTGGCAACGGAGGGTGCAGAGTGTCACCTGCTCTCTCTCTTCCACCTAGCGCAGCAAATCGTATGTCTGCTACCGAGCGCTAGTCTAAGACTGAGTTCACATTGCCTTTGCCAAACAGATTGTTGGAGGTAGGTGCTCTCTGCATGAGAGGAAAGCATGGTTGCAGAGGTAGGGGCATGATTGCAGAGGTAGGAGCTCTCTGCGTGAGAGGAAAGCATGGTTGCAGAGGTTGGGGCATGATTGCAGAAGTAGGGGCACGCTGCGTATGAGGAAAGCATGATTGCAGAGGCAGGGGCATGATTGCAGAGGTAGGGGCTCTCTGCGTGAGAGGAAAGCATGGTTGCAGAGGTAGGGGCATGATTGCAGAGGTAGGAGCTCTCTGCGTGAGAGGAAAGCATGGTTGCAGAGGTAGGGGCATGATTGCAGAGGTAGGGGCTCGCTGCATGAGAGGAAAGCATGCTTGCATAGCTAGGGGCATGATTGCAGAGGTAGGGGCTCGCTGCGTGAGGGGAAAGCATGGTTGCAGAGGAAGGGGCTCGCTGCGTGAGAGGAAAGCATGGTTGCAGAGGTAGGGGCTCGCTGCGTGAGAGGAAAGCATGGTTACAGAGGTAGGGGCTCGCTGCGTGAGAGGAAAGCATGGTTGCATAGGTAGGGGCATGGTTGCAGAGGTAGGGGCTCGCTGCGTGAGAGTAAAACATGGTTGCAGAGGTTGGGGCATGATTGCAGAGGTAGGGGCATGCTGCGTAAGAGGAAAGCATGGTTGCAGAGGTAGGGGCATGATTGCAGAGGTATGGGCTCGCTGAGGGAGAGGAAAGCATAGTTGCAGAGGTAGGTGCATGATTGCGAGGTAGGGGCTCGCTGCGTCAGAGGAAAGCATGGTTGCAGAGGTAGGGGCATGATTGCAGAGGTAGGGGCTTGCTGCGTGAGAGGAAAGCATGGTTGCAGAGGTAGGGGCATGATTGCAGAGGTAGGGGCTCGCTTCGTGAGAGGAAAACATGGTTGCAGAGGTAGGGGCATGATTGCAGATGTAGGGGCTCGCTGTGTGAGAGGAAGGCATGGTTGCAGAGGTAGTGACATGCTTGCAGAGGTAGGAGCTCAGTGCGTGAGAGGAAAGCATGGTTGCAGATGTAGGGGCTTACTGCAAGAGAGGAAAGCATGGTTGAAGAGGTAGGAGCATGATTGCAGAGGTAGGGACTCGCCACCTGGAGGAAAGCATGGTTGCAGAGGTAGGGGCTCGCTGCATGAGGAAAGCATGGTTGCATAGGTAGGGGCATGATTGCAGAGGAAGGGGCTCGCTGCATGAGAGGAAAGCATGGTTGCAGAGGTAGGGGCATGATTGCAGAGGTAGGAGCTCGCTGCATGAGAGGAAAGCATGGTTGCAGAGGTAGGGGCATGATTGCAGAGGTAGGAGCTCGCTGCATGAGAGTAAAGCATGATTGCAGAGGTAGGGGCATGATTGCAGAGGAAGGGGCTCACTGCATGAGAGGAAAGCATACGTGAGAGGAAAACATGCTTGCAGAGGTAGGGGCTTGCTGCCTGAGAGGAAAGCATGGTTGCAGGGGTAGGGGCATGGTTGCAGAGGTAGCGGCTCACTGCGTTAGAGTAAAGCATGATTGCAGAGGTAGGGGCATGATTGCAGAGGAAGGGGCTCACTGCATGAGAGGAAAGCATGCGTGAGAGGAAAGCATGCTTGCAGAGGTAGGGGCTTGCTGCGTGAGAGGAAAGCATGGTTGCAGAGGAAGGGGCTCACTGCATGAGAGGAAAGCATGCTTGCAGAGGTAGGGGCTCGCTGCGTGAGAGGAAAGCATGGTTGCAGAGGTAGGGGCATGGTTGCAGAGGTAGCGGCTCACTGCGTTAGAGTAAAGCATGATTGCAGAGGTAGGGGCATGATTGCAGAGGAAGGGGCTCACTGCATGAGAGGAAAGCATGCGTGAGAGGAAAGCATGCTTGTAGAGGTAGGGGCTCGCTGCATGAGAGGAAAGCATGGTTGCAGAGGAAGGGGCTCACTGCATGAGAGGAAAGCATGCTTGCAGAGGTAGGGGCATGATTGCAGAGGAAGGGGCTCGCTGCGTGAGAGGAAAGCATGGTTGCAGAGGTAGGGGCATGGTTGCAGAAGTAGGGGCTCACTGCGTGAGAGGAAAGCATGGTTGCAGAGGTAGGGGCACGCTGCGTGAGAGGAAAGCATGGTTGCAGAGGTAGGGGCACGCTGCGTAAGAGGAAAGCATGCTTGCAGAGGTAGGGGCATGGTTGCAGAGGAAGGGGCTCGCTGCGTGAGAGGAAAGCATGATTGCAGAGGTAGGGGCTCGCTGAGTGAGAGGAAAGCATGCTTGCATAGGTAGGGGCATGATTGCAGAGGAAGGGGTTTGCTGTGTGAGAGGAAAGCATGGTTGCAGAGGTAGGGGCACGCTGCGTGAGAGGAAAGCATGGTTGCAGAGGTAGGGGCACGCTGCGTAAGAGGAAAGCATGGTTGCAGAGGTAGGGGCTCGCTGCGTGAGAGGAAAGCATGGTTGCAGAGGTAGGGGCATGGTTGCAGAGGTAGGGGCTCGCTGAGTGAGAGGAAAGCATGCTTGCAGAGGTAGGGGCATGGTTGCAGAGGTAGGGGCTCGCTGCGTGAGAGGAAAGCATGGTTGCAGAGGTAGGGGCACGCTGCGTGAGAGGAAAGCATGGTTGCAGAGGTAGGGGCACGCTGCGTAAGAGGAAAGCATGGTTGCAGAGGTAGGGGCTCGCTGCGTGAGAGGAAAGCATGGTTGCAGAGGTAGGGGCATGGTTGCAGAGGTAGGGGCTCGCTGCGTGAGAGGAAAGCATGGTTGCAGAGGTAGGGGCACGCTGCGTGAGAGGAAAGCATGGTTGCAGAGGTAGGGGCACGCTGCGTGAGAGGAAAGCATGCTTGCAGAGGTAGGGGCTCGCTGCGTGAGAGGAAAGCATGGTTGCAGAGGTAGGGGCTTGCTGCGTGAGAAGAAAGCATGGTTGCAGAGGTAGGGGCATGGTTGCAGAGGTAGGGGCTCGCTGCGTGAGAGGAAAGCATGGTTGCAGAGGTAGGGGCATGCTGCGTGAGAGGAAAGCATGCTTGCAGAGGTAGGGGCACGCTGCGTGAGAGGAAAGCATGGTTGCAGAGGTAGGGGCACGCTGCGTGAGAGGAAAGCATGCTTGCAGAGGTAGGGGCTCGCTGCGTGAGAGGAAAGCATGCTTGCAGAGGTAGGGGCACGCTGCGTGAGAGGAAAGCATGGTTGCAGAGGTAGGGGCATGGTTGCAGAGGTAGGGGCTCGCTGCGTGAGAGGAAAGCATGCTTGCACCATTGCTTCTGAGGACCGATGGTGACTGGAACCTGCATAAAGGGAGCGCGTCAGTGTAGCTAATGTTCTTATGGGAACACGGCCACTTAACATCATGGCGACACTACACTTATTTACAGCTTTTCTGGCGGGCATTTCCTTTCCCTATTATTTCAGTTTATTCCTTCTTCTTTTTGCAACTCGCCGCCGATGAGCTCGGGATGCACATTTTATTTACATGGCGCAGACATGGAGAGCTTCGTTCTTATCACCGCCAGAGGCCGGGAACACAGTAGGACTTAGCGCGCTCATTGTACCCAAGTCCGCGGCGGGGCGGCCCAGCATCTCTGCAGTAAGTAGCATGGGTGCTTCTATTGTCCTTGCATCTGTGCGCAGGGCGGCCCCTGATCTTAAGCCTGGAAGTCTTTGTGCTGGGGAGTGGCATGCGGGTCACAGGTGTCATGGATGACAAGTATGACATGACAGTAATGACAGTAATGACAGTGTCAGGAATGAGGAGACTGAAACCAGGATGTGACGTGGAAAAACTTTGGCCACAAGCTTTATTTTAGTACCAGCCATGGTGCAAAAGAAAAACCAACCATAACATCGCATAAGAAGGATAACAATAATATATTTTGGGGACAGAGGGATCAGATGAACAGGGGGCCCTAATCCCAATTAGGGCCCGCTCGAGGCTGATCCCCGCCGCCATTCATATGAAAGCTTGTGACCATTGTTTGGCCACAGCGTGTGAGCTGTGACGTGTTCATAAGATGCTTGTCTTTTGGAGCAGGTCCTTCCTGCTTTCTCATGTCCTTTCCATGTGAGGCGGGGAGGTGGGCGCTTATGGGCCTTTCATTGATATCCACCCAGATCAGGTTTAGTGCTTGCGCCTCGCTTGCTCACAGGGTGATTTCCACTGGAGTTATGGCTCTTGATCCACTTTTCTTGACAAAACAAACCCCCCTCTGTGAAACCTTTCACTTGATACTCCTCGGGGTGGGTTTTTAGAGCCATTTTGATTTTTTGGTCATGTGATTTGTAGTTTTCCATGGATGGAGACGTTTTAGCCTCTTGATGTAGTCTTTGGAGATGAATTTGGCATTTTCTACACACATGATCCACTTGAGTTTTTGAAGCCCCCACGCTCTGTTTGTGGGATAGTTATTTCCTCGGGGGTGGGTTCTAGGAGCCTTACTAGGGTCTTCCCTGCTCCCGATCCTCTTGTGTTTTGAGACCCCTTCAGCGCTTGTGTTGTACTATTTCGCTGCTGGGGTGGGTTCTAAGGGCTTTACTGGGAACTTCCCCTGCCCACGATCCACTTGTGTACCCCAGTGCGCTTTATCTTGGATATAAAGTGTGAGGGGGTGGGTTCCGGAGCCTTACTAGGAACTTACCCTGCTCCTGATCCACTTGCGGTGAGACCCCCCCATGCATGCCTGGAGGTGGATACTTGAGGCTTACTAGTACATGTTTCTGCTCAAGGTCCTCCCTCCTTTTCTGTTTTGTAAGACCCCTGGAGCTTCACCCCGTATTGATTTTATCTGAAATGAGTTCCTGGAGACTTGATGGGGATCCTACTGTCTTGTGATCTGCTTTTGTTGGTGGATTCTGGGTGCCTGGGTCTTACATAACTGTATTATTATAGAAAAATGAAATACTCGACAACAAACCCTTCTAGGTGTCTTTAAAGCCCTTCTTGTAGTTTGATTTCATTTTTATTTTGGTTAAATTAGAGGCGATTTAGCCTCCCCTAGTACTATGTGTATGTTCCATACTCTACCTGGCCCTCGCTACAGACTTCCTTACAGTTATTTGCAGGGTGGGAGGGAGGTATTATTTAGACCTGCAGTCGTCCTGCTGCTGTCCGTGGGTGGCGGGGAGAAAGAATGAGAAGGGCCACCTTGCCCCCGCCGGATAAAGGCAAAATTCTGCCTGGGGGCAAGGCGGCCCCTCTTTGAACTTCAAAGATCCCGGCTCTGCATCCGCCAGGATAGGAAGGGGGGACGTTTGAAGTTGGCGAGTAAGGTGACAGGGGGCAGGGACTACCGGCTGTCACCTGCCCCCCTCACCTAGTTCTCCTGCGCAGGAGACGCGCAGTCTGGGTCCCCTTTTGTCTCGGGGACCCAGCTGCCCGCCCCCACCATGTGCATGCTAAGTGGGGCTCTGGGCCACACCTTACCTCCTTACCCTCTCCGTCGAGAGGTTTATGTATTGCGGCAGCACCGCCTGCATCACTCTCTCCTCCACAACATGGCGAATGCTGCTTCACCTGTATTTAATTTTGGAGCTCAGATTGCAGAGCTGGACACTTTCTCCCTCAGGTGGCAGGACAAGCAATGCCATGGCAGGGGCTGCAGGCTCACTTTCCTCCTGGCCACACAAGCACCCTCTTGACTGAGGGTCGCAGCAGGGTTGAAGAAGCCGGCGGGGTGCTGGCCATCCTCACTCTTCTTTACGCCGGTGGATGCTGCCTCACCTCTCTTCTTTTCCCCGGCAGGTGGCCGACCACACCACAGGGGGTTCTCCTCCTCGTCGCCATTGTTGTGGGGCAACCCGTGGGCACACAGGCCTGCCCCGTTAGTGCTGGAGGGTCAAGCACCTCGGTTGGTTGCCGGGATCACCCAGACTTACTGTGTTGCAGGGTGGACCCTGTTAGGTCGTGCTGACAAGGGCCTGGGGTGCCGGGGCACTGTGGATGCCGGGAGCCTTGTAATTATGCTCAGGACCATGTGGACTAGTGGCACAAGCCATGAAGCAAATATCACTGAATGCACAGCATGTTATAGCCAATGCCCTTTATCAAGTGCTATCAAAGAAACTAGGAAACAAAATACAAACAGGCTGTGTCGGGGGGTGTGTGAAACAAGCTTACCTTAGAGCCATCAAAACAACGGGCTTCAGTATTAACCCGATGGAAATCTCTGTCAGACTGCATCAAGTGCTAAGTAAAAGGACAATTCTCGTTTTTAAAAAAGGATACAAATGTAGATGTGCAAAATATCTGGGTACATAGCGAGGCCTGCATAAAGTGCATGAGTAGGTAGTATGTCTGATAGATGGATTAATTGCTGTACTGTGTGGAAGAATACCATGTGACGCCTGACCTAGCCGACATAGAGAAAAGACTCAGTGCCCTGTTGCCAACGGATGTAAGAAAATGAAAATGTCATTTATACGACAAATGTGCACACTCATTACAGGTGCCCTCGAACTGTCCAAAGCACTTGAGGGGTGTCTTGGCCCCACACGTGTAGCTATCTACTGTGGCCGGGCTCAGTTTTGGTGGTGTGGGCAGGTCCTTGAGGACGTTTCACTGATGACATTGACCGTGCCCCCGTGTCGATGAGGAACTCTGTAGGCTGCTCATTCAACTTGATGATTAGGGTCGGGCTGTGTGCCGTCGTGGTGGGGTTGCCCAGGGCATATACATACGCCTTCCTCTTCTGATCGCTCCCTGAGAAGCTGGGGTCAGTGTCCTATGGGGACTGTTCGACGAGAGTGCACGTGCCGTCTTGATTTGCGCTCAGGCCTCGTGCGCACCACGTATCTCTGTCTGTCTCTCCTTTCTCTCCTTTGTCTGTCCTCCCCTGAATCTCTTTCCTTTATGTCCGGAGTAGCTTGGTTGCTTGGCCCTTGGTGAGTCGTGGTGGGGTGGTTCCCAGCAGATGAGCTGGCCTTTACCTGGGTCGGGGTGGTTGCTCCCTGGTCCTTTCTCTCCCTTTCTTGCTGAAGAGCCTGCACACGGACTTGAAGTGGCCCTCTTCGTCACACGTTGCGCAACGCTGGCCGACAGCTGGGCAGATCCCTTCGTGAGGGTATAGCTCCTCCAATCTTCTCTCTTGCTGCAGCCTATGGATGTTCTCCCATGTATTTGAGTTGTTGAAACTCTCTACCTGTGAGTCTATGGCCCTTTCAGCCCTTGAATGAACATCAGAAATGTCTGGGTGATTGTGTGCTGGAGAATGTGGCCAAGAGGGTAAGCACTGTCTGTCCGCCTCATTATTTTGCCTCAGTCTGTTTTCTGTCTACATGTAGATGTCTATCTGTACGTGTCTGTCTGTCTGTCTGCCTGTCTAGCTAGCTATATGTCACAGGGTCCCCCCACCCTCCCTGCCAGAATATTCTCTGGCAGTGCTGTCACACGCCAAGAATATGCCATCACTCCTCGGAGACAGAGTCACATTTCTAAAAGAAGAGGGAGGTGTCCCAGACACATCTTTCCTCAACAAACCCAGGCTTGGAGGCGAAGAGACCCAGCCAAGACCTGCCCCTCAGAAACTGGCCTGGATAGGGATGGGGAAGGCTGCTAGATTTACAATCCTCTCACAGGTCTGGGTGCTCGTCACCCACCCTTCAGAAGCACCTGGACGACTCAGGACAGATCAGCAACGCCACGAGGGTGTGCCAAAGGCTGGGGCATGGAAACTCCACATAACATAGCCTGGCGGGCCTGGCTGGAGACCGGTGCAACATAATAACACTTGCTATCCCCTGGGTGCAAGGCAGGAAAAAGCCAAAACGCAGCCTTCGCATATCGCGCATCAGTGCTGCAAGACAGCACACACCACACCGGGGCGAGTTGGGAGGGTGTGTGCCCTGCGGGACTTTAGACATCCTGTGAGCTGGGATGTCAGCATCCCCGGGAACTGTCCAGATTTCTCTCCCCCCCCAAGCTCTATATTGTGCCCCCTTTCATTGCACCGTTCCCCGGTGCTCCCGGCCTGGGTCTGCGTGCTGGAATCCCCCAAGCATAGCAGGTCTGGGGTTAGGATGGAGACAGGTCCCCCAGGCTTCTGGGGAATGCACGCATTACTCCCACAGGTCTCCGGCCGGGTCTCTGAATGACTAGAACGCACAGCTACAGGGTGGACCTGGTGCACTATAGTCAGATGTGAGACACATGTGTGTGTTTTGCCACTACTTGCATTTTACGCCCAGAATGTTACCTACTACTCTCCAATACTCTGCGTCCTCACCCTCAACACACCTCTGCACACACACCTCTGCACCACGCAAAATACAGACACCTTACAACAGCGAACAGGAAACCAAACCAATCGCACACAAATCACCCCATGCACACGCATGCACCAAACACCACATGCATGCACCAAACACCACACTCATGCACCAAACACCACACTCATGCACCAAACACCACACGCATGCACCAAACACCACACTCATGCACCAAATACCACACGCATGCACCAAACACCACATAGCGAATACCACCTAAAGACAAACCGGCACACAGTGACAGGTATTCTTCCCGAAATGAAGCTGCCAACAGCACATCAAAGCTCTCTTGTGCTTTTCCCTCTCAATCCCACTAACTAACCCCTTCCCACCCCTTCCTTTTCAGATCCGCCAGAGCGCCTGGAGGCCACGAAAATGGCAGCGGTGCGCTGTACAAATCACAAAACCATGACATGCAGAGATGCCAAATATTGACGCACATCGAGGTCCACTCCAGTACAAAATGAATGTATTCATTTTATTTGTTGAAAACCTGAAAACAGATGAAATCATAACCTGTAGGGGCAGCACTTTTTCTTACATCCATGAAAGCAATGTTAAGCGTCTTCCTTCTTAATCAGAGGCTGCCCGCATCTTGCACCTGCTCGTGCTCCTCCCAGGGCCATGCTGACTGTCCTCCTGTGTTACAATCACCAAAGATGGCTGCAGCCTGTCAAAGGTGCTGAGCGCTCCCCACCTTGCCATCAGGGCCTGCTAGCTGCGCCTCTTTCAGTGTTGTGGACTACAACCTCCAGGATCCCTCACAATTAACCACACTGGTTGGGGCTGATGGGAGTGTTAGTCGAAAACATCTGGAAACCCCTGTCAATGATTCCATCCCTGTGACTCCTTTTTCCATCCTGTGCTTCCCGCCCAGGAGAATAAGCCCTTCCGTCTCTGCAGAGGGGTGCTCTGGGGCGATTGGGGTAAACTGGCGGCTCGAACCCAACTACTCGGACAAGAACCAGACCTCCAAATGAAGGGAAAGTGAGGAGAAAAGCAACAATACGGAGAACGGGAACCAGAGCGAGCTTCTTTGGAGACCATCGAGTCATTCTACCCCTCAGGTTTAAAGGCAACTAACGGTGTGATCCAGAGCTGCTCCCCGCTCCCTAGACGCGACCGGTGGTTTCTGGAAGAGGGGTCTTCTAGGCCACGTGTTCAATGGCCTGGCATGGCTGTCTCTTTTTGTACAATAATGCTAATTGTTTAATGACAGGGGACCAAAATAAAGACAAACAATTAACGTGCCCAGATCTTGGGTCACTTGAGGGTAAGGCGGCGGGAGAACTGGATTCAAGGACGCTTTGGAAAGTCCAATAGGTTTCTAAATTGTCTTAATAAGTGACACCAGAATTCAGACTGCGTGATGGCCAGCGTGGCATTGACTGAAGATCACAATAGGGCTCATTGGGCGGTTGCTGGTCAAACCCGCCGGTAGGAGGCAGGTTACCAGCAACCCCGTAACACCCTTACCGCTGCCTGATATCCCATGCCACCGGGATGTCACAAGTGGTGGCGGTAACGGTTACTCCCCATTACCATGGAGTCCTGCCGGTACTTCAGTGAGAGGCATGCTGGTAGGGGCCTGAGAACCTGGCATGTCAGGCCTGCCGGGGATCCGTGGCCCCTACCCGCATTCTCGTAGTATGCCGGTCAGGACAGGGTCCCGGCACGTTGCTAGCGGCACCCTTGTTTCCAGACCGCCATGGTCTGAATGAGGCCCAATGTCTGCCCCGGCGTATCTCTGAAGATTCGCTAATAGTGAACAATGGGTTAAACGTAAATCCGTCATATTTTGAGAACTGGGTGTAATTGTCCCAATTTGTTGGATAAATCCGAATATTCATTAAATGATGATCGGATCCTGAAATTCCATCTAGGGCATATGAAGAGGTGAAGGGAATATTTTCTGCGCTGCGATCCTAGACGAGGAGACAAACTTCCCTCTGGGTACCGTTACTGTGCCACAGTCCTTCGGTCCCACAGGCCTTTGCCCCTGTGCCACAGTCCTTCGGGCCAACAGGCCTTTGCCCCTGTGCCACAGCTCTTTGGACCAACAGGCGTTTGCCCATGTGTCACAGCCCTTTGGCCCACAGTCCTTTGCCCCTGTGCCACAGTCCTTCAGGCCTGCAGGCCTTTGTCCCTGTGCCACAGTCCGTCAGCCCACAGGCCTTTGCCTCTGTGCCACAGTCCTTCGGGCCCACAGGCCTTTGCCCCTGTGCCATAGTCCTTCGGGCCTGCAGGCCTTTGCCCATGTGTCACAGTCCTTTGGCCCGCAGTCCTTTGCCCCTGTGCCACAGTCCTTCAGGCCTGCAGGCCTTTGCCCCTGTGCCACAGTCCTTCAGCCCGCAGGCCTTTGCCCCTGTGCCATAATCCTTCAGGTCCACAGGCCTTTGCCCCTGTGCCACAGCCCTTTGGACCTACAGGCCTTTGCCCCTGTTGTGGAATCAGAAAAAATACAATATTACGGCTGTTACACCAAGCAAAGGAAAATACACCGACACGGGCTTGTAAAGATTCCCAGAATCTTTATTACAAAACTGAACAGTATTCAACAAAGTACACAAATAGCTATTTGGCCGTCAATACATCACAGAGACCACCAGCAGGGTTCAATGTGAGCAGTGAACAGAATTTCCTAGCTGGACATCAACGCATTTATACAACTTGTAAAAATGATGTCCAGCCTCTTACAAGTTAATAATACATTGGGCTAGGGTCACGCCAGGTTCACTTTCCTAATTTACATATCTCGTGCATGCGGTTTACTTTTGAATACATTTACTAACACACTCCATTATTCTTTAATTTAACATTACACTCTTTACATACTGTTCTAATACAGACCAAACAAATGTTTCACATATTATATTCGGATAGCATTACTGTTCTTGTATACTTGTAGCTTAACATTTGCTGATTCAAGTAATCTCCTGTTCCCGAGGTCAACAAAGGACAAGGACTACATGATGAAGGCAGGTTGGACATTAACTCTCCTACAGAGGTTGTAGAGGTTAAGGCAAGAACAAGGGCACACGAGACGGCCATTTTAGATTACAGGGTGACTTTGTACAAAACCCCAAAATGGCGGTTCTAACCTAAAATGGAGGCTTGATTCAAGATGGCGGCTTACATCAAATTCTAAGGTCAAGACTTTGCTGTAGAGAGTTATTCGCATACAATTCTAAGCAACTTGGCGTAGGCCAATATACATACAAATCATTATAATAGGAGGCATAATTTAATATCCCGTTCGACAAACCTTCCTTTTGGCCTATGCCAAGTGCCAACACTACTTCTGATCTCCTTGCAAGTAACTCCTTACGTCATCGTCCGTACACCCTGAATCATCGTCGGACATATCTATTGCCATTAGATCTAACACCAGAGTTTCTTTTAACACATACTCTTTGGGAACCTTCTTTGGGGCGTATGTTTTATGCCCCAATACACTTGTTGCTTGCGCGCAACATCCCCCTAATACTGAGCATATACCAGGGAGACACTGTATACAACAACAAAGAAACAGAAAACTTCCCAAGATAATCAGCAGGGCCGAAAACAACTTCCATCCCCATGACCGTAGGAGGTCCCAAAACCATGCACTAAGTTCCCAGTTTCCCTCAGGAACATGTACTTCTGAACTAAGAATATGTAGATTTTGGATAGCCCTAAAGATCGTCGGAGAGGAGTCTGGTACGTAAACGCAGCAAGCGGACCCCACTAATTTACATACTCCTCCTCGTTCTGCCAGGATGACATCTAATGCCATCCGGTTCTGAAGAGTCACTAATATTATCGCTCTCTGCTCTAACGTCATATTATAGAGTATGTCAGTGGTCCGGTTGATGATTCTCTCCAACACTCTCGCTAGTCCCCTGATATCTTCTGAATTCATAATTTGCCCAAAAAATGGCACAAAGGATTTCATAATATCTCCTAGAGTTTGCGCTGGAGTATCCCCTTTCACACCTCGTCGTGGACGAGTCTTTGAAAATTCTACAGTACTGACAATAAATACCCCAGGTAATAGAATCCCTAAATAACAGGTTCCTTGCCAATCCCTGGGCAACCATGGAAATGCCACATTACCGCAAACAAAATACAGAGGTCTGTTTTCACTAGTCAAATTCGCAACGTTGACGCACTTTCTAAAATTACCCATTGACCGTGTTCCATTCCTCTGTATGCAGAAGGATACTGAATTGGGGCTATGATTAACAGAATAAGATGGAGGCGTGGCATCCTTATTGCTTATAGGAGCCATTTTGAAAGAGATTAAAGACTGAAAGGGACGAGACAATCTATCAGAGGGCCTAACAGAAGCAACGTTTGGCTTACTTCTATTTACAAAAAGCGAGCATCCCAGGGGCATCAAAACATTCTTTTCAAAACTATTTAAATTTGTACCATCAAAGTTCCCTGAGATGCTGTCATTCCATCGACCAAAAAATAGTGCTCTAAGAGAAGCGTAACAGGCAGTTGTCAAAGGTAAGGGATAAATATACCAACCTAGCCCCTTATCCCCATGTTGCGGTAGATGTGTGCAGATCCAGCAATTGGTCTTATTAAAAATTGCATGAGTGGCATTCATTATTAACAAAAGGGTATTATTCTGATTATTCTGATAGTTCCGTCTATGCAAAGAATTTCTAGGTGACAAAGTATGCAATTGCACAGAAGGAGTGGGAATAACAGATACATTTTCAATAGGTAAAAAGTCCTCTAACGGATATGCTTCCTCCAGATACCATAACCCAAACCCAACATTTACTAAAAATCCACTAATTATCACAAAAAGGCAACAATACACTTTGGGGGTCCCCTTACATGCTTGATCATTGTCTCTGCTAGTCAAATGTTTATCTAAAAGTTCGGTACGAGTGGTAGCGGGTGCAGGCATTGTCGTCTTCAACCGAAAAAAACACCAATTGTTCGTTTGCTGGCGACTCCAGTCGCGCATCTTCTTAATGTCTTTCACATAACCCTTAGCCAACAGAATCTTCATGCACAGTTGGGCCAAAAGGCAAGCCCTCAAATGATTTTCTCAATGGCACAGTCAGACCATGCTGTACGTTTACGTCCTTGGGTGCAAATTATATTTTGCAGTTTCTGGTGAGAACAAAGTGTTGTCACTTCCTCCTGGAAGTGGCGAATGGACGGAAATGGGATCAGAAAAGGATTGATCCGAAAGTTCCACTGTTGGGGAGTGCGGAGACAAGATGGCAGTTTTGTCTGGCCTTGCGGATTCTGAAGCGGTCTCCGATTCTCCCTTTTTGGTTGTTGGTGTTTCAGGCACGCTAGTTACAGCAGTGGGAAGGGATTCTGTGTCTTCTGTATCGTATGGCACGGGCTGTGGCATCCGTTTGGTGTGCGTTGCATGGATCCAGTGTTTACGACCCGCTACCCGCACGGCAGTCTCGGTGACTAGCAGGACTTGGTAGGGACCCCTCCACCGAGATGCAAGGCAAGACGACCTCTCAAAAACCTTCGTGAGGATCCAGTCCCCCGGTCGTAGACTGTGACCAGGACCCTCGTAGCGCACAGATAATGCCTCTCGCACCTGGTGGTAAATTGAAACAGATTTTTAGTCAGCTGGGTACAGTAATCTGAAAGAAGCACATTTTGTATGTCCCGTAATGAGCGACTTTTTGGCATACCCCAAATATTAGCAGGTCTCCCAGTTACCACCTCAAAGGGAGAGAGCCCAGTCTTAGTTTGAGGGGTTGTTCTCATTGACAGTAACACGATCGGTAAGGCGTCCGGCCATTTTAGCTTGGGGCCAGCACACGTTTTAGCGAGTTTGTTCTTCATGATGCCGTTGTGCCTTTCCACTAATCCAGCACTTTGGGCATGTCTAGCGGAATGGAACCACTTGTCAATCTGTAATCCTTTGCAAATTTGTGGAATTACAGTGGCAATAAAGTGTGGCCCATTATCTAACCAGATGGCTCTCGGCAGCCCGAACCTAGGAAAAAACTCTTTCAACAGAGTTTTTGCCGTGGTTATGGCCGTTGCATCTCTAACCGGGAAGGCCTCAACCCACTTACTAAAGGCACAAATAACAACCAATACATATTTAAGATTGTTACACTGTTCCATTTCAATAAAATCAAAGTGAATAACCTCAAACAGGACAGAAGGTGGAGCGAAACTTCCTCTAGGAGTCGAGGTACCTTTTCCTACATTGTGCTGCAACCAAACCATGCAGCTTTGGACAAAACGCTCCGCAGTTTTGAAAATCTTATAATTGGTCCATACACTGTGTAACATTTTAGTCAATTTCCGTGCACAAACATGTGTCGGACCATGAGCCATAATAACCATCATTATAATGTAGGCGTCAAAGAGTAACCATTTCCCTTCAATATTGTCTACCCAACACCCATCATCATCCAATCTCCTTGCACCCTCGATCCATCTCTTAGTTTCCTCTATGGTAGAATCTGCTTGAATATCTTTTACAGCATTGATACTTTCACCCAAAGTGCAAACATTTACAATTTCTTTTACAGCATACATTTCTGACCTGAAATCAGTGGCAGTTTGTTTAGTTATCTGATTGGCGAAAGCATTCCCTTTTCCTACATCATCTGTAACCTTTTGATGTGCTGAACATTTTATGATAGTTAACTGAACAGGGAGTGCGAGTGCTGAAAGTAATCGCACTATTAAAGTGCCGTGCTGGATTTTCGTTCCGTGCAAGGTCAAGAAACCTTGTTCTTTCCAAAGTCTACCGAAATTGTTTGCCACCCAAAAGGCATACTGACTATCAGTATATATATTCACTGTAAGCCCTTCAGAAAGTTCACAAGCTCGTGTTAACGCTATAATTTCTGCGGCCTGCGCAGAGTTATGCATAATTCTTTTAGTTTCCACAACCGTGCTTAAAGTAGTAACAGCATAAGCAGCCGTGGATGTACCGTCTGGAAGTTTAAAACAAGAGCCATCACAAAATAGCTCTCCCTGTGGGCTATTCAAAGGCGTGTCTTTCAGATCGATTCCTTTAGTCTCTTGTTCTGTCATATAAAGGCAATCGTGTGACATATCGTCACCATCAACAGTATTTTGTGAGACAGGTAAAAGTTCAGCCGGATTTAATACACAACACCTCTGTATTTGAATGTGGGGGGCAAACAAGATTAGTTCGTATCTTGTCAATCGTGCAGAAGTGAGGTGTTGCGTTTGAGTTCTATTGAATAAAATATCTACAAAGTGAGGTACCATTAGGGTTAACGCATGACCCAGGACCATTCCCTCACTCTGTTTTACAGACGCAGCAGCAGCAGCAACAGCGCGCAAACATCTTGGCAAAGCGCATGCTACAGGATCAAGGGCGGAGGAATAGTAACCGCACGGCCTATTCTTCCCTCCATGCTACTGCGGTAATACAGCCAAAGCACATCCATCACATTCATGCACAAACAATACAAAGGCCTTGTCATAATTCTGAGTTTCTAAAACCGGCGCTGAACACAGCGCGGATTTGAGCAAATCAAATGCTGTCTGGTGTTCCAAAGTCCATGGCAATGGCAAAGAAATGCCCTTCTTTGTCAAAGCCAGCATTGGTTTAATTGTTAGCGAAAAGGTAGGGATCCACAATCTACAATAAGAAGCCATACCTATCAGGGCTCTAACTTCCTTCTGCGTATTTGGGACAGACATGCCAGAAATGGTCTTTATTCGTTCAGGTGTCAACCGTCTCCCTCCTTTGACACGAGGTAGCCTAAATAGGTGACCTCCTGACAACAATATTGGAATTTTTTAAGTGAAGCTTTGTGGCCATGTTTTTTCTAGATGACAAAGCAACAACACGGTGCCTTCTTTATAGGCGCTCTCAGAATCAGCAACCAAGAGGAGATCATCTACATACTGTAGTAAGGTGCAAGTAGTAGGCAACTCGAGAGTATCAAGCTGCTCTTTCAATGCCCTACTATAAATACTTGGACTCTCAGTGTACCCTTGCGGTGCACGAATGAATGTAAATGAGCGTCCACCTAGGGTAAACGCAAACAAATACCTGCTATCCTTGTGTATGGGAATACTGAAAAACGCGTTTTTAAGATCAACAACGCTAAAATGAGCGGCAGAAGCCGGAATCATGGTTAGTATCATTGTAACATCAGGTACAATAGGAAATTGAGGAGCCACAATTTTGTTAATAGCGCGTAAATCAATTATAAAACGAAATGGAATCACCTTTTTTGTATACTGGCAAAATGGGGCTGTTACATATGCTACCCGTAATCTCCTCAATTACTCCATGATGTACAAAATCAGAAATTATACATTTCAAAGCCTGTTCGCCTTCAACTGAGATCTTATATTGCGGGATGCGAGGCAATTTTACTCCATGTTTCAAAATAATTTTAACAAGTTCAGTTTGAAGAATGCCCACATCATTATCAACAATTGCCCATAAGCATTCTGGAACATTACTAAATTCTGGCAGTAAAGGTCGGGTCAAAAACTGAGAGGCGAGTGATTGCTGAGGTGAAATTGTTAGCCGAATTCCGTCTGGAGAACAATGTATTACTGCATGCAATGCCTTCAACAAATTTAGTCCCAGCAAGTTCTCCTCACAGTTTGTGGTAAGTAAAAATGGACACTGTTCCGTGACGGGACCCAGTGTTATCGGTACCGGTAAAGAGACCGGACAAACTACAGGTGTGCCTGAAAACCCTACGGAAACGTTGGACTGCCCTGACAGGGGAATATTTAGAACCCGTGAATGATCAATGGAACATTTCTGTGATCCCGTATCTACTAAAAATAGATGCTTCCTATTTCCCACCGCCATCTCAACGTAGGGTCCTTTCTGATGAACGGGAATAGGCGTAGGTTCCAAATCCTGCTTCGGGCAATCCTAGCGAAACAGAATATTATCAAAAGGAAGCTCTTCAGAGAGGTACGCGGCAGAAGGGTGATCAAAAATGTTTCTATTATCCACATTCGAAACTTGCTTATCTTGTGAAGGAGGTTGCTGTGATTCTGGTGCAAACTGACCTCTGCCAGGGCCCCCTGCACCTGGGCGACCTCTGGATCATCTACCCATGTTCTCAAATGACCTTTGCTGCAAGGTCGGACATTGTGCGCGCCAGTGGCCTTCCTGTCGGCAATAGGCACACTGGTTAATGGTTACCGGAGCCAAGGGCGCACTTCCCTGTGGAATGTACTGATCTCTAAATTGATTACCCCCTCTAGGGCTTCTAACAATCTGATGTAATAAAACTTTAGTTTTCAGGTCACCCTTTTTTTATCATGTTTTTCCTTTTCAGTATTTACACGATTTTCATAGTACTGAGCCATATGCAGTACTACTGATTGAGACTTTGCCTGCCAAGCACTTTCAGAAGACATAATCTGTAACTGGATGTCAGGCAGCAATCCACGTACAAATTTGTCGACAAACAACCTTTTCCCTGACTCTGTGCCTAAGTCTTGCCCACTGAAATCTGAGAATACCTGCTCGAACCGATTGAAGAAATCGGTAGCACCCTCAGACTTTCCTTGGACACAGGCCGTAAGCTTGTCTCAAATGATTCTTTTTTCTGGAACCATAGTTTTCAATTTTACAATAATTCTATCAGGCAAGGTTAATATCACTTGAGGTGGTCGTTCGCCAGCTGGTCTTTCTCTGTCTAGCCTAACCATGTTATCCTATGTATCTCCCAACCCAGGTATGTCATCTATAGTCCTAATCTGTTTCCATAAGTCAAATGGCAGGAGTACGGGAAATAATAGGTCAATATCACTTAAAGTGAATACCGACGACTGTAAGACCGACTCTATTTCTTTATAGAATCCGGTCGGATTCTTTCTTATATCGGGAATAGATTGCTTTATGGTGTTCACTTCCTGTCTTGAAAACGGGACGTGAACAAACTGTGAAACCTAATGTGCAGGGATTTCTCCGGCGACTATTCCTCGTCCATTTTCGGCCGCAATCTCAACTTTCGGGACAAATGTCGGAGGGACCTCTCTCATAGGCAATTGAGAAGTAGGCAGCTCCGAACGCTTACTAAGCAACAGAGCCAAATCAAGCGCTAAGGCAGTCAAAGAAGTATCAATCGAAAAGGCTCTCTTATAAACACTCAACAATTCTGCGGGACAACAAATCTTTCTTCTTATACACTCATTCTGCAGGTGCTCTACCATCACCTGTATCACTTTCTTTTGCATTTCTAACGTATACTGACTATATGTGTCATATACTTCATCTGGAGTTATCGACATATCCGAAATCCATCTTATCGCATCCTTTATACAAATTTGCGCTTCCTCTCCTTTTAATTCTCGAAGAGGAGAAAACCGTTTCTGTAAGTACATAATAC
The DNA here is from genome assembly GCF_040938575.1 of Ambystoma mexicanum. Classification (NCBI taxonomy): domain Eukaryota; kingdom Metazoa; phylum Chordata; class Amphibia; order Caudata; family Ambystomatidae; genus Ambystoma; species Ambystoma mexicanum. The sequence continues at coordinate 11,455,786 of NC_090931.1, read as the reverse complement.
CTAAAATACCACCATCTGCTTCCTCATTCTGTAACTCTTCCAACTCCTTCCTATACTCAAAAATCCTCTCAACATGCTCATATACCTTCTCCGCAGTATCTCTGGACAACGCTAAGGTGTTCAAATCCCGTAACCCTTGTGGGAAATCTACATCCTTTAGTCTATTCCACATTATACTCAAATGAGTCCCTAATCCTTCAATAAAAACATTTTTCTCAGGAATACTTTTTAAATTTTCGAGTGTGGAAAAAACATCAACTTGTTCACCCTTCTCCATACAATGTTTAGCCCAAGCAATCAATTCACTCTTTTTTTCTGGGGACACAGTATTACGAGTCACAACCCTTGGTCTCGCTCCCTGGTCTACTACAAGCGATGCAGAATCACTTGGAAGAGGAAGAGTAGGCACATTCTGAATAGCAACAGGTGAAGGCAAGGGGGCAGGCAAAGGAGCGACGGCTGGAAGAACAACAGGAAGAACAGCAGGGAGGACCGGAGGAACTATAGGAGGGGGAACAACAATGGGAAGGGGCAAAGCGCCAGGAGGAGGGACGTACGGAGGTGGCGCGGAGGCATCGGGCCTTCGTTCATGCAAAAGTTTATCAATCAATTCATCTGACGTATGAACATCTTTTGAAGGGTAGATTTTCTGAATGCCTAATTGAAACGCCCTGTCCGTGTTCCTAACTGACTCCAATTGTTTATTTTGATCATATAACCGTGCCTTTTCGACACTTGTCATATGTCTATGCATGTGTTTCTCTCTACTCTTTTGTTGCTGCAAAGCTTCTGTTTTCCATCTGTGCAACGCGTCAAATGCTGCAGGTCTAGCCTTTTTCTTTACTAATACAGACTCTAAATATTCTATACGAGGGATTTCAAAACTACCATTGGTTGGCCACCGAAGATTAGAATTGTCTGGTCTGTCTGTGCCAAATGTCATTAAATGCTATACTACCAAAGCCTTTCTTACAGTACATAGTACATGCCGGCGACCCCTCCTGTGGTGCGGGACGGCTATCTTTCAAAGATTGTCTGTCGCTGCCGAATAATGCCCTAAAGCAGGCAGACAATTTTCCAGGCATATCAAAGTTTTGGTGTTACCTGGTTAAATAATTGTGCTCGCGAGTACAATGCTCCAAATTCAAATTGTCAGGGTTAGATTAAGAATCGGGACACGCTTCACCTGACCAAAGGACTGGGAGGCCCGATCAGGTTACTAAGGACAATGCTAAGGACCCACGTGTCTGATGATTTTCGGCAAATTTACCTATCTCAAATATATGGACCCTCGTCAAGACGTCGTCTCGGGCTACAGCTCACCGTTCAGGGATCGGATCGTGCAGTTTCGTCGAGGAATTTGCTTCTCGTCTAGAGTGGCTGTTTCTGTTGGCACCGTCCGATCCCGGTCCGATAGCCGAGCCAACCTTTAACGAGACGAAGTCAGTCTTGAGGGTCCCTATTCGGGCGCCATCTATGGAATAAAAAAAAATACAATATTACGGCTGTTACACCAAGCAAAGGAAAATACACCGACACAGGCTTGTAAAGATTCCCAGAATCTTTATTACAAAACTGAACAGTATTCAACAAAGTACACAGCTAGCTATTTGGCCGTCAATACATCACAGAGACCACCAGCAGGGTTCAATGTGATCAGTGAACAGAATTTCCTAGCTTGACATCAACGCATTTATACAATTTGTAAAAATGATGTCCAGCCCCTTACAAGTTAATAATACATTGGGCTAAGGTCGCGCCAGGTTCACTTTCCTAAGTTACATATCTCGTGCATGCGGTTTACTTTTGAATACATTTACTAACACACTCCATTATTCTTTAATTTAACATTACACTCTTTACATACTGTTTTAATACAGACCAAACAAATGTTTCACATATTATATTCGGATAGCGTTACTGTTCTTGTATACTTGTAGCTTAACATTTGCTGATTCAAGTAATCTCCTGTTCCCGAGGTCAACAAAGGACAAGGTCTACATGACCCTAACATGTAGCCTGAAGGCAGGTTGGACATTAACTCTCCTACAGAGGTTGGAGAGTTTAAGGCAAGAACAAGGGCACACGAGACGGCCATTTTAGATTACAGGGTGACTTTGTACAAAACCCCAAAATGGCGGTTCTGACCTAAAATGGAGGCTTGATTCAAGATGGCGGCTTGCATCAATTTCTAAGGTCAAGACCTTGCCGTAGAGAGTTATTCGCGTACAATTTTAAGCAACTTGGCGTAGGCCAATATACATACAAATCGTTATAATAGGAGGCATAATTTAATATCCCGTTCAACACTGTGCCATAGTGCTTTAGGCCCGCAGGCCTTTGCCCCTGTGCCACAGTCCTTTTGGCCCACAGGCCTTTGCCCCTGTGCCACAGACTTTTGGCCCGCAGGCCTTTGCCCCTGTGCCATAATCCTTTGGCCCACAAGCCTTTGCCCCTGTGCCATAGTCCTTCGGTCCGCAGGCCTTTGACCCTGTGCCACAGTCCTTTGGGCCCGCAGGTCTTTCCCCCTGTGCCATAGTCCTTCGGCCCACAGGCCTTTCCCCCTGTGCCACTGTCCTTCGGGCCCGCAGCCTTTCCCCCCTGTGCCACAGTCCTTCGGGCCTGCATGCTTTTCCCCCTGTGCCACAGTCCTTTGGGCCCGCAGGCCTTTGCCCCTGTGCCACAGTCTTTTGGCCCGCAGTCCTTTGCCCCTGTGCCACAGTTCTTTGGGCCTGCGTGCCTTTGCCCTGTGCCACAGTCCTTCGGCCCTCAGCCCTTTGCCCCTGTGCCATAGTACTTTGGGCCTGCAGGCCTTTGCCCCTGTGCCACAGTCCTTCGGGCCAGCAGGCCTTTCCCCCTGTGCCACAGTCCTTGGGGCCCGCAGGCCTATCCCCCTGTGCCACAGTCCTTCAGGCCTGGAGGCCTTTGCCCCCTTCGGGCCCGCAGGCCTTTCCCCCTGTGCCACAGTCCTTCGGGCCCGCAGGCCTTTTCCCCTGTGCGATAGTCCTTCGGCCCGCAGGCCTTTGCCCCTTTGCCACAGTCCTTTGTCCCGCAAGCCTTTGCCCCTGTGCCATAGTCCTTTGGTCTGCAGGCCTTTGCCCCTGTGCCACAGTCCCTTGGGCCCACAGGTCTTTTCCCCTGTGCCATAGCCCCTTAGCCCACAGGCCTTTCCCCCTGTCCCACTGTCATTCGGGCCTGCAGGACTTTGCCCTTGTTCCACATTCCTTTGGGCCGCAGACCTTTGCCCCTGTGCCACAGTTCCTCTGCCTGCAGGCCTTTGCCCATGTGTCACAGTCCTTTGGCCTGCAGTCCTTTGCCCCTGTGCCACAGTCCTTCGGGCCTGCAGGCCTTTGTCCCTGTGCCACAGTCCTTCAGCCCACAGGCCTTTGCCCCTGTGCCATAGTCCTTCAGGCACACAGTCCTTTGCCCCTGTGCCAAAGTCCTTCGGGCCTGCAGGCCTTTGCCCCTGTGCCACAGTCCTTTCGGCCCGCAGGCCTTTGCCCCTGTGCCACAGTCCTTTGGCCCGCAGGCCTTTGCCCCTGTGCCACAGTCCTTTGGCTCGCAAGCCTTTGCCCCTGTGCCATAGTCCTTCAGGCCTGCAGGCCTTTGCCCCCTTTGGGCCCGCTGGCCCCTTTGGGGGCTGTGCCACAGTCCTTCGGGCCCGCAGGCCTTTGCCCCTGTGCCACAGTTCCTTGGGCCTGCAGGTCTTTCCCCTGTGCCATAGTCCTTCGGCCCACAGGCCTTTTCCCCGTGCCACTCTCTTTCGGGCTCGCAGGCCTTTCCCCCTGTGCCACAGTCCTTCGGGCCCGTGGGCCTTTGCCCCTGCGCCACAATCCTTCGGCCCGCAAGCCTTTGCCCCTGTGCGATAGTCCTTCAGCCCGCAGGCCTTTCCCCCTGTGCCACAGTCCTTCGGGCCCGCGGGCCTTTGCCCCTGTGCCTCAGTCCTTCGGCCCGCAAGCCTTTGCCCCTGTGCGATAGTCCTTCAGCCCGCAGGCCTTTCCCCCTGTGCCACAGTCCTTCGGGCCCGCGGGCCTTTGCCCCTGTGCCTCAGTCCTTCGGCCCGTAGGCCTTTGCCCCTGTGCGATTGTCCTTCGGCCCGCAGGCCTTTGCCCCTGTGCCACTATCCTTCAGCCAGCAGGCTTTTGCCCTGTTTATGAAAGCCAGCAGCTTCTCCCTGTCGACAGGATCTTCGCTTGGGGAGCCTGAGGAGGCGGGGTAAGGGCCAGGGGTACCGTAGCCACTACAGTGAGTGCTTGCCCTTTTCATTGGGAGTTTCTGGTCCAGCATTTGACAATATCGTTAGGATTGTAGCTTCAACTAATCCTCCACCAAACCCCAACTTCCGAATAGCAGGCTGTTGTATATCTCCTTTATACAACTCTAGTTACAGTGTCACCATTAGATAATACCACAAGACGGTCGCCACATCTATACTTCTTTATCCATCCATATCAACTGCCTCCCATTGCCCTTTCCCCATTCCATTCCACCTTCCAGTTCTACTCCCACTACATTCCACGTTCTACCAGCCACAACACAGGCTACCCCTCCAGGATTGCTGTAAATCAGTGTCGGTGGACTGTGCCAGTCTGGTCGCAGGTGGGCGCATGTGTGACTCAGAGGCCAGAAGAGGGGGCCGGGTTACACGAGCAGCATCGCAATGAATGCCGCAATGATTATCCTGCGATTACAGCATGCCTTCTACCCCTTCAGAGTGTGCACAACAGTTCAGGTGATATTTGCACCCTTCATCCTCCCCATCCCCCTTCCAAGTGCCCCCCCCCCCAGACATGTGCCACTCACTACGTGTTAATATGTTAAAAGAAATCCCGAACGCAGTATAATTCAAGTTCCAGCGTCACACTCCGAGTGAATATTGGAAAAAGCTGAGATCCAGGAGTGTTCCTGGCGATGGCGCAGCGCTGTGACTGTGCCAGGGCCCGAGGCTGACATCTCAGTGGGTAAGTGAACTAGATGTACCAGACATGACACGAGCATGCCAACCAATTATAGAGGGCCGTATAATGAAGGGCCTTATAATTTGAGAGCCAATGACATACTGTGTAATTAATAGTGTTTAAGATGACATGTTTTAGAGGTGCGCATGAGTTGTCCACCTGATAGTAGACATCCAATCATAATCCCCCTCTAATAGAAAGTATAATTCGATGTTCCGCTTAAGCCTATCACAACTCTTCGTAGATTTTTCTCATTTGCCACAGTATGACGTCACGTATGACGTTTTTTAGTATATAAATGTGTTTTTATGTGAAATTTACCAGAGCTCGAGGGAACATCCATTGATGTCCCTTGTAACTCCCTGTTTTAGACAATTGATATTAAAACAGCAAACTTTGCCATCTTCCTGAGTTGGTTAGATTATTTGGTGTCGGATTTATTCTGCATCCCATCCATTGCATGCACGATAACCAAAGGGTCAGTCGCTTCTCCAAGCAGAAAGTTGGTTGTAGATCTCTTTCCTCTGCTGGGCATCCCTCTGGAACATCCCCCCTGCCTCCCTGAAACTCGAGGAAAATCATCTCTGGTTCCAGAGACACCTCAAAACCTTTCTCTTTGCTTCTGCTTTTTCTCCCTCTCTCCCGTGCTCACTTCCTGGCTGAATCTGACACTGCACTGGTTACCTGGCCCCCTTCTGATCTATGGCCCAGGTCCCCTCCCCTGCCAGTTGCACACCTGCACTGTCTTCCTGGCAACCCCCGCACTTTGGGACAGGTTCTGTATCACTACAAGTGCCACTACCAGCACTTGACACCTGATGTCTGCACTTACCCTTGCACTTGCCACCTGCTGGCCGTACTTTTACTTATTGTTATTTATTCATCCCGTGCACTACACTATCCCCTCCCCTGCACTTTCCCACTTCCCCTCCCATGCCCTTGCACAATCTGAATGACACTTGGCCTAGTAGGATCGTTGTCTGTCTTCCCTCTGTTCCCACTCTCTTGCCTAGTCGCACCTTGAAACACTTGTGTATAGGCGCCTTACAAATGCCATATCATATCATATCATTTCATAAGCTCACGTGGTAGCACTGCGGATGGTTGAAGATCCAAACTAGTTTGTCTCCAGAGTTTCGGACGATCGGGCTTCCTCCAATATTAGCCTGAAGGTCGCAGGGTTTCCTGTGGGGAGCAGCCAAATAGAAATAAACTTGCAAGAAGAACTGAGACGGTGGGCAGGTTCCCCTTTGACGAAATCCTTGCCTGGTTTCCACATGCGCTTTTCGGACGAAGACCTCGGGTTGATTAACGAGCGAATGGTGAGTAGACTAAGGGGAATGGCAAATGAAGGGGATGGGGTTGTGATGATTTTTTGATTAACAGGAAAAATATATTGTGTGAAGAGAAGAATAGTGCCTAGAGTCCTAACTCAAGGGAGTTCAGATGGAGACGTCTCAAACTCAAGTGGGAGTAGAACAGAACAATATAACACGTAAACAGGTTTACGTAAGGTGACGTCTCAAACCCTGTATAGGGTACATAGAAAAGGCGAAAGAAAAAAAAAGGTGATCACAGGATTTCTTATTAATGTGTAAAGTCGACTAGTCTGCATGCTGTTTGTGAGTAGAAATATCGAAGAGCGATAGAAGTTGTGAAATAATTGGGAAAAGTTGAGGAGGTATAGTGACTACCTAGCAGAAGAGGTTGGTACCAATCCAAAGGTATACACAGCTAATTGAGAAATTAGAGGCTTGAGCTACAATTGATGGTGCGCGCTCATATTTTTCATTTTAAAAGGCGTTGAAAAATTGGTGATTTACACAAAGGTATCAAGGTTATTTCATAAGTCTGTTAAGTATTGACAGTCAATTGAGACTTGTCATTATGGGAGACACTCCTCTGATGCACCTATGTAAAACATTACCAAAGCATATGCCCAAGCTCAAACGGTATAGTGCGGTATGGGTGAAAGGCATGGCAGATACAATGTTCATGCCGTGGCCACAAGGGGGATCACTGTCAAAGGCGGTATTACAACACATGAAAACATACTTGCACGCTGCGCACACAGGGAAGAAATTAGAGAAAAGGTTAGTCATTCTAGAACTCTGGAAAATGTACCAGGGAGAGAGAGAGGATCCGCCACCTGAGGAATAGATGCTTAGTCAGCATAAGGAGGAAAGTGTTTAGCCCTCAGCTACCCTTATCTCGCCTGAACTAAAGGACACAAGTACAGAAGAAGTAAGGTTTTATCCTTTAAAGGAGTTGAAAGCGGCAACGGGGTATAGTAATCCAATATACAAACCTCTTGCTTATAGCAGTGATGATAATCCAGAGGAGAATAAGAGAAAAGACGAGATATGTAAGATTATGCAAGACAAAGAAGAAAGGAGCGAGAGTTTGAATATATCGACAGAAATAGAAAGGGAGATTAAAAGATAGAAAGGAGAGAAGGATAAAGCTGATGAGATAGCGCTCATGCAGAATGAGTGGATGGGAGGACAGATATTACTCAAAATTGATGGGCAAAGGATCAAGGAATTTAGGCAAAAAGAAGATAAGGACGAGCAAGAAAAAAGAGATAAAGATGAGAGAAGAGACTGAAAGATGAGCAGAAAACGAAGAACAGGGAGCGACGAGAACAAATGTATCAAGAGGAACAAGAGAGAAAAGAAGAACGGGCAGCAAAGCAAAGAAAATATGACAATAGACAGAGAGCGATAGAAGATGGAGATAGAAGAGGAGGAAGCACACAAATTAAGGGACAAAAGAATACAAAGACGGAGGGAAGAAGAGAAAAGATGGAAGGAGTAAGGAGAGAAGAACGAAGGCAATAGGAAGAAAGATTTAGAAGGGAGGCGAGAAAAGAGTATTAGATGACGAAATAGAATGAGGGAGAAGACAACACGATCTTGATACCAGTGTAATTCGTAAGTAAGCAGTAAGGCCAAACCCAGCAAAATGAAGGGATATAACAGAAGAGTTCCTTCTAACAAAGGAAGCAACGTCAGGGGCCTCTAGAGTAGTATTGGAAGATGAAAACTTTGATGGAGGAAGCATCAGGGAAAGGATTGACAAGGTCTATCAAAAATTAAAAGAAGGTAGCAACTATAGGATATAGGAATTGAGGCAAGGGAGATCAATCCCTAGATTTCAAACATGAAGCGAAGAAAAAGATCTGTTCAGTCACGAACATAGAGCATTGTCCTTAAGCAGACTGACCCTAGACAAAGGTGAAGAGTATGATAGTCACACTAGTTGGGGACAAGACATGTCAGACGAAAAAAGAGAGTCCGTCTTTGAGGCAGGAAGAGGGAGCATGTGTGCCCCCGAAGGAAGCCTGCAAATAGATAAAGAAGTAAGATGGTCGGATCTGGAACAACCTAATGATAGGACGCCAGATCCCATAGCATATCCAGAACGTCCCAGAGGACGATGGTATAGTGAGAAGGGAGAATCGCCGCCATATGTGAGCAGATTATGGTCACTACCAGCAAGGAGACAGATATGGATGCTCGTCCCTGCCATGGATAGACTAACGATGGGAACCGCCTGTGGGTTGGGGATTACGAAGTTTTCCTTATTGGAAAAAGGGGGAGCAAGACCACAGTATATTCCATGGCTGCAGATCGATAAGGATAATTTAAGGTATAAGCTCTTGAGTTTGACTTCGGGCGCTGGGAAATGGAAATACGAGTTAGAGAAAATGACAAGAGGAAAATGCGCTGGCCATAGGGGACATTAAGGGTCTCCTGGCAGCTATTCTTGGGGAGAGAGCTGATGACATATGGAGGAGAGCAGGATATTCAAGTGTCACAGCACAAAAAACAGCGCATGACGGAGCGTCATTTAATAATTGTAGAGCAGATGTATGGAGGGCTCCTAGGGTACAGTTCCCCGATACATCCGATATGGGTGAAAATATGGCACGCAAGATGAAGGAAGATGAAGACCCCATTGCTTAAATTCAGGACATTCAGGAGAAATGGCAGCTTGAAACTCGCGAGCCATGGGAAGAAACGGTGGCATTCTACCGCATTTTATGTCAGGGGTTGCCAGAACAGGTACAGAGACAAATGAAGAAACAAGTTGGAATGGAAGCAAAGCCGTGGGCTGAGATACAGCTGACAATAGTGCATCACTGTCAGTTGCTACAATAGAAAAATATGAAGAAATATGAGACTAGAAAGATTGAGGAAGCCAAGCTAGCTCAGAGACATTGTCAAAATATGCCATAGAAGGGGCAGCATTGACAAGTGGAGAAGGATTGGGAATACTGGAGGCAATGGGTGCATCGCAGGTGACTAATCAGCGCCTGATGGACCAAGGTGGATATGGGTTTGTGCCTGCGAGGCAGAGGTACGAGTTATAAAAGAAGAGGGGGATTCCAAAATAATCAAGGTGGGTTTCAGAACACACAGAATGAGAATCAGAATACCCACGGAGGATTTAACAAAGAGGGACTTGTCAGACAGGCACCCGCAATATGCTGGACTTGTGGGATGACAGGGCACATTGCACGCGTATGTGGCAGTCAAGGGAATGTACAGAAGGGCCAATTCTCAAGAGAGGGCACAGCTTATCCTTCACCATACTAGACAACGGTTCACCCAAGATCACACATTGTATCAGATACAAGCGCTGCGAGTACAGCAGGTACAGCAACAACAGTGAGTGCAAATGAATCCACCACAAGGGCAGTCACAACAAGCCCCTATGCAGACACAGCAGTACGCAAACACAGGACAAGTGCTGACACCCAGGATATGAGGTGCCACTGTGGTAGGAGAAAATCCTTTCAGAGGGGCGGGTATGAGCCTGTGCCTGCAATAGGACAGCTCACAGCGTGACTTGATGTGTTCAGTTCTATCTGTGACACCAGCCCCCCAAGAGGAATCCAGAGTTGATGTGACGATAGGAGGCAAATCTTTTTCTTTACTAGTAGACACTGGAGCTACTCATTCATGTATACGAGAGGGAAAATATCCAATGTCAGGAATTGCCACGAATGCTCAAGGGTTCTATGGAGCAAAGAGTTGAGTTCCTTTTACTAATGAATTACCAGTCTCCATAGGAGAGTGTGACATGTCTGTTCCTTTGTTATGTTCACGCCAGACACCAGTTAACATTTTGGGAAGAGATTTGGTGAAAAAACGTAACATAACGATTAAACATGGGAGAATGTATACTGGCATTCACAGGGCAAGTGGTTCTGTGAGGCGTTCCAGTAAATCCAGAGGTTTTTCTATATGGAGTGAGCATTCTATTAATATGGCTACCTGGCTTAGTGGGAAAAATTGTGAGAATACCTGATGAGTTTTTGTTTAGAACGCAAATACCGATGGATGAAGAGGGGGGACAGACAATCCCTATAGAATTGGAAGCAGCCATAGTACAAAGGGAAATGACAATGCTTGAAGGAGTAGATGATGAGGGTAGACCATGGAGAACAGTGCTAGCTCTCGAGGAAGGGTACAGATTGACTGACATAACTGATGATGACATGTTTACGGAAGAAGAAACAGACAATGAAGTGATGTTCTTTATGAGCATCACATACTGGATAAGGATAGAAAAGAGCAAGGTCCCACAGTGAATGGCGATAATGCGGCAGTGCCCAGCATATTTTCAGGAAGACTTGGAGAAGGTGCCAGGTGTCCTTTGAGCGACAGGCCCTTATGACGGAGGTTTATTAAAGGGAATAGGGGATGTTAAGATAAAGCTGAGGGCAGGAGACATTTTACCTCGAACAAGACAGTACCCCACGTCTCGAGAGGCTGATGAAGGGATATTTCAGACTATTTCAGCACTGATGAAACAATGAATTCTGGTGCCATCGGAATCGTTGCGTAATACGGCAGTGTATCTGGTCAAAATATCTAAAGGAGGGTCATGGAGCTGTATACAAGATATGAGATTGATTAACCAGATTGTAGATGCAGAGTTTACTTTAGTTCCTTATCCGGCAATGATACTATGTAGTTTCCAGTTGGTAGCTTGATAGTTCACGGTGATCGACTTGAAAAATGCATTTTTCTTGATCCCATTACATAAGGACTCGCAAAGCTTGACTTACTTTACGTTTTGCCAAACTCAACTGAACCATACTAGTTTACCCCAGAGGTACTGTGAGTCCCCATCGATCTTGAACAGAGTCCTACAGGTGGATCTAGACAATATTGAGCTTAACGAGTATGGTGATACAGTATGTAGATGACATTCTAATTTGTAGCACCACGGAAGATGAGTGCAGACAAGGTTATATTCATTTGATGACTATTCTAGCAGACAAGGGATATAAGGTAGACAAGGCGAAGTTACAATACTGCCAAGAAGAGGTGTTATACATAGGGCCATAGATTTCACTTGAAGGAAAGAAAGTGACACCTGAAAGAGCGGAGGCGATTATGAAAACTACAAAGCTAATTACAGTGAAACAGATGCAACTGTTTTTGGGGCTATGCAACTATGTTAGAGCCTGGGTGTTTGATTACAGTTCATACACGAGACCCCTTTTGCAAGCTTTAAAGAAAGCACAAGTGGATAAAGTAAAAATAGAGTGGACTGAAGGAATGGAGGAAGGGGTGAAGGAGTTGAAAAAAGCTATTTTTACAGCCTCTGTTTTAGGAATTCCAAACTATGCTGAGCAATTGTATCTGTTTTTGCACACAAATGGGACAGTTATGACAGCCATGCTTACACAGAGTACTACATGGGGGTACATTTCAGTGGGATTTTAGACCCAGTTAAGAGAGGACACTTCCCTTGCAAACAGTCATTGGCAGCCGCCGCGTTCACAATTGAAAAGTCTGCAACTATTGTCATGGGCTGCTCTATGACTCTCTTCGTGGAGCATGCTCTATTTACCATTTTAGAGAAACCCAAATGTACAGTGACATCCCAAAGATCTTCAGCGTATGAGGTAATGATTTTGAATCCAACAATTAAGATGGTAAAATGTAAAATAGTGTATCCTGCCACGTTTATAGCTGAGCCTGTAGAAAAGGGCAACCATGTGCATGACTTTGCTAATTATATTGAATTTTAATATGATGGTCCGCATGTGAAAGAAAATGCTTTAGTAAGAGGGGAAATTCTCTTTATTGATGGTTCTTTGAAAATTGATCAGACTCGTGGGGAAAGGCATTCAGGCGTAGCAGTAATTAGACACAGATTAAATGGACAATTTGAAATTGTAGTAAGTGCAAGACTACCGTCTCACTTTTCAGCACACGCAACAGAATTGGTAGTGCTTATTGTCGGACTTGAGAAACATGAAGGGCAAGAAGTGACAGTGCATGGTGACTCCGACTATGTAACGTCAACTGTACATGCAGTGTTGGTGCATTGGAAAAGGAGGGGTTACCTCTGTGCTGATGGTACTCCAGTGCAGCACGCATCCTTACTGGACAGGCTTATTAAGGCAGAACATCTCCCAGTGGCCATAGTGATCGTTAAGTGCGCAGCTCACAATAAGCAAACATATATTATCTCTTGCAGGAGCCGCACACGAAGAATCCAAAAGGGTTGTATATTCTCCAGATATGTCGAGTTGTGATACTGAGAATATTAAAGAGAAAGTAGTTAAAACCATGTTAGTGCAAGAAGGGTTTAATTAATTATCGATAACCCAACTAATGGAGATTCAAGGGCGTGCACCACAGAAAGAGCAGGAATTATGGAAATGAAGGGGGTGTTCTTTATCCCCCACATAAGCATTATGGTGACAAAACAGTCCTGGAAAGGCAGTGATGCCAGGAACATTATTGGAGGTCATGCTTGAACAGTTGCATTACTCTGTGCATGTAACTAGGGAGAGTCTTGCTGCTACAATTGAGGAAGAGTGGTTCATTCCACATTTGTTAAAACACATTGTTAGAACACGTTGCACTATTTATAGCCAACTGCATCGTGTGTCAAAGGTTTACTGGTGGGCATACACTGAGAACAATTAGTGGGGTAATACCTTGACCGAATGGTACATTTCAGCATTTACATATTTACTATGTTGATATGCTGCAAGTTTGTAATGGATATAGGTATTTATTCGTGGTGGTGTGTCCCATCTCTAGGTGGATCGAGGCAGGTCCGTGTACACACCCTTATGCTACTTGCGCAGCCAAGTTTTTAGTATGCAAAGTCTTCCCTAGATGGGTTGTATGTGAAGTGCTGAGATCCAACAATGGTCCACATTTAGTTAATGAGGTATTTGAACAGTTAGGGCTTCTATTGAACATAAACACACGTTTTCTTCTGCTTATCACCTGCAAGCGAAGGGTATATGTGAGAGACTCAACGGACTCCTTAAAGAAAGGATTGGCAAGATTAAATTGACTTTGAAGAAGGGATGGCTATATTGCCTTCCCTTAACTTTATATGCCCTTTGCAATCATCCTGGTTCAGACCATCACCTCACCCTTCACGAGTTAGTGACAGGGCGGCGAATGAGAATGCCTCTTAAACCTCCGTCTAAGACTAGAAGTGATGCCCAGAGTATAATTAAAACATTAGGTGATGAATTGTATGACTTTTTGACATGTATGACTTCTAGCATCTCTCTCATTTCAGATCAACTCAAGTGTCAGGGGGGTCGGTCTCAGAACACAGATGAAGACAATTCAACAACCAGCGCAACTGAACTTTATCAGCACCAATGTTCTATGTTGGTGATCTTATCCTGATTAAAAACTTCACCCGAAAGTGGCATGAACCATGTTTTAATGGCCCCTTTTGCGTTGGAAAAATAACCCCTTGAGCTGTAAAAGTCCAAGGGAGACAAGCTTGGCTTCACTTGGGTGACGTAAAAGTCTATAAAGGTGAGACCTTCCCTCCCACCATTGCTGATCCAGGTGCAAGACAAGAAGAAGAATTTCAGCGTGTGCAGACTCGATCGATGACAAAGAAGAAGGGCGATTAAACAACTTGCGAGTGGTTCAGATTCAGTTTGGACTAAAACTCAGGTGATACTCCTTATAGATATTGTAGCAGGAGTACAAAAACTTGCAGTGAGTTTTAGTAAGCCAGGAATGAACTCTAGAAACACATTGAAGCATCAAATGTATGCCTAAACATGAGTTCTTGATCAGAAATTGGAAACGAGATCAGTATCCAGATTCATGTTGTGGTGCATACCTGTTCTAAGAAGTGAACCCTATGGCACTCCCTGAAAATGAAAATAATGATAATGATGTGTTATTTAAATAGCACCTTTATTCAAAGCGCTTTACAGAGCACATATTTTCATACGATATCACCCAACCGAAATTGATAGTGATGTGCATAGGCTTGTGCTGGCTGTTTTTGTATTTATACTTCAAGCTTATCCTGCTCTTGTCAGAAGAGACGTTGATATTCACACTTTTGTACAGGATCCGAAAAATGGCCCTGTGATTACAAGGTTGCTAATTGCAATCATTGAACAGATCTAACAATTACAAGTGTAAAGAAAGTTGATAAATTGTATTAAAGATTAGAAATTCTGAAGCTGGCACAGTTCTAGAGAATAAACAACAAATTCCAGGACGGTGTAAAAGGTGGTTGTCTATGTTTTGATGCTGATTAAATGCCTGCACGATTACACTCTTTGTCTTTATGTGTCTCCTCTTTCACATTCTCTATCATACTAGTACTCCCACTGAGGCAGAGGTCTCTATAGTTCCCCCCATTAGAAGAACTGCTTTTGATTTGCTTTCGTGGTTATTACACATCCGTTGCATTTGGAAGATATAAAAGAAGTGCAGAGGAAGATAATGAGGGCATAAATACCTATCTAGACAATGCCGCCCACTTGGGTAACAACATGTGGTATCAGCATATATGGAAGGTGGGAGAGAAAACATCTAGGGAGAGTTGCTATGTCTGCGCTCTCATCTCCTATGCCATGAATACAGTGCAAACTTTAATCTCTAGAGAAGCTCAGAACACAATGCTAGGTGCCTCATTCATCTTGCAGCATGCATGACAAGAGGACAATTCCAAGGAAGTTGGACCACCTTGTGATGGAGATCGAAATGGTCATTTTAGTTTCAGGATGATTATATCAAGACTTCACAGATGGAGACGGGATGGAGGCATTAAAGGAGTGCTCATTCGCCTGCCTGTCACGATTTCATGCAGCGTAAGATGGTGGTCAGAACCTGGTTGGTTCCTCAATGCATACAATGCCACTGGTAGGCAGTGCACCCACTCTTTTTTCAAAGTAAGTTTCAATTTAGCTATTCTTTCTTTTAACAGGCTGTTGAGATTTTCACAGATACCGTTTCCTTGTGGATGATAACCCAAAGAAACCTTGTGTTTTATACCAAGCAGCGAGGTGATCTGCTTGAAAACTGTATTAACAAAGTGAGGTCCATTATCCAATCTCATTACTTCGCACACTCCCCCTCTAGGAAACACTTCACGCATCAAGAACCTGGCTGCACAGGTAGACTCTGGGTGCGTACATGGACCCGCCTCTATCCACCTGGAGAAACAACATACTACATCTAATAGGTAGCTATATCTATAACAAACTTGTATCATGTCGACATAGTCGATATGCAAGTGCTAAAAAGGGCCATTGGGTCTTGGGATGACCCCTCTCACTATGCACAGTGTATGCCCAGCTGTGAATTGTTGGCAAATAATACAATTTACCATAAAAAATACAACATGCTCCATTAGGTTGGGTACGAACCAATCCTCAGCAATGGTTACAGCAAGATTCTCCCTAGTTGTATGCACAGGGTAGTGTAGCTGTTCTAGCGCAACCCTTAATAAGGCTATAAGCATTGCTGGGTTACCAGTGCTGTCTTGCCACCACAATGCTTCAGAGGGGTTTAAAGAACACCCTCTTCGCTTCCACAAGTTCTTTTCCTCTTGCAGTGCCTCTCCTTGAATCTCCACTATTTGTGTTTTAGGCCTATGATTCTATCCCTCATCCACAATTGTCATCACAGTCATTCTTTCATTCACATGAATGGTTTGGATATTCATCATTCCTATATCTGTATTTGCTATGCGCTTTGTTTCCACATGAGATAAAATCTGTCCCTTTCACATGAGTTATGTACATTTAACGACTGCTATGCCCACTGGGAGTTGTGGTGCCTTAATGAGCCTGTCCAATAAGGCTGCGTGCTGCACTGGTTTTCCGTCAACTCTGAGGTAGCCCCTCCTTTTCCAGCATGCTAATCCTGCGTGCACTGTCAATGTCACATAGGCGGAGTTGCTGTACACAGTCACTTCCTGGTCTGCTTGATTCTCGATAGCGAGTATTAACGCCAATAATTCTGCAGCTTGTGCTGAATAATGTGCTGCCAATTGAGTACTAACAAGCACTCTAAATTCTCCATATGCCAAATGTTTCACTACCGCGGCACCTGTATATCTTTGTTCGTCATTTTGCTCGATTCTCGAAGACCCATCAATTAAGACAATCTCTCCCCCTGCGGGCGCATTCTCTTTTACTCTAAGGAGCTCATCACAGAACTCTTCATAGTTCGCACAATCGTGTATTGGCTCCCCTTCGGTAATTGGCTCAGCTATAAACATAGTGGGATTCACTATTTTACATCAAACTATTTTAATCGCTGGAGTTGCTATGATTATCTCATAGGTGGAAGCCCTTTGAGTAGTCAACATGCCTTTTGGTTTTTCTAAAATTGCAAATAAGGCGTGTTCAACAAATAATGTCATGGAGCATCCCATCACTATGTTTGCATCCTTTTCTATGGTGAACGCAGCGGCTGCCAAACTTTGTTCGCATGGAAAGTGAGCTCTCATTACTGGGACCAAAATTCCTCTGTAATATACAAGGGGTTTGTACCCCAATGTAGTTCTCTGTATGAGTACTTCTGTCATAAAAGTACCATCTGTGAGCGAAAATAAAAAATATTTCTCCGCATAATTAGGAATCCCTAAAACTGGAGGCGTGCAAATGGCTTTTTTCAATTCATCAAACCCTTCTTCCATTGACTTAGTCCACATGATTTTCTCTTGCATTACCTATGCTTTCTTCAAGGCCTGTAAGAGCGGCCTAGTATACGAGCTGTAGTCAAAGACCCATGCTCTGACATAATTACATAGCCCCAAAAAACTCTGCATCTGTTTTATCGTGTGTGGCTTACCTGTTTTTAAAATGGCTTGAGCTCTTTCTGGGGTGACCTTCTTTCCCTCATGTGAAATCAATTAACCGATGTACAACACTTCTTGTTGACAATATTGTAACTTTTCCTTGTCACCCTGATATCCTTTGTCAGCAAGTATAATCATTAGCTGAACAGACCCGCGTCTGCACTCTTCCTCTGTGGTGCTGCAAACTAAAATGTCATCCACGTATTGCAACACAACGCTCTCTGTTCTGTATTGATGGGGACTCACAGTACCCCTGAGCAGCCTCGTGCGTTTTAATTGTGTTTGTCTAAAAGTAAACAATGTCAAATCTTGTGAGTCTTTGTGCAATGGGATTGAGAAAAATGCATTTTTCACGTCAATCACTTATCGCGTCTCAACAGGTATATTACATAGAATTGTAGACGGGTTCAGGACTAGAGAGAACTCAGCCTCTACAATCTTGTTTATCGGACTAAGATCTTGTATTAGTCTCCAAGACCCCCCTTTGATTTTTTAATAGGATAAGCTGACGTATTACATGATGACTCCGACGTCACTAAGATACCTTGGTCCATCATGGCGGAAATTGTTTTAAAAATGCCTTCATCTGCCTCTCGAGACATGGGATATTGCAGTGCTCGAGGCACAATTGCTCCTGGTTTCAATTTAATCTTCACGTCCCCAACTCCTTTCAGTAATCCTACGTCATAGGGGCCATTGGTCCATAAAGAAATTGGCACTTTTGCCATATCTTCATTGAGATATTCAGCACGCGTCTTTGCTAACATCATTCTATGCAGGACCTCTCTCTTAATCGCCTTGACCCAATAAGCAATGCACATTTCAAATATCACAAAATCATCAGATCTGTCATCTCCAAACAAGCCTTCATCAGTGATGTCAGTCACTCTGCAGCCTTCCTCAATGGCATTTATTGTTCTCCATCGTCTACCTTTATCATCAGTTGCATCAAGCAAAGCCCTATTTCCTCTGATTTATAGCTCATAGGTATCTGTGGCCTAAATAGAAACTCATCTGGTATTCTCATGGTTCTGCCTACTAGGCCTGGCAGCCATGTTAACAGGATGCTTATTCCATAGTGGAACACCTCGGGTTCAAGCAGTATTGTTCTAGGCGCTACTTGCCCTGAGAATGCCCTGATCATTTCACACATGTTTAAGTAATGCATTCCCGGTGTTGAGCATACTATGCCTTCGTCTGTAAATGAAATGGTCATATTCATTTTTGTCGTTAAATCTCATCCTAATATGTTGACAGGTGTTTGCCTCGAATAAAGCATTGGCACCTTCTTATCACACTCTCCTATAGAGACTGGTAATTCTTCTGTAAAAGGAACTCGACTCATTGCTCCTGTAAAGCTCTGAGTATTCATTGCATGGCCAGACATTGAGAATTTGCCCTCACGTATACACAAGCGTGTTGCACCTATGTCCAATAAGAATGAAAAAGCTTTTCCACCTACAATTACATCTACCCTTGGCTCCTCATGAGGATTCGGTGTAATAGATAGGACTGAACACATCAGGTGTCCAAGTGAGCCGTCCTATTTCAGGTACAGTCTCACTCCATCACTTCTGAATGTATTTCCTCCATCAACAGTGACACCTCCTAATTTATGCGTCATCGGTTGTTCTGTGTTTGTGTTCTGCCGAAGTTGCATATGAGATTGCTGTGATTGTCCTTTCGGTTGGTTACTAGTCACTTGCTGTGGTTGCAACTCTTGCTGCACTCTCGGCGCTTGCTGCTGCATTGTTTGATCTTGCGCAAATCCATTTCCGCTCTGCTGCGAATATGCAGGTGGATTTGGCATTCCCTGTCTTGAAAATTGAGCATTCTGCATCATCCCTTGGCTTCTAGACATGCACGATATGTGTCCTGTCAATCCACATGTCCAACATACAAGAGGTTGTCTTGTCATCTGCCCATATTGCGTGTTTTGATTACCATTTTGAATATTCCGAAACCCTTGCTGTTAGGGAGAATTCTCATTCTATGGCTAATTCCCCTCACCTAGTGAGTCCCCCAGAAGCTTTGCTGGATTTTTGGAGTTTATTTTTTCCACCTGATAAGAGTGTGAGCTTTCCCCCCACTCTTACCTGTGTTTTGCCATGTGTATTTCGACTCTTTTTGTGATTGTGGACTCTGGAGTACACCACTTCAGTAGCCCCACTCTTTCATGTGTTACACAGCACCTTCAGTGCAGTAACACAGGGTTGTCTCTTAGGCTTCCCACCGACTCCATTTTCTGGGGCTGACTACTGTCCCTCAGAAAAGGGTAAAGTTGCCATTAACTTTACATAGTCACTTTTAACCATGGATCCAGTACACCCCATCTTATATGGAGTATTGGAAAGGGTTAATTCTTAGCCCTTTCCATCTGTGCCTCTTGGAGCATTGTGTGGCTCCCTTAACATTAAGACTTGCCTGGTGGCAGTGGTACCTACCCTAATTTTCCTACCGAGGTTATATTATATTACGTGGTAACGTTTTAGGGTATTTTAGTAGCCTCGAACTTTAAACCCGCTTGCCCAAATACTTTTTATTTCGGCTCCGGTTGGGTTTAATCGCCATTTCTTTTTGTTAACATCCTTCTTGGGTCTATCTTTGTGTGGCAAACCAGGTTTGCCTCCTTTGTTCGCCAACCTTTTGGCGGGCTTCTGACCAGAAGCCCTCCTTTGGCGTCTGGGTGTCTAGGTAGGCTGAATGTGAGGGAGGGGTGTAGTCACCCCCTGCACAGGGTCTCCTTGGAGACTCAAGTCGCACTTTGTGTTGATTGGCTGAGGTGGTTGTCCGGGCTGGACAACCCCCCTGCTGAGTGATTGACAGCCAGGCTGTGTGAATGGGGGATTTTGGCATAAAAGGCAGGACTCTCGGGCTAGAAGGCAGAGTCCCCACTGGAACTGCAAGGAACCGAAGAGAAGCAGAGAAGAAGATGGCTGCTGCAACCCTGGATCCCAGTGAAGCCCTGCTGCAGTCCTGAACTATCTATCCTTCAACGACAAGAGAAGATCCAGTCCGCAGTCTTCTTCCCTTGAGCCTGGTGGGATCAACCAGCTCACCCTTTCTTCAGTCAGAGCATCCTCTCCTGGGTCGAAATCACTGCTGTGCTGTAGTGGTCCGGATAGCCATCAGAAGAGCCTTCTCATGATTTAAAGGAGCGCACCTTTTATTCATCGTTGTCTTTTTTGCTGCTGCTGGCCTCACCCCTGGGTAGTGCAGATCGCTCCAGATGTCCTCTTTCTCGTCCCCAGGACTGAAGCCGCAGGAACCACGAGTCTGCAGGAACTACCAGGAACAACTGCCGTGGCACCAGCATTTCTCCAACCGAATAAGGTACTGTGCACATTTGGTTGTTCTCTCTGACTGACCATCCGGAATCGGGGTGAACCCTTTTCCTCCACGAAGATTTATACTTTCTTCCCTCCCTCTTATAACTTTTCCTTCCATTATCTAAGTACTCTTAGTATCTCGAATCTCGAACTGTTCAATGTGTGATCCTCAGCAACTGAGTATCTGCTCCATTGACACTGGCGCAGGCCTATTGACTTTAATCTGTATCTTTGAACAAGTCCTCTGATTCCCTTGCCTAGACTAAGGTATTGCCTGTGATTTTATCCCTTTTTCCCCCCTTGAAATTCTAAAGTACAAAGTGTGTTTTAACTTCGTGAGCATTTCTATCCGCGGCTACGCGTTAGTATCGCAACACCGTCTGTCAAATCCTACCGTACTTAACTTGAATTGCTGGAACAAGTGGAAGTTGTTGTGTGTGGTGTATTCTACGTGTGGTTTTGAATTTATAGAAGTGAAGTGTTTTATGAACAGATGGTTTTAAATAAATGTACTCATATTTTTTACCTGAAACCTTGAGTCAGTGTTTGCTTGAGTCACAGTAATTGTGGTCCTTTGTGTAATCTCTACTACTGCTCATTTACTCTTGAGATAAGTCTGGCTTCTCCGCTACTGCTACCACTTTAACAGTGTAGTACGGGCTTGTACCAAAGGTGAACTTGTATTACCACTTGTAGTCTTAATTGTGTGTAGTGGTCCCTAAGGGCATTGCACAGGATTCTGCCTAACACTTGCTGCCCATTCTGAAACATCTTCCTGATTATTCTGCCAATACCCTTGATTACCTTGCCAACCTCTTGCTCGATATCCCCTTCCTCGTGGAGCAATTCCATTATTTAACTGATGAAACTGTCTTTGGGTATTTACTTGCGGCATGTGTACTGCCTGCTGTGAGTTTGATCCGCCCACGTTAGTTAACATTGCCCCTTCAATGGAATACTTGGATAATTTTTTCTGAACTAACTTTGCTTCTTCACATTTTCGTGCATTGTCTTTTTTGCGATTCTTTTCCTGCAGGAGTCTACAATAATGTGCAGTGGTTAACTGGATCTCTGACCATGGTTTTGCTTCAATCCCCACTAATTTCTTGAGCTGTTTCTGTACTTGGTCTGGCAGCCCTTGGCATAACATGTGATAAAATACAGGTATAGACTTCCCCCAAGCCTCACGTGTTTCAAGCGCCCATGCGTCTTGAAAACTTTGAATATAAAGCAACGGGTCCTCGCCCTCCTTCATTTTTCTTGTCACTATAGCTCCCATATCGGAAGTATCCGTTTAGTAATCAAAGCACTTTCCAAATTGCTGCTCTACAATTGTTAAATGGTGCTACATCATGCGCAGTGTTGATTGTAGTCACACCAGGGTAACCTGCCCTTGACCACACGTCATCATCTCTCTCACCATGTATGGCGATTATAAGACCTTTAATGTCCCCTATAGCTAATGTGTTCCCTCCTGTCATTTTTTCTAACTCATGTATCCATTTTCCAGCACTGGAAGTTAAATTCGGGAGTTTACATTTTGAGTTTTCCCTGTCCATCTGGGGCCATGGTATATACTGTGGCCTGGCCCCTCCCTTTTCCAACAAGCGGAACTGTGATGCTCCAAACTCATTCTCATCTCTTATTTGTCTATCTACTGCTGGAGTAATATTCGCACATCGCCGTCTACCTGGCAATGACCTTAACCTTGCTTACATAAGGCGGGGACTCCCCCCTCTGACCATGGGGTTGCCCATTATGTCGGTCTGACTGTGTCAGTGGCTCTGATGCCTTGGACATAGGTATCTTTAAATCTGACCATCTTACTTCTTTGTCCAAAGGCAAATGTTCTTCTGGATTACATATATCACTCCTATCCTCCCTCGAGAAGGTTTCCATTTCTCCATCTGATACTTCTTGTGCCCAACTCGTGCAACTCCTCTCATCATCATCTCTATTTAATGTTAGTCAGTGTAAAGACAACTCCTTCGGTCTTACTACAGGAGGCTTCCTCCGTGTCATACAACTGAGTACTCTCGAGGCGATCATTTTTTCCCTTCCGTTGTGCTTCTTTCTGGGCTTGCATTTTGTGGTATACTTTATTGATCGTTTCCCCAATGCTTTGAGAGTCAAACTCATCTTCCACATTTATTCTAGATGTGCCCGGTAATGACTCGGACTCGGGAAAGAATTCCTCTATGTCTTCCCATTCTACCCGTGGATTGGGATTTCTTACTTCCCTTTCCAAATACTCAAGATGGCATGCTCTCTGTCTCCTTTTCCGTTCCATGTTGTCATCGACTTCTTTGCGCTTTCTCGCCTCTTCTCTTACTCTATCTTCCTCTTTCTTTTTCATATCCCTTTGTTCATATGCCCTTTGTATTTCTTCATCTCTTCGTCTCTGTATTCTTTTCTCTCTTATCTTTTCCTGTTCATCGACTTCTACTCTTTTCTCTTTCAGCTTTTCTTTTGCATCGGCTGTTCTTCTTTTATTATCACACTTTCTTTGCTCTTCTGCTCTCTCTTGCCTTTGAACTTGCTCATCTTGATATAACTGTTCTTGTCTTTGTCTATCCTTTCTTTTCACTCCTTCATCTCTCTATCGTTCCTCCCTCTTTTTGTCTTTTCTCTCTTCGTCTTGATCTCCCCTTTGTCTTACATCTTCGATGCCTTTACCATCGAGTTTAAGTAAAATCTAACCTCCCAACCATTTGTTCTGTACGAGTGATATTTCATCATTTTTATCCTTATCTCCCTTCCATCTCTTTATTTCTCTCCTTATGTCTAGAGATGTGCTTGCTTGATCACTTCTCTCCTTATCGCATCTCTCCTTGTCCCTCGGGACTTTGGCGGTTATATCTTTCTTGGTATCGATCTCTGGGCCCTCGTCACTACTTTGCGTAGGTGACTTGTATGACGGATTGCTATATCCCGTCCCTGCTTTAAGTTCTCTTAATGGGTATAACACTTCTTCTTTCTTAATCTCGTCTTTTATTTCAGACGGGGTGGGCAGAGCAGAAGGCTCTTCACCCCCTCTTTGCATACATTGAGTATCCAATTTAAAAGGAGGCTCCTCCTCCTTCTCATGTTCATACATTTTCCAAAGCTATAGCGTCAATAGGCGCTTTTCTAACTTTTTTCCTGTATATGCAGCATGCAAATATGTCGTCATATGCTGTAGAACTGCTCTCGATAACAATCCTCCATGTGGCCATGGGATGAACATTTTGTCTGCGGTCCCTTTGACCCATTCTGCACTGTATTGTTTAATTTTAAACGTGTGCTTTGGTAGCTGTTTGCAAAGATGCACTAATGGCGTAACGTCTTCCATTTCTAACTTTTACTTTTCTTTTTTGCTACCACTTTGCTTATGCTTTAGTTACAGTTTTCAGTTTTATGTTTCAATTAACATACAATTATGAGAGAGCACGAATCGTCACTGGCTCCAATCCCGTCACAATGCAATTTTTTTACTTTAATCTTGCTAAAAAACAACCATCAAAGTTTAATCCTAAAATAATCACTTTTCGCGTCTTAACTTCACCTTTCTTCTATTTCTTAAAACATTTATTTTTTCAACTCTGACATCATCACACCTTACAACCACATAAAACAAAACAGACAGACTTGACCGGCCACATGTACGTACTCCTCACAATCTTCTCATAAAACTCGTCTTACGCTCTAAAATCTGCTCCGATTGGAACTTTGGCTAATTCCTTTAAGAAAGTCTTTAAACTAATCTCGTTTCCTATATGTTCCAAGTAAAGGGCTCTGAATTAAAAGCTTCTGCTAGTGCTCTTTAAAGCCTAGGAACAGGGTGTATCCTCATAGCGTGGCTACACTCATGACTATTTTCCTCATGTATTACTTGGCAACACTCACTCAAGTCAATATCTTTTTCCCCATGTACATATATTCTACGCTCTTGCTCTTGCATTAGATTTTATCCCGCCTCCCTCCATTACTCTCCGTTATTTACTACGCATGCATCCCTTTTGCCACACTCTTTGGTCTTATTCACTCACCGTTTGCATGTGTTTCGTCTTCGGACCCTTGGGATCACCGCCTTCATTACCACCTCTTTGAGCCGCTTTCCGATCCGCTTCTCGTAGATGTGGGAGGGGTTCCTATAGAAACTAGGGGTCCTGTCAAACCCTTTTCCTTGCAAGGATTTCTTCCTATTCTAACCACTATCTACGAGGAGCTTCAGGTCCTTTCAGACGAATGGCAAAGGTTGTGTGATATTGCTGAGACTCTAAAGTTCATCATGTCGACGGCCGATGGTATCTTATCTAACCATCAATCTCTGCTACCAAGTGAACTGGAGGCTTCAGCCCTTTAAGATGAGTAGCAATACCTTGGAGATAGATGGGGATACAGATTTTCATCAGACATCAATAATTCAGACGACACAAATAGTTTGGGAAAAGGTTGTCTGTTTTAATGCAAGTATTTGAAACAGGGAGTACAACGAACATCAGCAATCGTTCGATACTCAACTCTCAATCATTTCATTAAAAAGCTGGGTTCTTAAACCCATCATTGGTCATAGCTGAAGTGTTGACCTGCGTCATTACCAACGTCATCCTAAGTGGCAAACTACAGAAGCTTATCTGGAAGCGGGATTGTTTCTAAGTGAACAACTAAGTATAGGTGTTATATCTTTATGGAGTAACAGGGAGAAATAATTGGATAGTCAACAACAGGTGGGGCAACTAAGCCCTCCCTTCAAGATGGCCACCATGAACATCACTAAATGTACAAGGTCCCATCGTGCTACAACTATAGTCCCCCCAATTACATGGTCCTTTACAATTGATTGACTACTAACCCCCGCCAGTAACTTTCCGCCTCTGTGAGCAGCACGCAGACTGAACAACCAGGTGCAGGTGAGCTTGTCTTGATACCAGCTTCCCACCAATTAAAAACATAATCCACCATCACCTCAATGGTTCAGTGTCAATTAGCACTTTGAAGTTGGCCTTGAGTTTGCACTGTTATCTGGGACTTTTTAAGGAGTATGGGTACTGTCTGGCTTCTGTGCATAGGTGTGATCTTCTCATTTGACTATCTTTCTTCCATCACGTGACTGGACACCACGTTTTGGGGCTTTTCATGTATTTGATTTTATTCTCCAAAAGTCCTCTGACTTCTTTTGTTTTCACTTGACCTTCTTGAACAGGAGCTTATGTTCTTCACATTAATTGTATCCAATGTCGGCAAATTTTAGTTCTGATAAGACCTTGGCTCTCTTGGCTCATCCAACTCCTTAGCTGAAATATATTCTGTTTAATTCAATTGCTTTTGTAACTGCGACACCGAATTGAGGCCTTCCTCGTTGTTCACGAATACTTTATACGTAGTGGAAACATTCATTTTTTATTTAATCCATATGTATCTATGAGGTATATATGTATATCTTGGCGCTTGCCGCGGTTTAACTATTTAAAGGCATTTGGCTAGCTTCATGATTGCTTTGCTGCTTGCGTTTCACTGTATCTTTACATGTTTAAACTAAGTATCTTCATTGTATTTGTGGCATAAGTTTCTTCATCTTGATCCCAAGATGTTACTTATCCTTGGTACTTCTTTGTTCCTTGTAAATTGTCTGCCTCTCTGGTCTGGCTATTATCTATATGGAGTCGATTCAGCTTCGTATGACGTCACCATTCATCCTTTTAGTTTCTTTGCTTCGTCAGGAATCTCATTCAAATGGCCATCATATTGTCTTGGATGTAGGTTTGGTTTCCTCAATGGGTACTTCACCTCCCATATTCTCTGCACAGAGCCCTCTCTCTTCTCTTTGCTGGTTTAACTGCTCAGTATACGTCACATCTTTTGGTTAATACGTTTCAGGTAATGTAGGCGGGGCCAGTGGAGATGGGGTTCTTGGCTCCTCCACTACACATTCCCCAGGGTGTAATGGGACCAGGTGAGTCTGCTAGTGTCAATCTAATGCTATTCTGACCAGTTCCTGACCTTGGTTACATTGTTTCTACCCCTTCCTTGGAGTGTAATGGGACTGGGTGAGTCTGCTAGTGTGAGTCTAAACTTTTTCCGACCAATTCCTGACCTTGCTTACATTGTTTCTATCCCTTTTTTGGGGTGTAATGGGAACAGATGAGTCTGCTAGGGCCAGTCTAACCTTATTCCGACCAATTCCTAACCTTGGTTACATTGTTTCTATCCCTTCCTTGAGGCGAGTCTGCTAGTATCCGTGTAACCTTATTCCGACCAATTGCTAACCTTGGTTACTTGGTTTCCACCTCTTCCTTGGGGTGTAATGGGACCAGGCGAGTCTGCTAGTATCAGTCTAACCTTATTCTAAATGTTGGTGATCCTTTCGGGCCTTGTTCAGAAGTGTAAGCCCCTTCCCTCTCTCTCAAGGTGCTATATTGAGTTTATGGTCAACGTGTTATAACATGAGGCTGTGGGGAATGCCGTCACTGTTCATGCCTTGAATGTTGGGTGCTGAACCTCACTACGTAATGTGTGTTGCTTATGTTTAGGGACCCCCTTTCTCTCAACATCTTAGTTTGATATTGGACTGAGTTTTACCACCTGGTATAGGTCATACATTCAGCTATATGATACACACACACACAAACCCTAAGTGTATTATAGCTCAAGCACTAACTTGAACTATCTGTGTAGCATATTCTCTTGGGGGTAGCTGTGTATTGTATTGTCTTGGGAGTAACTGTGGGGAATATTCTCTTGGTGGTATCTTTGTAGTGTACTCTCTTGGGGTAGCTGTGTTGTTTATTCTTTTGGTGGTATCTGTGTATTGTATTCCCTTGGGGGCTAGCTGTTTCGTGCATTCTTTAGGGGGTAGCTCTGTAGTGTATTGTCTCGGGGGGCTGATGTTTAGTGTATTCTTTTTGGGTAGCTCTGCAGTGTATTTTCTTGGGGGTAGCTGTGTAGTGTATTCTTTTAGAGTTAGCTTTTTGGTATATTCTCTCGGAGGGTAACTGTGTAGTGCATCCTCTTGGGGTAGCTGTGTAGTGTATTCTCTGGAGGTATAGCTGTGTAGTGTATTCTCTTGGGGCAGCTGTGTAGTGCATTCTCTTGGGGCAGCTGTGTAGTGTATCCTCTTTGGGGTAGCTGTGTAGTGTATTCTCTGGGGGTATAGCTGTGTAGTGTATTCTCTTGGGACATCTGTGTAGTGTATTCTGTTGGGGGACAGCGGTGTCTTGTATTCTATTCTCTTGAAGATAGCTCTGTTGTGTATTCTCTTGGGGTATCTATTAAGACTATTTGTACCTGTGCCCCAGCTTTTCTTCCTCCCTTGCGTGAAGCCTGACTGCTCGGCCATAGCTACCCATAAAGAGAGTTTGGTGTAACTTTTGGTTGGGACCCTCTCTTACCATTAGGATAGATGGTTTCATGGTTTCACACCCCTAGGGCTGTGGAGAAATCTCCCTACTTGTAGTGCAATATGGCAGTGGCATTTCTGTCTTTGCAACAATATTACACTTCTATCTTACCCACCTCCCTGCAACCCCCCCAGGCCCTTAAATGGATTGTTTCAAACAGTTTTAGTAGCATTAGCACCAGGGGCGGAGGGAGCAGCCAATCAGGTTCCGCAGATCGTGGGCTGAAACTTCTGAGCTCAGCCGCGTTGCACGGAACCCACAGGCTGCTTTCCCCGCCCCCACAGTGCCATCTTCCCCACACCCACCTGTTTCTTTTTTTTTCTAAACTATTCCTCACGCCCCCACCCCTGCACCACTTACCTGATTGTTGCAGCAGTAGCACCAGCCGCCGCTGCAGTAGCTTCACTGCCTGTCGCTTTGCCAGGCCGCCATGATAATTGGAAAAGGGGCTCCGGATGGAGCCGTGCCTTCCAGAACCATGGCGGCCATCTTAGCAAAGGATTTTCAGTCATTGAACGGGACGTGCGCTGAGTCCTGTATAATGAATATAAAACCTTTTTTTAGCACCCGCTTTATCGCTTTGGTGCTAATGGCGTTATGCACCCCTTCCACAGGCAACACTGCAGGGGGAAGGGGGAAGGGGTAACTGGCTCCGCTCAGGCTGGTAACTCCGCGCGCCGGGACGTTACCCTCTGGTGTTGCCCAAGGAACGGTTGCATAGAGCCACATTGTTACTTCCTGGAGGTTCTACAATCCCGTTCCAATGATCGTCTTCCGGCGCCTTGCAATGTCGCTATTGCATCCATTGCCATGTTCGGATCCGCTCTGCGGCACCATCTTGGACGGTGCCACTTAAAGTGGAATTGTATCATTGGGATTCTTGCACACTTGGGGAAATGTCAGCTCTCTCAGTGGTTTAAAAGGCAGCTCCGCCTTTCATTCTACTGAGCCGAGGTCGATGAAATGATTTGGACAAGGGAAAAACCTGGGATTACTGTGGTACTAATCCACAAAATGAAGGGAAAACAAGGAATTATTTATCAAACCCCCAGCCCCCCCAAGAAAAACCTCCTCCTCTCGCTAGACGGTGGTGTAAGCGAAGGGAAGGAGGTGGGTGGGGGTGGGGGAGATCACCCATGACAGAATGACAGATGGTGCTTCAGTTTGACATCAGCCCCCCTCCTCCTAGAGCCATCTCGCCTGTACTGGTCTGGAGCTGATGCCTGCCCTGGGGGCAGAAACCACCCACTCTGCTTGCGTTCCGCCTGGGCCGCTATGGCGGGGAGGGGGGCATGAGGTCAGACCCCTCCTAACCCCCAGGCCACTGCCAGGTGCAGCCCAAAGTCTCTGCGGGTCAGGAGAGGAATCCACCTGCAAGATGTAAAAAATACAGCTCCCCTCCCCACGCAGCTCTTCACCTGTGCCATACTTGCCAACATTCTGTGACCAAAAAGATGTAGGATTTTTCAAGTTTCAAAAATAATACTTAGCATAACAATGACATCACAGGACATTACAAAACATACATTGTTGGCACCACTGGAGCATTCTAAAATGCACAACCATCAAACAGCACAACATGGAAAGATGCTCAAATGTTTAAAATGTATCATTGCGAATGGTAACTTAACACCAAATTATGGTGGTACGCGCTGCCACTTGCCTTCACTGGTGGTTCACCTAAGGCCTGTCCCAGCAGGAGTGCAGATCAGAGTCATGTCGCTGTCAGGTCAGTGGATTGATCTCAGCCCATCACTCAAATGTATCACTTACTTAAGCTCCTTTAGCAGGCAAAGGGGGAATTCAGGAAACACTCCTCCAATCAGAATATGGCTCCAGAAGCACCGTACGCCAAGGTGGCATGGGGGCAACCCCTGGCATATCAGTGGACTACAAGAACACCCAAACAGATCTCTTCAGACAAACACTGAAGCCCACAAACCACCCTTCCCAACACACCCATTCTTAAGCAACTACTCAGTGCACAAGTGACCACAAAACACATGTTCCAGGCACCGTCTGGGCCACAATCTGGAGCTGTGACACATGCCAGGCAGTCTCCAGCACCAGGTAATGATGACGCTGGGGCTCCAGACAGGCTTGCGCTGAACCAAAAACGCATAATGCTAGTGTGGGCCAGTCCTTTTGGTCAAAGTGAGCAACATCTTGGCCCATGGGTGTGGGCCAGTTTGGTAAGTTACTTCACCATGCGGGTAGTAGTTTTGACCAGTCTTACTGAATATTCTTTTTCTTTAAAATGCACATTTTGCATCACATTTTATCAAACCCTCTCCACCCAAGTCCGATCTATGAAACTGTCATCCAAACAGGTGATCCCCTGCTACTCTAGAACCATCAAGGACCATATTGACACCCTCTCTCTAGCCTTGGCCGATTTCTGCAATCACAGTCTTGCCACTGGATCTTTCCCCTCTCTCCTCAAGCACTCCTTTGTGCACTCTCTCCTCGAAAAGCCTTCCACCGACCCTACCTGTCCAGCAAACTATCGCACGATCTCCATCACTCCTTTCCTGGGCAAACTCCTTGAGAAGTTGGCTATCTCCCAGCTAACCCTCCACGCTGAATCTGTTGGTTGTCTCCATGACCACAATCTAGCTTCAGAGCAGCCAGAGTCATGGAAGCTGCTCTCCTGAACACCCGTGAAGATCTGCTCTCTAATCTTGACTCCAGCCTTCTTTCTCTCCTCATCCTCCTTCTGCCTTTGACACTGTCAACCACGCTATCCTGATCAATCAACTCCGTGAGAACCGAGGCAACACGGATCAGGACTTGGAGTTGTTTACCTCCTTCCTCTCAGACCGGCCCTCTCAGGTCCAACTTGGGTTCTTTCTCTCCACCACATCTCTCTCCACATGTGGGGTTCCCCAGGGCTGTGTCCTATCAACCTGGCTCTTTAATGTCTACATGGTCCCTTTGGCCCATTTGATCTCTAATTTCTCCTCTAACTTTTAGGGTTACACAGATGACACCCTGCTCTCTTTCAGGCTCCTCTCAGCCTCCTCTTCTCTCTCGCTCACTCCTAACTGTCTATCAGTGATTCAGGATTGGTACACCTCCAACAATCTCTGCTTTGTTGCCAGTAAGATGGAGATCCTTCTCATTGGGACCTGTGCTCTCACATTCTCCCTCTCATTCTGGCCACCCTCCTTGGACCCTTTTCCCTCACCTTCCTGTGAGGTAAAAAACCTTGGTGTCATCTTCGACTCCACTCTCTCCTTCGCTCCCCACATCTCAGACCTTGCCAAGAAGGCCCACCACCAGCTGCACCTCCTCAGAGGTATTCTTACTTTTCTCACTTTCCCCCAGAAGCTCACTTTATCCAGAGCCCTGGTTCTCTCTAGGCTGGACTACTGCAACAGCTTCCTTCTCAACCTGCCTTCCTCCACTCTCTGCCCTCTGCATATAATCCAGAACAGGACGGCAAGACTTATCCTTGGCCTCAAGCCCAGGGACCGTATCTCTCCAGCACTTAAATCTCTCCACAGGACCCCGTGGCTGAAAGGACCAAGTTCAAGACCCTCTGCATCATCCACAAGGCTTTCTGCGGCCGGGCCCCGCACTACATCTAGCTTTCTTTTCCAAATTACTTCCTTCTAAAACCCTTTGCTCAACTACCTTCAACTCTCTGAGGGTCAGATGATTTGCTAGGCAGAGACTGGCAGGTTCGATCTCTCTCTTCGGCAGGTGCCTCCCTCTGAAAAGGCTTCCCTGCCCCTCACAAACTTGAGCCAGACCACCTGAATTTCCTGGAAACAACTCAAGAACTTCCTATTCTCTGCTTTCTCTCTCTGCCTCTCCTGCTGACCTACATGTCTGCCGCACCGACTAGTTGCCTGGCTACCCTCTCAGCATAACGGGTACCGGGCTCCTCCATTATCAGTATTCCCTGCACTGCCTCCGGGCCTACCGCGCACTTAGCGGCTGTAACTGTAACTGTAAAAGTCCCTTGCCGCCTTACATTTACCCAGAGCCGCGCTGTCCTGGTTGCACTTGCTCCGAGCAATGCTGCCCTGATCGTACTTCTCCTCCCTCTGCCAGGCCCTTCCCCCTCTCGCTCCCTTCTGCACTTTGGCACTGTCGCCAAAGGCCTAGTAAGATTGTTTGTATTGGCACTATTTGAAAGGCCTAGTAAGATTGTTTTTGTTGTACCCCTCTGTCTTCCCTCCCTTGTCTTGCCATGCCTAGAAACACTTGTGTACATGCGCGTTATAAATTACATCATATCATATCACCCCACCCCATGGGTACTTCTCAAACAGTTTGTCAAAAAAGGAATGAATTGCCATTTGCAACTGTGGGCTACTTTTTCATTGGTCTGTGAGACATTTTCATGCCCCAGTCCGACCCTGGTTCCAGAGTGATCTCATGCTCATTGCACTGTGTGAGAGCGTGCAACACTGTAGGTGTTTGGCGCAGCACCACTGTGTTTGGTTGGTACCACATGCACATATGGGAGACACGCATCCCCTCGCGTAGAGACGCGCATTGGGTGTCACAACGGAAATGAAAGGAGGCAGAACGGCGTGCACAGGCGCCTTCAGCGCCAGACGACACAGCAGTGCCTGGTCTATTTTTTTATTTTATTTTATTTTTTATATTTGTGTTTAGCTCAAAAGAACCTTTACAAACTTATACAAAATAGAAATAGAAAAGTACAAGTGATTAAAACACAATAAAAATGTACAGTTTTCAATAAAAGACAATGGGCCTCATTATAAGTTTGCCGGTCCGGTAGTAACGGCGCTGGTAAAGAAGAAAACCTATTGTCATTTCGCAGCATCAAGATCCTTATACATTAGTGTAATAATCTTTAAAACAAAAGAAAAGTATAAGGTCATTGAAACAAAGATGTTATCGATGATTTTCATCCATTCTTCCTTAAGGCGTGGAGCTAGCTAGAAGGGGACATATCAGAAATAGGTATCTTCCAGATCACTAGCTTGCCAGCAAGTACATAAAAGTGCACATTTTAGCTGATTGTCACATGGTCGTATTTGGCCCGAATTTTGAAAGAATAATTGAATCAGAATCCAGTATTTCTTCTCGTTGTCCTAGCTCAGCTAGCTTTGATTCGATATGTGATAAGAAGCGAGTAAGAGCCAGTACTAAGGAATCATTGGTGCCCTACATACAATGTGTCCACAAGAGATTTCGTGAAAGGGGAGAGTCTTCACATGAGTATTTGCTTAAACATAATGTTCTATAGTTTCCCCAGTATTTACAGACTGTCACAAGATGTTTTAATGTTTCTGGAAAGTCATCCAGTTCACAAAATCTGCAGGAGCCATCCGAGTGATCTCCTTTGCTTTCCTGCCAGCTCTTTAGACAGACGTTTGTGTGAAACAAATCAAGCTTGAATCTAAGGTAGATGTTTCTGACCTTATTACATGAAAAGCATTGCAAGTATGTCAAACGTGGAACTTGGGTATGCGTAAACCGTGCATGTTCTTGGAATCATTTGTACTTCTCATTTGAATCAATGGTATTCACCCAATCAAGCTGATAATACTTTTTTTTAACCAGGCTGGGGCGATCACAGAGATCCATCGGATGCATAGCTATAAGTTGAAGTATGTATTTCATTTTGTTTGCAAAGTAATTGATAGAAGATGGATATGCTTTAAGCAACATTTTTGCAAGTTCCTCATATAAGCAGTTGGCCGGAGGTTGCAGCATTTTGGTGTAGTTCGCAAGCATCCTCCAATAAAAATTGGAGGTCAGCGAATTGAGGCCAAGCTTGTGTAGCAATACGGAATTGGGCAGGGATTTCGGGAGTCTTAGTACTGTTTTCCATATTTTCCCATGCAGTTTATTTACGATTTTAGTTATGTCCAGAAGACAGAGATCCAATCCATACAATATAGTTGCTTCCATCTTCAGCACATAGAAGTCAAATATCGGAATTAGGGAGAATTTGCAATGCCTCTGATAAATGATTTTCATTTGAGAAATCATTTGCGCTACCTTGGAATTTAGGGAACTCTCCCACATTGAAATAGAAGAAGAATCGCAAAGGTAATAACCTAAGTATCTCATTGATAAAACACGCTGGATAGGATAGCGGTTCATCTCCCATCCAAAATTCCAATTTTTTTCCTGTTAGAAAATATGATTGTGGTGGATTTCATGGGATTAGTTGCTAGATCATGCAATTCGGCATATGCAGAGAACAGTCTCAATTTGTTTTGTAGGCCATATGGCGTGCAATCGAATAAAATTACATCATCGGCAAACGCTAGCCAATGCAGGGGGAGCCCAACGTGTTTTACAGGGAATATGTTGGAACTATTCCAAATTTGGTCGATATCTGATAAATACAAATTAAAGAGGGTAGCAGCAAGGTTGCAACCTTGTTTAACTCTGGTTTCAGTACAGATGACATCAGTCAAGAGACCAGATTGATTAATACGAACTCGATAATTTGTTTTGTCGTGAAGTACATCAATTAATCCTACCATATGGTCAAGAATACCAAATGCTAGCATTTTCTTCCAGAGAACCCCTCGTATGATTCTGTCAAAAGCAGAAGACATATCCAACGATACCATATAAATAGGGCCGCTTTGTGAGTTCTTAGAGGTTTCGAGAAGATGAGCAAAATGGTGTTGTTAAGGGCAGTGCCCATGGCTTTCCTAAAACCAACTTGATATTGAAACAACAGGTGGTGGCTTGTAATAAATTACTCTAATTTGTTTAGTACAAGAAACGCAAAAACTTTAGCTGAGACATCGATGAGAGCAATGGGGTGATAATTGTATGGATCTGTTATCAAGACTTTTTTATGTATAGAAATTATTATTGAAGTTAACCAGGAAGAAGGAATGTGTTTCATTCGAAAAATCAAGTCAAATCTTTGTTTAAGAGCTTTGGCCAGAAGTAGAGGTCATCCTTTCGAACGCAGGGCGGAAGCTGCTTTTGAGAATTAAAATTTTTTTATTGCCCATTGCACGTCCACTAGTGACCATGGGCATTTTGATGATATTTTTTTTTTTTACAAATGTGTGAATATCAACAGGAGGAAAGCCATTAGGTGAAGAATATTTGGTTTTAATATTTTCTGACCAAATGTCTCCAGGTATTGAGGAGTCGAAGGAAGAAGCAGAAGTACCAGTCGGGTTTCTCATAATTAACCAAATATTTCTGATAATGCGTTTACAAAGATGCTTGATCATATTTTGGTTGGCTACCTGATGAAGAGCACATTTTATTACTTTTAGTTGATTTTTATATTTGGACAATGTGTGATTTTTAGCAGTCATGCATGCATGGGAAGTGCCTAGTGTCTCTTTAAGAATTCTTAATTCATTGTCTTTAGAAGTTTCTAAGACTGCGATTTCCTTGTTAAATTTGGCAGGATCTACCTTAATGCACGTCGCCAATTGTTCAGTTGCTACACTCCGAAAATGGAATTGTATCATCCTGATATTCAAATCTTCTATACATTGGGTAGACAATCCTATGTTTCGAGCATCTTGACTAACCCAAAGGTCAATACTAACCAGGGCAGATAACTGCCTGCAAAGCTTAGGGTGCCAACATATTGATAAAGTATGATGATGCAATTCACCTATAGCCAAGACAGGAGATTGTTCAAAGCAATTGACAGGGATGTTAATAGTAGAACCTAGACACATGTGGTCACCTAGACCTAAATTGACAATGCAAGAAGGCAAGCTAGCACCAATAAGATTACAGGAAACCCCAATATAGTCTATAGAAGAGGTATAAAACCCTCTCCTCCAGGTACATTTTGCTTGGTTTGGAGCTTTTGGAATGATGTGAATGTTCCAGGCCTCAAAAGGTTGTAACCACTTGGTCCCTCTCGTTTGAGACAATGATCTATGAGAAAGCTTGCCCAAGGACACATAAGGGACATCATGATCCATAAAATAAGAGTTAAAATCGCCACATATAATAATCTCATATGCAGGGTTACGGAAAAGAGATTCTTGTAATATTGTGCTTAACTTTGTAAGAGTAGATAACAAAGAAGTTCAGTTATGAATCCAGTAAAAAGAAATAATTAGGAAAGAGAGTTGCAGCTCATTAGTAGTGTGCGCCTCAATAACCAGGAATTCTTCAATTGAGTAAAGCGGGAAAGAAAATAGTTTTAGAGTATTTTGAATAAAAATAGCAAGATCCCCGGATGACGTCCAAGAGGACTACGTTTAGCAGGATGGGTAAAAGTTGAAACCCCATCTATATTAATATGTCGAAGAGTGTTGGTTCCCTGAACTAAGACAATACACAGCGTATTTGTACAATAAGAACGCTTATGCCACGACAAGAGATTGTGAAACCCGCAACAGTTCCAAGATATTATAGAAACGGAAGTATGTTATGATTGGGCTAGATTTTGAGAGTTACTAGTTGCAGGCTTCATGTAAGGTTCGAGTTATGCAAGACCCTTTATAGCCATTGCAAATAAAGAAAGTTGGCTTACCATTTCTTGATTTAATACTGGGAGGGAACCCCTGTCGGGTTCGAAGTGCCATTACCTTGAATTACAATTGGATGATATTCGGTAAAAGCAGAAGAGTCTGGCATATTGGCAAAAGCATATAGGTCGTACCCTAAAAGGACAAAGTTATGCATCTGCTCCCAAATCATTTTAGAAATGATTTGAGATTGCACTTTACATAACATGCGATTATTGTTACGCAATGAGAGTTTTATCGATTCAACATCAAATGAATTGATACTCCGGAGAGGGGGAATTTATTGGAAGACTTTAAGGAGATGCGATCGATTCATTCTATCATATCCATTGAGGGCCACGTCCCTCGACCAGCCAATGATGTGTTTCATGTCATCTGAGAAATCTACAATAGTAAGCGCTTTGGGTAGAAGGCAAGAATAATGGTTCTCCCACAATAGGGGTTCGTCAGCAGTTGGAAGAGAAGGTGACAGAGACTTGATATCCACTACTTGTGTTTTAAGGTTGTTCGCCACTATTGAAGGGGATGATGACATAATTTTTAGGCCTACAACTGTACTCCCTATATCGTTTGAGGGTAGGGGAACTAAGCCCTTTGAGTTAGCATTAAGGCCCGCGGACTGAGTGTCACAGTCGCATGACATTTGTACAGCTGCAATTCTTGGCAATTCAGGAGGTAAGACAGAATTTGCAGAGCCGGGACACGCATGGCACCTGTTTTGTTTTTTTTACCGTTCCACCTGAGGCCTCCACATAGATCCCACTGCCCAGCCATTGGCGCTCAAGCACCGGCGCATACCATTCCACCTGAGACCTCCACATTGATCCGACTGCCCAGCCATTGGCACTCAAGCACCGGCGCATACCGTTCCACCTGAGACCTCCACATTTGGCGCTCAAGCACCGGCGCATACCGTTCCACCTGAAACCTCCATATTGATCTCACTGCTCAGCCATTGGCGCTCAAGCACCGGCGCATACCGTTCCACCTGAGGCCTCCACATTGATCCCACTGCTCAGCCATTTGCACTCAAGCACCGGCGCATACCGTTCCACCTGAGACCTCCACATTGATCCCACTGCCCAGCCATTGGCGCTCAAGCACCGGCGCATACCGTTCCACCTGAGACCTCCACATTGATCCCACTGCCCAGCCATTGGCGCTCAAGCACCGGCGCATACCGTTCCACCTCAGACCTCCACATTGATCCCACTGTTCAGCCATTGGCGCTCAAGCACCGGCGCATACCGTTCCACCTGAAACCTCCACATTGATCCCACTGCTCAGCCATTGGCGCTCAAGCACCGGCGCATACCGTTCCACCTGAGGCCTCCACATTGATTCCACTGCTCAGCCATTTGCACTCAAGCACCGGCGCATACCGTTCCACCTGAGACCTCCACATTGATCCCACTGCTCAGCCATTGGCGCTCAAGCACCGGTGCATACCGTTCCACCTGAGACCTCCACATTGATCCCACTGCTCAGCCACTGGCGCTCAAGCACCGGCGCATACCGTTCCACCTGAGACCTCCACATTGATCCCACTGCTCAGCCATTGGCGCTCAAGCACCGGCTCATACCGTGCCACCTGAGGCCTCCATATTGATCCCACTGCCCAGCCATTGGCGCTCAAGCACTGGCGCATACCATTCCACCTGAGACCTCCACATTGATCCCACTGCTCAGCCATTAGCACTCAAGCACCGGCGCATACCGTTCCACCTGAGACCTCCACATTGATCCCACTGCTCAGCCATTGGTACTCAAGCACCGGCGCATATCGTTCCACCTGAGACCTCCACATTGATCCCACTGCTCAGCCATTGGTGCTCAAGCACCGGCGCATATCGTTCCACCTGAGACCTCCACATTGATCCCACTGCTCAGCCATTGGTGCTCAAGCACCGGCGCATACTGTTGCACCTGAGAGCCAAGGCGGAGGAAGAACTTTGGAACCTTGAGGAGGCAGGAATTATCCAGAAGGCCAGTGGGTGACACCATGGGTGTCTCCCATCATTCTGACTCAGAAGCCCAAAAACCTGCAGGGAGCTTGTATCTGTTTAGACTTACACCTGCCGAATATGACGATTAAAATGGAGAGACACCCCATGCCCACCATCTGTGAGCTAACATCCAGGGGTCAATATTTATCTATAAATTGGACCTGTGGTGAGGATAAAATCAGCTGCCCTCCCAAGAAGACTCTCGTTACATTACAGCATTTTCTTTGCATTTCAGGTACAAGAAATGTACCCTACACGCCAAAGTGTTTCAACACATGATCTGGGGTTTTGCGCCTTGAGGCACTGTGTATAGGCGCGTTATAAATGCCATACCATATCATATCTGTGGCATTCCTGGAGCTGTCAATGGTAGCGATGACATTCTGATTTTTGGTATTGTGACTAATTAACTTCCAGGGCACCAGTGGTCTAGGGATGAATTTCGGTTTCTAAACCATCAATCAGCCCCACACCTCTAGTACACCAGAAAGGATCCAAACAGACGCAGGTGAGAGCATTTCTAAGTCTCACCGGGTGCTACTGGTCATTCATAAAGGGGTATGGGACCATTGCCATGCCCCTGAATGAAGTAACTTCCAAGAAAATGTAAAGGATGGATTGTGCAGGGCCTGTGAGAAACCGAAGGGTGTTTCACCCGCTAGTCCTCGGGAACATTGTCATCCAGGTGGCCAAGACACGCCCATTGCTTTTGGATCCACTTCCTGGGGGTGGACCATTGTGGGAGGATCACCTGGGTGAGGGGTCTTTGGGGAGTGGGGGTGATACAGCCAGTGGCGGGAGACAATATTCCTCCCTTTTCTGTACCTATGATCCCTCCTATTTGATAGGATTCTCCGGTGTCTCAACACCCCCCGACCCCCTTCCCACACAAACACTGGACCGAGGAAGAGGGGGACTGAGAGTAACAATGCTAACTCTTACACATCACATGGACATGTCCTGATAATCGGGTCAGGCAAAGTCAGGCACTTGACTTTAGGTGCATACATCTGATACCAATTATCTCTCCTCACACGGATAAAAGGCGGAACCTAGAGACACACTCTGAGCAAGGAGGAACACGAGCAAGAGCAGAACTTCCAGGGTGGAGGCGAACCTACTGGAGCAGAGCAACTGACCGAGGGACGAGAGCCACAGGAGGAGAACCCCAGGAGTACCTTGCAGGAGGTTGTTGCCTCCAAAAGGCTATGAAAGTTACGTGGAGATGGCCAATTCCCAAACAAGAAGGCTGCATTGTGTTTCAAGGATGTCATGACTCTCACGGGTGAACAGCAGAGTTTGGGAGGCGAGGCCATGCCTGTGGTACTAACCTTGACTCGTAAACTGGAAGACATTAAAGATAAGAAAGAAACGCATACAGCCGGTGAGTTGGCAAGTGACGTGAGAGACTGGTGTGTGCTAAAGAAAGATTGTAGTGACACCATTATATCGCACAATTGAAGGCTGCACAAGTGTGGATGAGATGCAAAGAAAGGCAGACCTTCAAATGACGATAGCTGTAAAGTCAGCGATACTCAGTAACGGAGTGATTGGGCAAAAGAAAGTAGCCCACTTGAAAGTGTCTATGAAAGGTGAAAAGTTTGTAGTGATAAATTGAATGAACCGTAAAAGCAAGGTGATTGAAAGTGAGAGTAAAAAGGTGAAAGTTTAAATTTGGTGCGTAATACAGTGAACTACCTAGGCCAGAAAACACTGGGGCAAATAACGAAAGAGTGTACGTTGAACGCTGGAAAGTCGAAGTGGTCCTGCGGAGGTCTATAGATAAAAGCCATGCACTTTCGAAAGTCTTCAACATCAGGAAACGGTCTGAGCCCGACTGAGTGAGACCAAAGTTGTAATAAGTTAGGGGAAGGAAACCCCTGCAGGTGTTTTCTTTTGAACTTTTTGCTTTAAAAAGGTCTCAGCACGACTGAGGGAGACCAATGTGTACTTGTGCTGTGAAAGGTCCAAGCTCCATTGAGGGAGCCCACGTGAACTTTTTAGTGAACTTTTGCTTTGAGAGGTCTGGGCCCGATAGAGGGGGACTGCCGTGAACTCTTTGGTGAGCTGTGTTTTGAAAATTGGAAAGCAAGACTTTAACGTGGAAGAGCAGGCGGCCTCGATCCATGTTTTGAACTGCCTTTGTGTTAAGAGCCTGAGCCAAAGTGTGTCATCTCGCCTACAGGGACTTCAGATTCTGTACCTTTGACTCTGCTCTTCACAGTATTTGACCTTTTGCTCTAGCCCTGGATTTGCCTTGTTTGTCCCCTTTTGCAGTGTCGATAGATATACTTCTTGCCTTCTGCTTGTTCTGGAACTTGGGTAACATAAAGTTATTTTCTGGGAGTTCAACGTTGCATGGTACTTTGGACACTATGCAGTAATTGTGCACAAGAAGGAAACATTAGCTGCACCCTTGTGCCGCACGTGAGAGTACCTTACTAACGACACTGATTTTCCCTTCCTTTCCGGCTCCTAGCTTTTTCCTTGGATTGTTTTTGCCTGTTCTGATATTCCTTCATTTTTCCAGTGAGTTCCAACAGAGTTTTTTGCCATCAGACAATTCTTTAGGATTAAAAGCCTAGTGTCCACATAAACAGGTTAGTCTAATAGTCTTGTGTTTGTTAGATATCATCCCCTGCTCCTTGACATTAAATCTATCCCTTCTTATTTTACAGCCTGGCACACACCTTACCCCATGCTGTCCAACGTGGGGAGGAGAGCTGACTCAGCCATCTTTACTCTTTATATTTGAACACTAACTTTCCTTTGCATGCATATTCTGCTTTTAACATTTTTTGTAGGGCCGGCATTAGGTTTTTGTTATTATAGGCCATTTTGATTTGACGGACTCAACTAGGACTGTTTTGTTTATTATTTGATGGTCGAGTCTACTCCCATTTTAGCTATAGGACAAAGTAGGAGTTTTTCCAACCCCATTGAAACTTCAATAAAGGATTCACAAATTGTACCTTTTGCGTCAGTGTCATAGTTGTGATACCATGCCTACCTTACAGGTCCCCAGTTCTGAAAGTGCCAGATCATGGTCAGGAATTCATTATCCAGACAGTCGCCTGTGATTTTGGGATTGGATCAGTGTCAGCACAGCTGAACTCTCAAGGGGTAGAGCAACCTGTCGCCTGCATTAGCAAGCGACGGACAAAAAGGTAAAGGAACTAGGACATCATTGAAAAAGCGGCTTACAGGGTTGTGTGGGCCGTAAAGAAGCTGAAACCCTACATCTTTGGGTCGCACTTTATGATCCAGACAGACATTGGCCTCTTTGATGGTTAATGGCCATGCAAGGGGAGAACCCTAAGCTTTTGCGTTGAGCCATATTCCTACAGGTATTAGATATGGAAATCCAGCACAAGCCAGGCTCTCAGCATGGAAATGCAGATGGCCTGCACATGTTGAGGGTGGGGGGCATGTGAGAAATTCGACCATCTGCACGGGGAGTGTGCACTCGCCTGGGCTTTTTGAAACTTTAAATGAAATTGAATGATGGTAGATCAATCTCCGGAAAATGTGTGGGGTTAATCTGTACACAAATTCCTATGCTCACCGCATGACATACACATGACCGGCGTACTATTGGTGGATAAAGCCTACGTGCGCAGTACCCCCTGTCATATTTAGTTGGGATATGACAGCCAGGATTACACCATGTCATCTTAGAAAGGGGAGGGCAAAACCTTCCCCCTGCCATGGCCAGCCTAATTAACTATCAAAGGCTCCATGGATCCACTCTGTCCTTTTGTTTAGCACTGCAGATGGTGGCAGCAATTAGCATAATTAACATACTAATAGAGTATACTTCAAACAGGCCGACATGGGGCCTGGCTGCAGAGGTTACCAAAGGAGACAGGAAACCCCATCAACCTTTGATATGTACTTTGTTAACCTGAAGCCAGCTCCTGACGTTATTATCAATGGACAGTGACATGTCATGTCTGGGACTGTGTGTATTACCGTAGCTATCTTTGCAGGGGGACCCCATTCAGAAGGTACGAGAATGTGAATTACAGAAGTCAGAAAGTCTGCTCTTACTGCAGCTTCAAAGGAGACCTGACGCTTTAATCAGGAATCACAGAGAGCTCCATTAACTAGAGAGACCCTTTGATCCACAACAGACAGGACGATGGGTGGGACTTACATGCTTTCACCCCTTTACTTTTCTATTGCAAAGCACCCTGATTATGACCTCATGCATACAGGAGATTGTTATTGGGCACCCAGGATTGGTGCATTAGTGTAGGTTTAGCCTACACCAATCAATGTGGCCCATTTGGCTTTAAAAGAGGGATGAGCCCCTCTTTTGGCAGATCAACTGAAGACTTTGCAAGGAGTAGCAAGAAGAATTCATTTGGACCCCGACTGAAGGTACAGTCTGCCTTACATCTTCCACCAGCAAAGGAAGGTGATGACCTCCAAGAGGGAAGCAACATCCCTTCCATAAACATCTCTCAGGGAACAGAGGGAGATACCGAATCTAGAGGACCCTCCAGCAGCTCCAGAACTGGTACCCAGCAAGCACACAGCATGCCCTGCTAGGCTCGGCAGCATGCTTCCTAGGTGGGAAGTGCCAAAGAGTCTCTGAACCAAACGAAAGAAAAGGCATGCAGCACTCTCCTCAGCTTTGGGCCCTCTTCCTTAAAGGAGGACACAAGTCCAGTGAAGGAGCTAGGAGGAGTGCATCGACAAGCATCAACCAGCATCCGTCTTAAAGGAAATTTTCGAGCCAGTCGAGCACCTCCAGCTGCAACCGACTGCACCGCTGACTGTTGTCACGCCACAGTCGCAAACGCTGTCCCGGATGCCTGAACCAGTGCTTCAGAGCCACCAATCAGCACTGAGACAATGATTCCTGAGCCCAAGTCGCTGTGTAGGCCAGCCTGCAGCCATCCGTCCAGCCTTGCTTGCCGAACTGCCTGCTGCCTCATACCCGCAGCTGTCTCCCATCTTGAACTCTGTCGCAGGAGCTGCAAAGTGACCTGAAACTGACTTGACCCTGTGCAGCGCCAAGAACTTCTACAAGCACAAGGTACATTGTGGTTCCATCCCCCTGGTCCTTCTCCAGAGGTCCCTAGTGACATTGTACAACCCATTGCTCCCTTTGTGTTAACACCAAGTATTCTTGAACTATTGTGATTAATTACTATATCAACTACCCTCCTCTCAGTATCTAGAGTGCATCCCTTTTCCTTCTTTGAAATTGTCTGTCTTCTGCATTCCTTTACAGGGTGGGTTGTAGTTTGTAGTGTGCTAGAACTGTCTGTTGTGACAATAATAAAGTAGATATTTTCATACAACCTTGACTGGACAGTCGGCAGTCTGATGTAGGCTTTGGATCCACATGCCCAATAATGATCCATAATTACTGCAGTTCCATGCAGCATTCCTGGAGCATCAAAAACTCATCCACAGTTCTGGTTCTCTCCCATTTTTCTTGTTCCATTATTCCTGAAGCAGAATTTTTGGTTTTCTAGTGGCACTATCTGCAAGGGTCCTCCTCTGTCTTCGACCCATGTCAGTAGTTTTGCAAGCTTTGGCCACAATGGCTTGCATCCATTCTGTACAATGTCGATGGTGCCTTGTAACGACCAGTGACCATCCAGGCTCTACCTATTAATACTCCTTTCTCCCATTCGTCTGGTGAAAGCAGTGTTCCCCAAATCTGCATTTGGCCTCTGTTCTTCCAACTTCAAACCTCTTCTAGAGTTTTTCCTTGGACATTTAACTTTGGGTTCACTTCCCATCTGATTTCTGCTCCTTTAACTCCAGGCTTCTTGTACCGGATTACACGGTTCCTAGCATGAGCCGTGTTTCTTGTCTTAATGTCTTCAACATAATCATCTTCATTGGGATAGGCTGTTTCAGTTGCCCATATGAGGGAAGCATCACTGTCCATGAACTGGCCTCTCGTTTTGCACATGGCTACGTGTGAAAGACAGTGTGCTGTCTGGACATCAATTTTCACAGCTACAAAGATCTTTGACTTCCCCATGCTGTATGGTAGGGGTGCACAAACAAAGCATTCCCCTTCTGAACTTTGTCTTCCAACTTCTTTCATGTGTTGATACCAAATGTTGTTTCCCAAATGTGCTGTGCTGTCCAGGTAATCGTTTAGTTTGTTGTCATCTCCATGCATACTCCTCTTGATTCTTAAGGTTTTCATGTAGTTTGCTATCACTACATCCCTGAATGCATCTGCATGGCTCTTTCTTGCTGGAGGATTCTCAGGTATCCCGGTCCATGGTGCAGGCCTTCTCATCAGTGCCATTTGAGTGTACAAGAGTCTGGCAGCTCTTTCTTGGTCCTCATATACCTCTTTATTTCTGGCTAGAAATGTTCATATCCACTCTGGCATCTGTCTGGTGTATGGCTGTACTGTGGAACTTGCATTGTCCCTTTAACTGGAACATACATGTTTGTCACTGCTGTCTCTGTGGGTTTCTTCTTCAGCTCCTCTAGTCTTTCCACTATGTCTGCTTCCTTCATTTGGCTCTTTACTTTACTTGTAGTGATATTTCCCATAGCAGGCAGTCTTTTCTTCTCTGAGGCTTTGAATTGTGGTTCTGCAGTC
The DNA here is from genome assembly GCF_040938575.1 of Ambystoma mexicanum. Lineage (NCBI taxonomy): Eukaryota > Metazoa > Chordata > Amphibia > Caudata > Ambystomatidae > Ambystoma > Ambystoma mexicanum. The sequence continues at coordinate 11,410,952 of NC_090931.1, read as the reverse complement.
ATTGACACTAGGCCTGGTGTATGTGCATTCCGTGTTTGCATGCGTGTGGTTATCTGTAATCTTGTCACATTCATGCTTTGGTGACCCTGTCTCTGGCTTTCCTTTTTTTTGTCACCACAAGTGTGTGCATATCGTTGCTAATCACATCCATTTCAAGTTAATTCACTCCAGCATCAGATCTTCTAGGGACCGGAATGACTATGTAAGGTCTGGGTGCCTTAGTAGGTTTCATGCATGCATCATTAGGTGGGTGCACTGGAATTGGAATGCTTTGTGCACCAATGAAAAATGCAGTTCTGATCATTAATGACAGTAAAACAATGATCAATATAATATACAAATATATTATGCTCCTGGATGTCAGGTGGCAGTTTTACTTCCAGAGAAATGGGGACGTCGCTCCTCCTGCGGGAGGACGAGGTTGCTGCTCTGGATTCCCATCTCGATCATTCGCCAAAATGTTAATTCTTACGATACTCCTTTAAACAATATTGTTTTTTTCGGATTCTTTGTTGTGAGTTTCAGGTGTAACACAATTGTCCCCCCCTTTTGTGACTAATGAATTGTCTATTATCTTAGGATACAGTTATTTTACTAAAATATGGGAAGTGTCAAAATTAAGTGATATTCCAACAAGTCTCTTTAGCATGCATGTTCAAAGTATGTCAGCTCCCAGTCTGCTTTAGTCCTGAAGACGTGTTGCCTTTGTTAATAGAAAATAAGAGGGGAAATCTCTGGCAATGCTCTCTCGATCTGTCCCTTGCAGAAAGCTTTTAGAATATCTTCAGATAGTTCTGCTGATGGTTAGAGAGTTCCAATTGTAGTATTATTCCATGCAAGCATTCCCATTTGGGCAATATTGGCTGGGTCTCTGATGAATATGAGGACGTCAACATCGATCGGTCTCCCCACTAGCTCTGGAAAATCAGTGACTAAACAAAAGAGAACGTTATGGGCCAATCTACTGTCTTCTGGTGACAGGGACATCTGTCCCGTTTTGCTGATGTTCAGGACTGTATGCTTTCACTTCAATGTAAACAATGTCTGCACTGTCCGTTTGCGTGGAGTGCAATTAAGATCACAATGTTATTTAGAAGTGTGCTCAGATGCTCTGTAATTGCTGGATCTCAGAGAAACGTGAGTGTGTCTGTCGTTCTTCCGACAAGATTTGGACAGTCTTCGATTATTCGAAAGAAACAATGTATTGACAAGCTGATTTACTTCCTTCTTTGCTTGGGACATTTGGCTTCTCCTCGCTGTATTCAGGAAGTAGGAGAAATTGTTCAGCAATTATAGTAAGCAATCTTCTTATTGTCTTTTTGTTTTTGGGATCTTGAAAAAAGTCAGTGACACTGGTGAGTCTCCCCACCAATGACGGGTACGATCTTAGCAGTAGATTAAAGTATGCTACCACGTCTTCGGTGATGCTGCTACTGTGGGACACCATAAGTGATTCCGAATATGGTCTTGGTGTCGAATGAGTCTGGATATTGTATTTTCTTCCAATTTACGTGTCCTCAATCAAAATATGGCATATTATTTCCTCATCACAGTTTTAATGTGTCTTGATTCAAAGTTCAAGTTCAACAGACTACGTTATGGCTTATACGTGCAATTCTCTTCTTCACCCTGCAAATAGGATGCACAGAGTGTCCTTCGTTTATGTCCTTATTCCCTTTTTTGCTCAGAGGAAGTGTCCAATTTTAAGCCACAATTTGCAAAACGTTCCTTGTCTTTGTCTGGCTGATCATGCGTCCTTTTTCTTCGTTATGGATCTCATCTGCACATGCTGTGGTTCTTCCACGTCGCTCGTAGTCTCCTTGCGTTGGGATGCAGGCAGTGGGCCTTCTCCGATGTAGGGTTTGATATCGCCCAGAAAAATCCAAGCTCTCCTGCCTTGTAGTTTCACTGCGGAAGGAGTGCAGTCCTCCACTGTAAAGGGACCGTTAAATATTGGCTCGTTCCACCTTTTCCTTGTATGGTTCCTTACAAGGACGGTATCTCCAGGGAAAACAGATGGTACTCAAAGTCCTTGAGCTGCATCTTCAGTAGTATCTCCTTCTGTGTTCCGTGCTGCCCTGCACCCTTTTTTGTCGTCGCTGCAGCTGGTCTGAAATGACAGTAAGGCAAGATGTCATGCAATTCAGGTAATTTTGCATTTCAGACCCTAATATTTCTCCTGTTGACTGGGCATCACATCTAGCTCTATCTCGGGGTGTCAGGGGAGTACGCATTCTTCTTCCTGTGGCTATCTCATGTGGCGTAAGAAGTTGGTCAGAACCGGATTGGTTCTGGAGTGCATACAATGCCAAAGGAAGGCAGTGCAACCATAACTTTCTTAGAGTAAGCTTCAACTTGGCTATCCTTTCCTTTAATAAGCTGTTGAGCTTCTCACAGATCCCGTTACCTTGCGGATGATACGCCGATGAAAACTTGTGCTTTATACCAAGCAGTAAGCTAATCTGTTTGAATGTCTCATTTACAAAATGAGGTCCATTATCTGATCTCATGACTTCACACACCCCCCACCTTGGGAACACTTCTCTCACTAAAATTTTGGCCGCACAGGTAGAGTCTGGGTGTGTACATGGACCTGCCTCTATCCATCTAGAGTATGGACACACCACAACAATTAAGCAACTTTTAATATGTGCCCAGCTGTGAATTGTTGGCAGATTATACAGTTCACTATAAAAATTGCAACATGCTCGGTTAAAACCAGTCTTCTGCAAACGTTGCTGCAAGATTCTCTTTTGTCATATGTGCTGGGTCATGTAGCTGCTCCAGCGCTAATTTTAACAGGGCTATAGGCATCACCGGTTTACCAGTGCTGTCTTGCCGCCAAAAACTGTCAGAGGGGTTTAAAGAACACCCTCGCCGTTTCCATAGATTTCTCTCTTCCTGTGGTGCCTCCCCTTGGAGTTCCATCAACTGTGTTTGCCCTAGACTATTATAGCTCTCAGGTTTAGCTCGTGCAACCATCATTCTCTCATTGATATGGGTGACTTACACTTCCATGATCGTCTCATTCTTGGATGCCATACGTTTGGCTTCCGTGTCTGCTGCTTGGTTTCTGCGTTGGATAAAATCTGCCCCTTTTGTGTGGGTGGCGCATTTCATGACCGCTATGCCCACTGGGAGCTGCAGTGCCTTGATCAGCCTGTCCAAAAAGGCTGCGTGCTGCACTGGTGTGCCGTCTGCTCAGAGGTAGCACGTCCTTTTCCAGCATGCTAAGCCTGCGTGCACTGTTGACGTCACATAGGCGGAGTCACTGTACACCGTTACTTCCTGGTCTACGTGATTCTCAATGGTATCAACGGCAATAATTCTGAAGCCTCTGCTGAATAGTGAGATGGTATTCATGCACTGAGGAGTACTCGAAATTTTCCATTTGTGCTGTGTTTCATTACAGCGACGCCTGTATATCTTTGCCCATCATTTTGATTGATTCTCGAAGAACCGTCAATAAAGACACTTTCTCCTTCTGCCAAAGCATTTTCCTTCACTCTGGGGATCTCATCATAGAATTCTTCATAATTTGCACAGTCATGGATCGGTTCTCCTTCAGTGACTGGCTCTGCTATAAACATAGCTGGGTTCACTATCTTACATCGGACTACTTTAAGTGATGGATTTGATATGATCACTTCATAAGCAGAAGCTCTCTGAGATGTTAGCGTATCCTTAGGTTTCTCTAGGATAGCAAATAGTGAGTGTTCGACGTACAACGCCATTGAGCATCCCATTACAATGGTTGTAGCCTTCTCTATGGCGAACGCTGCGGCAGCTAAACTTTGTTTGCACGGGAAATGACCTCCCATTACTGGGTCTAAATTTCCACTATAGTATGCCAGGGGCTTGTACCCCAATGTGGCTCTCTTTGTGATCACTGCCGTCATAACCCTGCCATTCATGTGTGAAAACAGGTAAAATTCCTCTGCATAATTGGGAATCCCTAAAACTGGTACTGTGCAAATAGCTTTTTTGAGTTCAGAGAATCCTTCCTCCATGGTCTTAGACCATTCAATTTTTTCTTTCTTTCTTTCATCTCCTCAGCCTTCTTTAGGGCCTGAAGTAAAGGCTTAGTGTAAGAGCTATAGTCGAAGACCCATGCCCTAACATAGCTACACAGGCCTAAAAAGCTCTGCATCTGTTTTATCGTGTGTGGCTTAGCCGTGTTCAGTATGGCTTCAGCCCTTTCTGGGGTCACTCTTTTTCCCTCATGTGAAATCAACTGGCCTATGTACAGCACTTCTTGTTGACAATATTGTAGCTTTTCCTTGTCAACCTTATATCCTTTCTCTGCCAGTATAGTCAATAGCTGAACAGAAACGTGCCTACATTCCTCCTCTGTCGTGCTGCAGATTAAGATGTAATCCACGTATTGCAGGACAACGCTTTCTAATGCAATATTGCTTAGGGCCATCTGCAGGACTCTGTTAAAAATAGGAGACTCACATTACCCCTCGGGTAGCCTCGTGCTCTTCAGATGCATCTATCTGAATGTTAATGATGTCAGATCTTGTGAGTCACGGTGCAACGGGATTGAGAAAAATGCATTTTTCAAGTCAATCACTGTGAAATATTTTGCCTCAAGAGGTATATTACATAGAATTGTAGCCAGGTTCGGGACTAGAGGGAACTTGGCCTCAACAATATCATTTATTGGGCGTAAATCCTGAATTAGCCTCCAAGACCGTCCCTTTGATTTCTTGATCGGATAAACCGGAGTATTGCATGATGACTCTGACGTCACAAAGATGCCTTGCTCCATCATAGCCGACATTGTCTTAAAAATCCCTTCATCTGCCTCTCTGGACATGGGATATTGCCGTGCTTTTGGTAATATTGCTCCTGGTTTCAGCTTGATTCTCACTTCTCCAACCCCTTTCAATAGCCCTACATCATAGGGTCCTGTGGTCGACACTGAGACAGGCACCTGGGCCATGTCGTCATCAAAATATTCAGGACGGTTTTGTGCCAACATCATTCTCTGAGGCACTTCTCTTTTGATCATTCTCACCTAAAAGCTGAGATTCACTTCCACCATTGTCTCTCCCATATCTGCTTGCTCTTCAAACAGATCGTCACCAGTGACGTCAGTCAATCGATATCCATCTTCAATGGCGATTTCTGCGCACCATTGTCAGCCTTCGTCATCATAACCATCAATCAAGGCCATTCTTCCTCGTACTACAGCTGTGTGTATCATCAAGGGAAATACATGTCCCTTCTCCTCGTGCATCGGTATTCTTGGTCTAAATAGAAACTCATCTGGGGTTCTCATGATTTTGTCTGCAAGGCCTGGCAGCCCTGCCATTAGCACACTTATTCCGTACGCAAATATTTCTGGCTCTAATGGTATAGCCCTCATGGCTGTGTGTCCTGCGTATGCTCTAATCATTTTGCATAGGTTTGATTAATGCATTCCTGGATTTGAACATACTATGCCCTCCTCCTTGAATGAGATTGTCATATCATATCAACCTAAAGTGTTTACTGGGGTCTGTCGTGAATATAATAAAGGCACATTAATTTCACATTCTCCTATAGTGACTGGAAGTGCGTTTGTGAAGGGAACACGACTTGTAGCTCCTGTGAAACTCTGAGTATTTATGGCCTCGCCGGACAAGGAAAACTTGCCTTCACGTGTACAGGAGCGTGTTGCTCCCGTGTCAACTAAGAAGGAATATTCTTTATCACCTATAATGACATCCTCCCTAGGTTCCCAGTGAGGGTTTGGTGTCACTGATAGGATAGAGCACATCAGGATTCCCAATGAGCTGTCCTAATCCATATATAGCTTGGGCCCACCGTGTGCTGATGGATTTCCCCCATTGGCAGTGTTATTTCCCATTCCCCGGTTCATGGTCTGGCCTGAGCTCATTGTTTGTGACAATTGCAGCAGTGACTGTTGGGTCTGTCCTTGTGGAAAACTCACTATATTCTTAGGTTGCAAATCATGTTGCGCTCCTGGTGCTTCTTTTTGCACCGTGTGATTTTGTGCAACACCCTGCTGTAAAAATGCAGGTGGATTTGCCGTGCCTGCTCCCGTCCCTTGGTCGTTCTGCACCATGCCTTGGTTTCTGCAGGTGCGCGCTAAATGCCCTGTCATCCCACTCAACCAACATACTGGTGGTGGTCAGATCATTTGCCCATTTGACATATCTTGATTACCATGTTGCATATTTTGCAAACCTCCTTGATTATTTTGGAAACCTCCCTGCTTGCTCTGCCATCCTCTTCCTCTAAATCCTCTTCCCCTTGGGTAAAACCCTGTATTGCCCTGATTATTCTGCTGTGGATTATTGACCTGCTGCATGCTCGATTTAGCTGTGCTAGTTATCATATCTCCTTCAAGAGCATATTTTGACAATTTCTTCTGCACCAATTTCGCTACTCACCCTTACGTGCAGCTTCCTTTTTGCGATTCTTTTCTTGCAGTAGCCTGCAATAGTGTGTGATGGTCAGCTGTATTTCTGCCCAAGGTTTAGCCTCCATTCCTACCAATTTCTTGAGCTGTTTCTGTAATGGCTCTGGCAGCCCTTGGCACAATGTATGGTAGAACACAGGTATAGATTTCGTCCAAGATTCATGAGTCTCGAGTACCCATGCGTCTTGAAAATTCTGTAAATAAATGAATGGATCCTCAGACTCCTTCATTTTTCGTGTCATTATAGCTCCCATATTGGAAGTGTCTGGGTATAGCACTTGTAGCGCTTTCCATACTGCGGCTCTACAATTGTTAAATGGAGTTCCGTCATGCAAGGTATTAATTGTGGTTACACCAGGGCCGCCTGCTCGTGGCCACACATCGTTTGCTCTCTCACCAAGTATGGCGATTAGGAGACCCTTGATATCCCCTATAGCTAATGTGTTCGCTCCTGTAATTTTTTGTAACTCGTGTATACATTTTCCAGCTCTCGATGTCAGCATTGGAAGGTTGTTTTTCAAATGTTCTCGATCCATGTGTGGCCATGGAATATATTGTGGTCTTGCCCCCCCTTTCTCTAGTAACGGAAATTGGGATGAATAGCTCTCTCTCTTCTCTCATTGTTCTCCTGCCTATTGCAGGGGTAATATTCCCGCATCGCCGCCTGCCTGGCAATGACCTAAGCCTGTCCACATAGGGCGGTGATGACACCCGCCTCTGAGCGTGAGATACTTCTTTGTGTCGGTCTGACTGTGTGGCTGACTCTGATGCCCTTGGCGCAGACTCGCTAGTGTCTGACCATCATATCCCTTTCTCCCTTGGAAGACGTCTTTCACTCCTTCTCTCTTCCTCCTTTTCCTCATGCTCCTCCCTTTCTGAGTTGGACATTGTCTGTGCCCAACTCGTGCCACTTCTTGTGTCTTCTTTATTCCTACTTATTTCTAATCTATCCAGGGATAGTTCTCTATTCCCACTACTTCGGGAAACATCCTCAGTTTCGTAAAGTTGAGTGCTCTCTAGGCGCTCGTCTTCCCCATCCCCTTGGGGTATTTGTTCTAACCCCATTTTGTCATATATTCTATTGATCATTTCTCTGATGCTTCTGGTGTCGAAGTCATCCTCAATATTTGCCCTAGACGTGCCTTGTACTGAATTGTACGCAGGGAAGAATTCTTCGATGTCTTCCCAATCTACCAATGGATCAGCTTTTTTAACCTCTCTCCTAAGATATTCAAGATCGTGTGCTTTCTGTCTTCGCTTACGTTCTACATCGTCATCAAATTCTCTGTGCTTCCTTGCCTCTTCTCGACCCAATCTTCTTAATTCTCTGTGCTTCCTTGCCTCTTCTCGACCCAATCTTCTTCCTTTTTCTTTTCATTTCTACGTTCATCTGCCCTTTGTCTCTTTATTCTCTTCTCTCGTATTCTTTGCTCTTCCTCTGACCTTTGCTGCTGCTGTCTGTCTTGATCATTGGCTGCTCTCTATTATTCCCTTCCCCTTAGATACATGCATTCTTCTCTACTTCTAGCTATATTTTGTTTTCCTGCCTCCTTCCGTTACCTTTTCCCTTGACTTGTTCTAAAGCATGCACTTTTGCCAAAACACTCAGTCTTTTTCACTCACTGTTCGCATGTTTCTTCTCTGGACCCTCGGGATCACCGCCTTTGTTACCGCCTTCTTCGGCTTTTCTCCCACTCAGCTGCCCGTCGGAATGGGAAGGGTTTACGTGGGGAAACACAGGTCCCTTCAGACCTTGTCCTGCAGGTTTATTTCTTACACTACCACTGTCTACAGGGAGCTTCCCGGTCTACTCAGCCGAATCGCAAAGGACTCCTGATATTGCCGAAGACCTAGAGTTACTTTATGTCAACGGTCAATGGGTGTCTTATTCTAATTGATAATCGATAACCATCAATCTCTCCTATCAAGTGTACTCCAAGACCCCCGGCCGGCCCATAGAGCCAAGGCCTGCTCAGAAGTACTTTAGGATGAGATAGCTGCACCCTTGAGATGGATGGGGGTGAAGATTCATTACTCCAAAACCAATCAATAAGGACAACTCAATGGTTTGGCAAAGGGAGTCCATTTAATGACAAGTACAGAAAACGGGGAGTCATGGATATCAGCAGTGATGCGATTGTCCCTCTCGCTTCAAACTCCAACAAACTTCATGCAAGTTGTAACATTTATACAAAAGAATCGTCATCACTGACGGGTAACACTCAAAAGTTAACATGCAGTTCTATTGGTTAGGAAAAGGTAACTTTACTATAGGTACTATATCTGTATATGGTAACAGAGTGAGGGGATTGGGTAAACACTGTCAGATGGGCATCTAAGCCCTTCCTTCAAACATGACTACTGTTGACGTCACTAAAAGTACAACATCTCATTGGTTCTACTAACTATAGGACCCTAGACTATTTGGTCCACTGTGATTGGGTTGGCACCAACCCCATGCATACTTTTCGACTTTGCTTAGCAGCACGCAGAATGGTCGGCCAGGTGCTGGATGCCCCTTAGTTACCCGGCCTTCCTCCGATTATGGTTACAATCAATCATCACTTTAGTGTCCATGTATCAATTAGTTCACTGTGGTTGGCCTCGAGACTGCATCTTCTGTCTGGAAAAGTTCTGATATCTCCACCTGGTCAGGTGCCAAGCGTAGGTGTGAACCCTCGCTTCTTCTTGTTCGGCTGGTCACGTGAGTCCTACACCGTCAATTTGTCTCTTTTCTCTCTTCTTATCTCGACCTTTCAGAGGCAGGATATTCTGTTCTCAGTTTCAATTAGATATAGCTACTGTTCGCTTCTTTTATTAGTATGACCTTGGCTTTCCTGGCACGTGTTGCCTATGTCAAGTTTCGATTCAGCCGTCTCTTCTCGTTTTTCTAAATATGAATCTTTTCTCATTTGTTCTTTAGTAACCTGGGTTGATTCTGCTTTTTGTGCAAAGTAGAAATACACTTATAATACTGTCCTTCGTTTTGAGGTAGATTATGTTTAATGGTGCTTGCTGCACTATTCTTCTACTAAGCATAGCAAGCCACACTGTTTTCTTAGCTTTCTTGTGCTTCCATGCATATTTACAGGTGTAAACTGGTTGAATGCCTTCATCTTGTTACAGCTTTAAACTTCTTGGCATTTCGACATTGTCCTTTCACTTTGGGTTCACGATATCCTTATTCATGGCATTTCGTCTTTTTGCATCATTCTTGGGTCATCAGTTCTTCTATCTGCAAGTCAGTCTGGGTTCTTTTGACGTCACCATTCGTCTTCCATTGAGACCTTTTTGGTTTCTTCTGGGACTGTACTTAGGCAATCTTCATTTCGTTTCATTTGTTTGTAGGGTTTTCTCAATGGATACCTTACTGTCCATGGTTTTCTTGGTATTGGTACTTCAATAGGTGCTGTTTTTCTGATAGGCACTGGGCAGAGCCCTACTGCGGTTTATCTGCACTTTTTAATCGCACTTGTCTAAAAGTAAACAATGTCAAATCTTGTGAGTCTTTGGGCAATGGGATTGAGAAAAACACATTTTTCAAGTCAATCACCATGAAATATTGTGCATCAACAGGTATATTACATAGAATTGTAGACAGGTTTGGGACTAAAGGGAATTTGGTTTATTGGGCGAAGGTCTTGCATTTGTCTCCAAGACTCCCCCTTTACTTTTTTCCACGGGGTACACTGACGTATTACATGGTGACTCTGATGTCACTAAGATACCCTGCTCCATCATGGCGGAAATCGTCTTGAAAATGCCTTCATCTGCCTCTCGAGACGTAGGATATTGTCGTGCTCGAGGTAAAATTGCTCCTGGTTTCAATTTAATCTTTAATTCCCCAACCCCTTTCAGTAAGCCTATGTCATAGGGGCCAGTGGTCCACAATGAAACTGACACTTTCGCCATATCTTCATCAAAATATTCAGGACGCTTCTGTGCTAGCATCATTTTATAGGTAGTCTCCAAACAACTCCTCATCAGTGACATCTGTCCCTCTGCAGCATTCTTCGATGGCAATTATTGTGCTCCATCATCTACCCTTATCATTAGTTGCATCATGTAAAGCCATATTTCCTCGGACTATAGCTGCTTCTATGTCTAAGGGAAAAATGTGCCCCTCTTCTTCATCCATGGGTAACTCATCTGGTATTCTCATGGTTCTACCTACTAAACCTGGTAGCCGTGTTAACAGAATGCGTATCCCATAATGGAACACCGCAGGTTCAAGCGGCATCACCCTAGGAGCTATCTTCCCTGTGAATACCATGATAATTTCGGACATGTTTAAATAATGCATTCCCGGTGTTGAGCATACTATGCCTTTGTCTGTAAACGAAATGGTCATGTTCAATTTTGTCATTAAATCTCGTCCTGATATGTTGATAGGTGTTTGCCTCAAAGAAAGCAGTGGCACCCTCATATCGCATTCTCATATGGATACTGGTAATTCTTCTGTGAAAGGAACTCGACTTGTTGCTCCTGTAAAGCCCTGCGTATTCATCGCATTGCCAGACATTAAAAATGTGCTCTCACGTATACACGAGTGCATTGCACTTGTGTCCACTAAGAACGAAAAAGCTTTGACGTCTATATTTACGTCTATCCTCGGTTCCTCATGAGGATTCGGCATTATAGATAAGACTGAACACATCAGGTCTCCCAGTGAGCTGTCCTATAGCGGGTACAGTCTCACTCCATCAACCGTGAATGGATTTCCTCCATCAACAGTGACACCTTCTATTCTACGCGTCATTGGCGGTTCTGTGTTTTTGTTCTGCTGAAGTTGCATAGGAGATTGCTGCGATTGTCCTTGCGTTTGATTACCTTCATTTTCTGTGATTGCAAGCCTTGCTGCACTCTCGGTGCTTGCTGCTGCACTGTTTGATTTTGCGCAAAACCATTTCTGCTCTGCTGCGAATATGCAGGTGAATTTGGCATTCGCTGTCTCGAAAACTGATCATTCTGCACCATCCCTTGGCTTTTACACATTCGAGCCATGTGAACTGTCATTCCACATGTCCAACATATATGTGGTGGTCTCCCCATCTGCCCATATTGCATATTCTGATTACCATTTTGCATATTCGGAAAACCTCCCTGATTATTCTGCCAATTCCCCTGATTTCCTTGCCAACCTCTCCCTCGATATCCCCTTCCTCGTGGACCATATCCATTATTTATCTGATCAAACTGTCTTTGGTTATTCACTTGTGGCATGTTCACTGCCTGCTGCGAATATGACCCATCTACGCTAGTTAACATTGCCCCTTCAATGGCGTACTTGGACAGTTTTTTCGGAACCAATTTTGCTTCCTCACCTTTTCACGCATCGTCTTTTTTGTGATTCTTTTCCTGTACATATCTGCAGTAATGTGTAATTGTTAACTGGATTTCGGACCACGTTTGGCTTTTATACCCACTAATTTCTTGAGCTGTTTCGGTACCTGCTCTGGCAGCCATTGGCATAATATATGATAAAATACAGGTATAGATTTCCCCCAAGCCTCCCTAGTCTCGAGCATCCAGGCGTCTTGGAAATATTGAATGTATACTAACAAATCATTTCCTTCCTTCATCTTTTTTGTCATTATAGCTCCCATATTGGACATCTCCGGATATAGTACTCGTAGCGCTTTCCAAATTGCTTCTCTGCAGTTATTGAATGGTACTCCATCATGAGCAGTGTTGATTGTAGTCACACCAGGGTAACCTGCTCGTGTCCACATGTCATCAGCTCTCTCACCGAGTATGGTGATTAGAAGACCTTTAATATCCCCTATAGCTAATGTGTTCCCTTCCATAATTTTTTCTAACTCATGTATCCATTTTCCAGCGCCGGAAGTTAAACTCAGGAGTTTGCACTTTAAATTATCTCTGTCCATCTTGGGCCACGGTATGTAGTGCAGCCTGGCCCCTCCCTTTTCTAACAAAGGAAATGTTGATGCCCCAAACTCATTCTCATCTCTCATCATCTGTCTATCTACCGCCGGAATAATATTCCCACATCGCCGTCTACCTGGCAATGATTTTAACCTGTTTATATAAGGCGGGGACTCCCCACTCTGACCGTGGGTTTGCCCCTTATATCGGTCTGACTATGTCAGTGGCTCTGACGCCTTAGACATAGGTATTTTTAAATCTGACCACCTTACTCCCTTATCTATAGGTGAATATTCCTCTGGAAAACATACATCACTTCTCTCTTCCCTCTGGAAGTTTTCTCTTTCTTCGTCTGATACTTCTTGTGCCCAACTCGTGCGACTTCTCCCATCATCATCTCTATTTAATGTTAGTCTGTCCAAATACAGCTCCTTGTTTCTCGCACTACAGGAGGCTTCCTCCGTGTCATACAACTGATTGCTTGCGAGACAATCATTTTTTCCCTTCCGTATGATTCTTTCTGGGCTTGCATTTCATGGTAACTTTGTCGATCATTTCCCCAATACTCCCTGGGTCAAACTCGTCTTCTAGATTTACTCTAGATGTACCTGGTAATGACTCGGATTCAGGAAAAAGTTCCTCTATGTCTTCCCATGCTACCTGTGGATTGGGATTTCTTACTTCCCTTTCCAAATACTCAAGATTGTGTGTTCTCTGTCTTCTATTACGTTCCATGTCGTCATCGACTTCTCTGCACTTTCTCGCTTCCTCTCTTATGTTCATATGCCCTTCGTATCTCCTCATCCTTTCTCTCTTTGTCATTTCCTGTTCATCATCTTCTATTCTTTTTCTTCCTAACCTTTCCGGTTCATCAGCTGTTCTTATTCTATTGTCACATTTTCTTTGCTCTTCTGTTATCTCTTGTTTTTTAGCTTGCTCATCTTGATATAACTGTTCTCGCTTTTGTCTATCTTTTCTTTTCTCTCCCTCGTCTTTCAATCGTTCCTCTCTTTCCTTGTCTTTTCCGTCTTGTTCGTCTTGGTCTCCTCTTTGTTTTACATCCTTGATGCCTTTACCATCGAGTTTAAGTAAAATCTGACCTCCCACCCATTCGTTCTGTAAGAACGCTATCTCATCAGTTTTATCCTTATCTCCCTTCCATCTCTTTATTTCTCTTCTTATATCTAGAGATGTGCTCTCTCGATCACTTCTCTCCTTATCGCGTCTCTCCTTGTCCCTCGGGACTTTGGAGGTTACATCTTTCTCAGTATCTTTCTCTGGTTCCTCGTCACTACTTTGTGTAGGTGACTCATATGACAGATTGCTATATCCCGTTGCTGCTTTGTATCCAATCTAAAGGAGGCTCCTCCTCCTTTTCCTGTTCATACATTTTCCAAAGTTCTAAACTCGCTAAGCGCTTTTCTAACTTTTTCCCTGTGTACGCAGCATGTAAATATGTTGTCATGTGCTGCAGAACTACCCTCGATAATGACCCACTTTGTGGCCATGGCATAAACATTTTCTGGGCCTGAGGCCATCCAAAAGGGGGAATCCATGAAGAGAGCTTGGCCCGTTTGACCGTTCACAGTCTCCATCGACAAACTTTTGGTTAAGATCAGTATGTTGAAATCCTCAAGGGCACCGCAGCCTAATGGGCTGTCCAATAAGGTCATGAAAGGCAACCCTAAATTCTGGGCCTGCCTGATGAAGATATTAATTGACAAAGTATTAACAGACGGCAGAATCCCAACATCCTGGCAATCAGCCATACTAGTCCCTGTCTATAAAAAGGGAAATAAATCAGACCCGGGAAATTATCGATTGCTTTCTATGCTTGATTGTACAGGGAAACTATTTGCCTCTTTTCTACTAAAGGAACTCCAAGCATGGACAGATAACGCTGGGATTCTGGATTTTTTACAGAGTGGCTTCAGAACGGGCTACTCCGCGTCGCACAATCTGATTATTATGGACTTTCTAAGGAACAATGCCCTGAAACCGAACAGCCCCCCTCTATATGCATTATATATTGATTTCAGATTAGCTTTTGATCTTGTAAATAGGGAAAAATTATGGCATAAATTACGCATTATGAATTGTCCTGAGGAATTAATATATTATATGAGACTCCTCCACACTAACACCTCTGTCCAACTCAAACTCGATCACAAGGGGACTAGGACTAATCTGATTAGACAGAATCGCGGTGTAAAGCAGGGATTTACAGAATCGCAGTGTAAAGCAACTCCTCCTCCTTGGTGACCTCAACATTCACCTCGATTCTCACTGTCCCTCATCACTGCTCTTTCGCAACCTCTGCAATACCCTCTCCCTCTCTATCCTCCCCTCTCGCCCAACGCACTCTGCTGGACACACACTTGATGTCTTAATCTCCCCTGGCCTCCCCCTCTATATTCCTCTGACCACTCCTCTCTCCTGGAGTGACCACTGCCTCCTCTCCTCCCATCTCTCATTCTCTTCTCCCCAAGCCAACCACACCCCAACACTTACACTTACTTTCTCAGACATCCGACCTATGAAGCGTGTGTCAGCTGAGGCTTTCGCTGCCACCTTCTCTCTCCCTTCTCCTCCCCTGACTGACTCACACCCCGACACAACCCTGTCCCTTCTCTACTCTTCCATCTCTGATACTCTTGATGCTTTTTCCCCTGTCATGAGGATCCGCTTGAAGTCCAAAGCCAAGTGCAATTCCTGGTATGACTCTGACCTAGCTACACTAAAACATAAGTGTAGGGCAGCTGAGAGGAAATGGAGGTCTTCTTGCTCATCCTCTGGCAAACTGGCCTGTCGCCTGCTCCAAAGGCAATACCGACTCTCTGTCTGGACTAAGAAGAGAGCCCACATTCAAGCCTGTGTCTCTGCGGCATCCAACAACTTGGCCAAACTCTTTAAAATCTGCAAGGAGCTTGCCAACCCTGCAGCAGTCTCCTCCCCTCCTCTTGCCTCCCAGGCTCTTTGCAATGCCCTTGCCTCGCACTACATCTCTAAAACCCAGGACATCCTGTCCACCCTCACCTCCCCTCCCCCTCCTATTCCCTCTCAATCTGTGCTTGGCGACCCCCCTTTAAGCACCCCCCCACCATTCTTCTCTTCCTTTCCTATTTTCTCCCCTGACAAGGTCGCTAGACAAGTCCGATCTATGAAAGCCTTGTCAAAACAGGTTCATCCCTGTTCCTCCAAAACCATCAAGGACCACATTGACACCCTCGCTCCTGCCCTTGCTGATTTCTGCAACCACTCGTTTGCCTCAGGATCCTTCCCCTCCCCTCTGAAGCCCTCCCTTGTGCATCCTCTTCTCAAGAAACCCACAGCTGATCCTTCCTGTCCGGCAAACTATCGCCCAATTTCCATTACCCCCTTTCTGGGCAAACTCCTGGAAAAGCTGGCCATCTCTCATCTTAACCTTCATTCAGATTCTGTTGGTTGTCTCCATGACCACCAGTCTGGCTTCAGAGCGGCCAGAAGCACAGAAACTGCTCTCCTCAATATCCGTGAAGATCTGCTCTCCAATCTTCACTCTAACATTCCCTCTGTCCTCATCCTTCTTGATCTCTCTTCTGCCTTCGACGCGGTCAACCACACCATCCTGCTTAAGCGTCTCCGTGATATTCTGGGTATCACTGTTCAGGCTCTGGCCTGGCTGACCTCTTTCCTCTCTGATCGACCCTCCCAGATCCAACTGGGGTCTTTCCTATCATCTATCTTCCTCTCCACCTGTGGGGTTCCCCAGGGGTTTAACCTCTCACCCTGGCTTTTCAACCAATACCTGGCAACTCTCGCTCACTGCATTGCCATTTTCTGCTCAAATTTCCAGTGCTACGCTGATGACACTCAACTCATTTTCCGGCTGCCCTCGGCCACCTCCTCTCCTGTTCTCATCTCTGACTGCCTAACTTCCATTCAAAATTGGTGTGCCGCCAACGATCTTTGTCTGAATGCCAGCAAGACGTAGATCCTCCTCATCGGCACACCATCTTCATCCTTTTCCCTCACTTTCTGGCCGGCCTCCCTTGGCCTTCCTCCTACCCCTACCTGCGAGGCTAAGAACCTTGGCGTCATCTTTGACTCACACTTTCCTTCGCGGCCCATATCTCTGATGTCTCTAAAAAGTCAAACTTCCGACTGCACCTCCTCAGAGGTATTCTGCCTTTCCTCTCCTTCTCCATGAAGCTCATGGTATCCCAAGCTCTGGTTTTCTCTAGCTTGGACTATTGTAACAGCCTCTTTCTAAATCTACCTGCCTCTACTCTCTGCCCTCTACAACTTATCCAGAACAGGACTGCGAGACTTATCCTTGGCCTCAAGCCCTGGGATCGTATCTCTACAGCTTTGAAATCTCTCCATTGGCTCCCAGTGGATGCAAGGATTAAATTCAAAACCCTCTGCATTGTCCACAAGGCTTTCTGGGGCCTGGGTCCAAAATATCTTCAGCTATCTCTCTGCAAATACCTCCCCTCTCAAGTTCTTCGCTCCTCTACCTCCAACTCCCTCAGGGTCAATCGTTTTTCAAAGAAACGAGCTGGGGGTAGATCTCTATCTTCGGCTGGGGCCTCCCTCTGGAACAGCCTCCCTAGCACTCTAAAACTTGAGGAGAACCATCTCCGGTTCCGGAAGCACCTCAAAACCTTCCTCTTTGCTTCTGCCTTGGCTCCCCTTCACCCCTGCTGATCTGCTCTCTTGGCACTGTGCACCTGGCCACCCTCTGTCCCCTGGGCCCAGGTACCTGCTCACCCTGCCACCTTCCTGCACTGCCTCCTGGCCACCCCTTGCACTCGGACTGTATCTGTACCCATACAGCCACCCCCATTTTTCTTCTTTTTCTGCACTTATTCAGACTTACCCAGTCTGCTGCCTTAAACACAGCACTTGCCACTTGCTGGCTGCACTACCACAGTTTGCCTCAATTTTCTATTTATTTTATTTATCTGCGCTCCTCGGCTTCTACACTTTCCACCCTCCCCCTTCCATGCACTTTTTCCCTTTTCCCTTTCACATGCACTTGCGCGTTCTCAATGTCACTGGGCCTAGTAAGATCGCTGTTTTGTTCTCCCTTGTTCCCCTCCCTTGTCTAGTCGCGCTCTGAAACACTTCTGTACGAGCGCAATACAAATAAAATATCATATCACATCATATCATGTACTACCGCTCCCCTGCTCTACAACCTTTTTGTCTCAGACATCCCAGAATTCATAGCCGGCACTCACAATTGTCCACCTAGGCTTGGCAATTTAAAATGTGTTATTATGGCATACGCAGATGATATTGTGATTTTTGACCACACATTAGCGGCCTATTAAGATCGGCGACACAACTTTGGAAATACGCTGAACTAAAAGAATTGGTCATAAATCACAATAAGACTGAACTCATATTATTCACTGCTGGGAAGGTTGCTCGCCCACGTATGCTGCTGGAAACAGTAGGAATTAGATATTCGCACTCTTATAAATATCTGGGAGTGGATTTTGAAAGCAGGGGCAATTATGAGCAGTGCATTCAGCATCGTAAAATAAAAGTGGCTCAATTGACTGCAAAGATCTACAGGTTCACACAAAATCAGAGTGGCTACTCCATATGGGGTGCTCGACACTTATATGTGCAATGTTTGATACCTATGATAACGTAGGGTCTGGAGACACTTATTACTATGAATCTTGAGTGGCTCCAGATCATAGAAGGACATTTCTGGAGGAAGTTATTGGGCCTACCGCAATGTATCCCCATGGCTAGCCTCAGACTTGAACTGGGAATACCGACAATGAAAGCGATAGTCCTGGGGAAAAGGGCAGAATTATACCTCAAAATATGCTCTTGTCCTAACAGCGCCCTACTTAAGTCCCTAAAGGAGGCGTTGACGGTAGGTACGCAATCTAGGTTAACAGCTGCAATGAATAGCCTTTTTGAGTCAATGAGTTGGACACACCATTGGGAAGAGGACACTGAATGCATAAAGCACCATATGTGCAAACGATTAAAAGTCTGGGATTGGCAGGAGAACTACGCCCATCTAGCTAGCCTAAAAAGTTATCAATTTGTGCCCCATGTTTTATATACCTATAAAAAGCACAAAAATACCTGAACCTCTGCCCATCGGAACACCTTAGACGATTCATTCTATTTTTACAAATCAATCACCTTCCAACTATGTCGACTCTAGGACCTGAAAGATCCATACCTGAAGTGGATAGATACTGCAGGTTGTGCAAACAACGAACTGCCCCAGAAACAGCCAGGCACATACTTACGTACTGCACTATCCTCACTACTAGCTATACTAGGAACTACGGGATGCACATCCACAATATTGACCACATTATGGGAAAGGATTTCATGCACCGGTGTGTAAATACCCTCAGCGTTAAGCTTCAAATATCACTTTTTAGACGTTGGAATGACGCTGACAAAATGATGAACTCGGAGTTAACACTTGGGCGCAGAAATAATAATAATAATAGATAATAAATGACATTCAATAACAACCGTATAGACTAGAGAAGAGTTCCCAAAACAAGCTACCTAATGGTGTCACACTTCTCTAGTCTATACGGTACTGACCACATCCCACAAGCCCCTAAAAAAAAGTGGTCTTCTGTAGCTCATACAGCTATACTCCATTCAATAACAACCTCTGTAAATAAGTGATGGTTAAAGTCCATCTTTTGTTATTGTAATTGAAATAACAATACTCACTGTGTCTACTATCAAGTCTGCGCTCTGATAGGTAGCACTGAAATCACCACATTGATGATCCTCTAAACTCTTTGTTTGCTGTGGTCCTTTGATTTTTAAATTAACTATTTTCAATTAACTATTTCTCTTCCTCTTTTTTACTCATTTAATCCATTTTTATTTGTATTGATATTTTATTCACTCTAATTCTTATTCCTATTATCTCTTTATATTGAATTAGAATGTGATTTTATGATTAAGCTTGAATTTTTGGATATTGAATTTTAAATTGGAAAATAATTATATGTATTTTGCTCATGTTTAAAGTTTTATATAAAACTGTATCACATTAAAACAAAATAAATAAACATTTTCTCTGCATTTCCTTTAACCCAATCTGCACTATATTGTTTAAGATTAAGCGCATGCTTTGGTATCTGTTTGCAGAGATGCACTAATGGAGTAACTTCTTCCATTTCTAACCTTCACTTTTCTGTTTGCTACCACTCACTTATGCTTTAGTTACAATTTCAAATTTATGTTTCAATCAAAATACACTTATGAGCGAGCACCAATCGTCGCAAGCTCCAATCCCGTCACAACACAATTTTTTACTTTAATCTTGCTAAAAAAAACCATCAAAGTTTTATTTCAAAATAATTAATTTTCGTGTCTCAACTTCACACTTCTCTATTACAAAAACATGTTTCTTTCAACTCTGACGTCATCACACCTTTCAATCACATAAACAAACAGACAAACTTGACGGCCACATGTACTGTTCACGATCTTCTTAAGACTCGTCTTGCCCTCTAAAATTGCTCTGATTGGAATGTAAACCTATCTCTTTCTGGATCGTCTTTAACCGATCCCGTCTCCTACGTCATCCACTTTATGGGACTCTAGATAAGGGTTTCTGCTAGCACTCTTAAAGTCTAGGAACAGGGCGTATTCTCTTATCGTGGCCTCACTCACGACTATTCTTCTTTATATATTGCTCCGCGACACTCAAGTCAACGGGCCTCATTACGACTTTTGCGGAATGGGTTAACATGCTCCGCTAATGGAGGCGGACCCATTAAACCCATTCCGCAAAATTACAAGGTCCCCTCGCGGGACCCGGTAAGGACGCCTGATAAAACCAGGCGTCCTTACCGGGTCCCGCGAGGGGACCAGGGAGCTAACAACGGGCCGGTCGGAATCGGCCCGTTGTTAGCTCCTGCTCCCATTCCCATTGAGCCCTATGGGGGCTCAAATGGGAATGGGGAAGGTCCGGGCCCGGGTTCCCAGTAGGAGGAATTACCAGGCCCTCCGAACTCGGAATGGCCCGGTAATTCCCCATTCAGGGAACCCGGACCCGATTTTGGAGACAGCCATGGCGCTAATAGCGCCATGGCTACCTCCAAAGTCGTAATGAGGCCCAATATCTCATTTCCCACATACATATACATTACAATATTACACTCTTAGGCCCTCATTACGACCCTGGCGGAAAGTAACTGACCTGACCGCCATAGCGTAAATAGCGTTTCCGCCATTGCACGACGGAGTAAAGTGCGGCTAATTCTGACCCATCGGGCACGAGCATTACGCCATGGCGGAAGTGCAAAGTCCGCGATGGCGGAAATGTCCCCAAAACGCCCCTCACCGCCGTCGTACGGCGCCCTAGGTGCAATTCCGCCACCCATCATAGCGGTCACCGTAATGAGCGGTAATCGCAAAATACGGTGACCGTAAATATACGGAAACAGAAGTAAAAACATGGGGCCGGAACGGGAAACAGCACGCCGTACACCTATAAAATCAGAATCCCAACACAACCATTAAAAATCCTACCCTGAGACACATCCCAACCCGTCAGCCACCCTAGTGAAAACAATCAAAATGGGAAAAGTTGCGAAAAAAGCGTGCGACCGCAAGCGGCAGGTCCACTTCTCCCATGAGGAACTCACCGTGCTCACAGAGACCCTCCAGGAGAATGCTGCCGTCGTCTTCTCGACGCAAATGACCAGGACGGCACTTGCGAACAAGAAGGCCATATGGGCCCTGGTGGCACAGCGGGTAAGTGCGGTGGGGACCGCACCCCGCAACCCACAGCAATGCAGAAAGCGATGGGACGACTTGCGGATACGCGTACGGAGCATACTATCAGCCAACCGTAACATTGCCACAGCTACCGGGGGAGGATCGGAATCACCCATCAAGTTGACCCCCTGGGAAGAAATCTGTGCCTCCACCATTGGAATGGAGAGTATAGAGGGAGTCGGAGGGATGGAGAAAGGAGTGCAGACATCCGAAGAATCAGGTAGGTGGGCCAAATAAAACAATGCTAAATCCACAATGTCCAATCATGTGAAGTACCATGTGTCCACATAGTGCAACAGAAACACATGTCCAGGAGAACGTCCACATACATTGGCCTGATAGCGCACTTTAAAAGTCACATTAAATACATAAATTATAAAAAATCCTAAAAACACCCTCTACACGTGCAGCATGCACACCCTAACTGCAGGCTGCAAAACAGCTGCATCCTCAATCCACACAAAAATGAAACCACCTCCAAGGCCCTGACCCAAATCACCCTCAGGTACCACCCCAATGCATGTGATATATTGCCATTCCAATTTCCACAGACCCATAAATAATGCTCGCCCTCCTTTACTCCACCACAGGGTCCGATTCAAACGACGAGCTTCAGGGCACCCCTACCAGCACACCTGCAAAGAGGGCCAAGACCAACGGCCAAAGACCCTCCACCTCAGCTGCACGGATCAAGACACGGCAGCAGCACAAATCAAGTGGCAGCACACAGGAGGGGACTTCAACAGGCACCCCAGCAGCCAGCATGCCCACAACAGCAGCACCACAGGTCCCCCCAATGGATGCCACAGAAGGCACTGCTTCTGGTGGCAGCAGCACCATAGGTGACACTGCATTAATGGCAGCATGCTCCGACACAGAAAACGGTGCTGTCGATGTAGGATCCATCCATGACCTGTCTCAATCCCCCTGTTTGTTTCATCCCGTACACCATGAGGATACCACGCAGGGGCACCCACAAGACGACGACTGGCCATCCCCCACAAGCCCTGTGGCAAGGCAACATGAGGTGATCAGCCCCTCTGTGACACCACCGCAAATGGGCATGGCCCAGCAGAGGCAACAGTCCCTCGACCAGGTGATCGTGCAACAGCAGCAACTGGCCACGCTCCTCAAGGAGCATGCTGATGAATGTGGGGGTACTAAGGCAGACATAGAAACATCTACTGAGACACTTAGGGCAGAAATGGAGAGAAGTACAGAGACACTAAGGGCACAAATGGAGAGAAGCACCGAGAGCCTGAGGGTACAAATGGAGAGAAGCACCGAGAGCCTGAGGGGGGAACTGCATGCGACGTCCAAAGACGTATGTGCTGAACTTGCCGCTGTGCGCCGTGTGCTCACTGAGCTCTCACAAACCCTTAGGGACATGCATGGACGTGAGCAGGCAGAGACATCATCCGTTGCAAGTTCCGTCCAGGGCAGCCCCCAACGTAGATCTGGGAGGAACCTGCGCTCCACAGGCAGGGGTGCCCCTGATACCCGGAGAGGGGGCTTGCAATAGCGTCTGCCCACTGACAATGAGCATCTTTGGACACTGGTGTTCGGGGGGAGGTAGGAGGGTGGAGGGGGTGTGTTGGGCTTTCTTGGGTGGCGGGTCGATGGGGTGTGTAACATAATTTCACATATGCTATAAACATTTCACAATCATCCAATGAGATGTGTGGACATTGATCTTTGTGTACGAGGCCTTTATAGGCGTACAGTCCATATTGTGCATGTTCCAGACACACACAGTGCCACAAGTCCCGTGTCCATGTATCAGCCACCAGGCGTGAGTGCTAGAAGCATGAATCTATGATATTCTGACGAATTTCACGGGCCTCCTGTGCCTCGCGGACTCCTTGAGGTGCTGCCACATCCCCACCCTCATCATGACCATCTTCAGGTGCTTGCAGTTCTGCGTCAGGGGGCATGGGCACATTTCTACGTACGCACATGTTGTGTAGCATGACACATGCCATGACCATCTTTGCAACCTTCTCATGGCGGTACAGGAGTGCCCCGCCAGACCTGCTGAGGCAGCGGAAACGAGCCTTCAGTAGGCCGAATGCCTGTTCTATGACTACACGGGTACGTGAGTGGGCATGGTTGTAGTCCTCCTCATGCTGGTTCTGTGGGTTCCGGAGTGGTGTAAGGAGCCATCTCTTCAGTGGATACCCGGCATCACCTGTATGTGGACAATAAAGGATGTTTGTGGAATGACATTGCTACGTACGCATCCCCCCCCCCTTCCTGCCAGGTCATTGCCGCATCACATACCCCACATTATCATGCATGAAATGAGACTCACCGAGTAGCCAGGATCTGTTCCCTGCGTGTCGCTCCATGTAGCGTGGTATTGTAGAGTTCCTCAAGACCATAGAATCATGGGTTGATCCAGGAAATCAGGCACAACAATGTGTAAAGATCCTGTTGGAGTCACACACCATTTGTACATTAAGAGAATGATATTGTTTCCGGTTGCGGTACTGGACCTCCATGGCATGTGGGACAACCAATTCCACATGGGTGCAGTCGATGGCACCAATGCAACCCGGTATGCCGGCAAGTGCATGGAATCCCACTTTTGTGTTTGTAATCTCCTGCTCCGAGCGTGGTAAAGAGATGTAGTCGTCTGCGTGCTTCAGGAGGGCATCGAGCACTTGCAATAGTGTCCATGACAACAGTGGCTGTGAAATGCCATGCAACTGTCCGACTGTGTGCTGGTAGGTGCCTGTGGCCAGGAAGTGGAGTACAGACACCACCGACGAAAAAGGGGTTTTCCCAGAAACAAGCTACCTGTTGTTGTCACAATCTCGGGCGCAAGGTCTAGATAAAGATGAGGAACATGCAGGAGAAACATAATCTTATTATAGAATCAATCTATACAAAAGCTAGTATTTTACTCAAAAAACATGATTTTATTTGATTACATAAAAAAATTGAACATAATTAGTTCGATTAAAAAAACACCAAAGATGACCAAAATCACAATCCTGTTTAACAAAAACGGTTAGATAATAGAGGTAGTCATGTGGGACCACTTCATTTCATCCAATCATGTATCAGGCCTATTTTCTTTTATGAATATAGGTGATGTTAGTAGTTGTGTAAGTGACTTTTCAACACAAACAATGACTCATGAAAGCATTTTTGAACGACCACTAATGGTACAGTATATGGGCATAAGCCCATCTGTAAACAGTGTCAAAACTGAGTGGTTAATCCCCTCAGTCTCGATCAAAGTTAGTTAAATAACTTATATTTTTTTGGAGTATCTTATTACTGATGTAGAGAGATATTTATCGTTTTCTTATTTAAGCATTCTTCATAAAAGTGTTATTCATGTTATTTCTATAGAGCGATGTTATTTTTTGTACCTTCAAGTGGAGCTCCATTTTCACGATATTTGATGGAGTATTACAAGGTCCAAGAGTTATTAATGACTTTGTTTCCTTTTTGAAGCAAAGGGTGTCGATCAATGGCTTATAATGACTAGAGAAAAAAGGAAAAAGAGGAATGCATGTAATGCACATCAGTGTTGTAGCGATTGCCTCGCTACAGATACATTATGGAGGGAATATATGTGAGTCCTCATACCTTTAATCCATAGTGATGCTGTTGCCATCAGTACAAAGGCAAAATGCGGTGTTGTTGGAATCCGTATAAACGACAAACGGGGCAGTACGTAACAAATATCGCGTGTGTACCCGGTCTACAAATTCAAAAGGTACACAAAAGGACTATGAATGAAAAGGAATCCAATCTACTTTTCAATACAAAAAAACTCTAAATGCGGGAGACTTACTTGTACGTATGGAACAGGACTATTTGTTCTCTGTCCAGACGGTCGCGTACCGTGTCGGTGATCATGTGATTTATATGGCGCCTTTATACATGATCACACGTTAGCGTTGGCGTGATGACGTGTTTTCTAATGGCTAGCCTGATGCGAATGAAAACGCAAAAGACAACACACAAAAGGGACGGAGGAAATCGGCCATTTCTGAATGGTTGCCCAAGATCTAGATGGATGTGTGTGAAAAATATGGCTGTTTCTGAAAGGCGGCACAGAGCATGGGAGCAGGTTGTTATAAAACACAATGCAGTGGAAGCTCTGGGATGTATCATCCAAATCTAGTGAAACGTCCATAATTCTGACTAGCAGGACTGTAAGCTGCTTGGTCCCCGATATTAAAAGGGGGAGAGACACATCTCATTTGTGTATAAACAGATTCCATTCGATATATAAATTTAGGCCGCTTTTAACCGAGTCTTGTTTGTGGATCCATTTTTGTTCAAGTTTACGTAGATTGAGGTCCCTATCTCCCCCTCTGGGATGTGGATCGAGAGTTTGCAAGACAAACCAGGTCAAATCATTGAAAGAGTGTTTCATTTTATTGTAGTGATCTACTAGTGGTTTATCTTTGGTATTATTCTTAATGCATGAGCGATGTTCTCCTATTCTAGTTCTGATAGTACGTTTAGATTTCCCAATGTACATCAGATTGCATGGACAGATAATACAATAGATCACCCATTTTGTGGCACAGTTGGAAAAAGATTTTAGTGTCCAAGTACCAGTCTTGAGCTCAATAGTTTTGACATTCCTAGTGAAGTTACACATTAGGCATTTGCCACATTTGTAGTGGCCTACAATTGGAGGGAGGCTCCATAGTGTGGATTGTGTAGATGGTATGGTAAACTGTCTGGGATACGTGTGGACCAATCTGTCCCCGATATTTTGTGACCGTTTGAAAGCAAAACGGGGGGGAGGAATAGAAAAGGCCTCCGTATTTATCATTTGCCAGTGTTTGAGAATAATTCTCCTCAAGGCATTGCTGATGGGAGTGTAGGTTGTCACGCAGGTGATTTTATCTAGTTGCGTGTGGTCTTGTTTTTCTAAGCAGTCTGCTCTCGGAGTGTTTTTAGCCCTTTTGTATGCTCTTCTGATCGTATGGGGTGGGTAACCCCTTTCTTTCAAATTGTTCTTTAATTTGTCACTGTGGGTTACAAAATCTTGTTTCTCAGAACAATTCCGCCTGATCCTCAAAAACTGTCCGAACGGCAGGTTTTCTTTCAGTGATTGAGGATGGAAGCTCTCAAAATGCAGGAGTGTATTCTTTTGAGTTGGTTTCTTATAGAGGCTGGTTCCAATTCCATTGTTAGATCTGCGGTATATAAGGAGATCTAAAAAAGGTATTTCTTTGATGTTAGCTTCCCATGTGAACTGCAATGATGGCTCGCGTTGGTTAAGCCAGATGTTGAAACTAGTGAGTTCTTCTTTTGTACCGCGCCAAATCATGAAAATATCATCGATATAGCGATGCCATGTGTAGATGTTTTTTCCGAAAGGGTTCGTATCATGGTATATATGGGTGTTTTCAAAATGATCCATGTATAGGTTAGCCAAATCTGGGGCAAAAGTAGCCCCCATGCTTGTGCCATTTAGCTGTTGATAAAACGAGTTCTTATGAATAAAGACATTTTTTGTCAGGGCAATGTGTATGCATTCGGCAATAAACGCCGAAGGAGGCTGTTTGTCAGGTCTTGTTTCCAAAAGTTTAAACATCACATCAATACATTTTGTTTGAGGTATATTAGTGTAAAGTGATGTGATGTCAAGGGTGACAAAGAGATCTTCTGATTGTATAGTAATAGACTGCAAGATTTTTATCATAGCAGTAGAGTCTTGAATGTAAGATCTCATTTTATTGACGAAAGGTCTCAAAAACACGTCTGCATAGACTGACAGAGGTTCCAAAAGTGAACCGATAGCAGACACTATTGGCCGTCCCGGGGGACATGTCAAATGTTTATGGATTTTGGGCAAGCAATAAAACGCCGGGGTGACTGGATTTTTGTTTACCAAAAATAATTTTTCGTCATCATTTATCCACCCTTGGTGAGCTGCATGTGTCATGAGATTGTCGATTTCTTCCATGATTCTGGTGGTAGGGTCTGATGGAATAGATTTATAGACCGAGGTATCAGATAGTTGTTTATCAACCTCTTTTTCATAAAGATCCGAACCCCATAATACAATCCCCCTGCCTTTGTCAGCCGGTTTTATTATGAATAAAGGGTTGGATTCCAGATTCTTCAATGCCAGTTGTTCTGTTTTTGTCAGATTATGTATTTGTCGATTTTTATTAGTACATAGAAATTTCATATCCCGTAGTACAGACACCACCTTCAGTAGGGGTGGGATGGCGGTTGGGCTATCTATCATGCTGACAAGGTCAGCGTGTGTCATGTCCACAATGGCGGTTATGGTGTCCCGGTCCAAACGGTAGAGGGTGTGGATCTGCTCATCAGTGAGGTTGAACGGATGAGCTCGGAGGCGTGGGATTGCGGGCTGCCTGCGTGGTGGTAGTGGCTGTGCTGGTGGGCCTTGCTGGCCCTGCCTTGCCCTCCTCCTCCTGCGTCTCCTCTGTGCGGCCGGTTGTTGTAGTAGTTGGTGTTCGTCTTCTTCTTGAAGTTGGAGTACTTGCAGTGCTATCAGGTCCCCCAGGGCCAACATCGCTAGTCCTGCCGGTAGCATTTTGGAGTGGGTGTGGTTGTGGGAGGGGGTTGGGTGTGCAATTTATGTGTTTTCAGGCTGTATAGCCTCCACCTGTGGTGATTCATTCCACCTGTGCCAGCTGCAATCCCCTTTGGGCGAGCACGTCCCGCACACAACGCTGCAATTTGACGCATGGCATCTTGCTATTACAATCATGTATTTAATCCCGATGGCAGTGAAATATTGGTTTATATGTTCATTCTGCTATGGTCCCATTGTTTCACATACTATCTTTGCAGTCGCGAACAAACTTGTGAAGGGTCAGTGGAATGTAGTACTCGATTAATGGTGGACCCTCATGCAGCACTGTACCGGGGTTCACCGACGGGCGGGGCGTCCCATTTGTGAGTGAAGCCAGTTGCCATTTTCACACACTGCCGCACTACATGGATGAATTTGTGATTTCAAGCGGTCACAGATGCCTTTTCGACGTGATGTTGCAAATGAGGAATTCGAAGGACAGCGCTTTCGGTTTTCAGCTAGCGGCGAGGAGACGCCCACAGGTCTGACTGCAAATATAACGTTCTATTGTTTAATGTCCTTCGGACAGGGGCCATGGCGAGAATGCAATGATTGATATGAATAGTATGGGATGCGCAATAGCGTAGTGGACGATAAGGCAGGACGTTCCCAAATACATGTTACTTCACAACACTAGAATTCCGGGCTGGAGCACAGTGGATTTTGCAGACTGCATTACGCACAGACTCAATGGAAATTTCACATGTTATGTGAGTAAATAATCAGGCGTTTTTATACCGGGATGAGGGAATGATGTATGGATGCATGGACAGATGATTTAATTGAGAGTTTGCCATGTACATGGCTTTTTGGAATCTATCCCCTTCCCCTGCGCTATGTGATGCAGAGCTGCCATAGTGGGACCATCGTCTATCTGCCCTTGTTGAACCCTCCCTGTCTCGACGCGCCTTCAAACACTTGTGTCTATGCACGTTACTAATCCCATCTAATGGATTCTGTTTTAACAGACGCATGCACACAAACACTCGTTTGTAATAGTGTTTTCACCTCGATTTATATAGTTATGATTCGCAAGTGATTTTTGGGTGGAAATAATCCTTTTGAGTGGGCTAGCATGCATATGGCTGTAGATTTAGTGTGATCATTGAAGTGAGTAATTCAAATGAAGTTCTGATGCCCATACTATTCTTTTTCATTTCATTTGGGTGACAGGTATCTCCTCCCCTTTTGCCGCTGCCATCTGTATGCCACTCCTGCAGATGGCTTTTACTCCCGACACCTGCTGCTTCGAGTTAATCAGTGGAGCACCATTACGATCTTATGGGACGATCGCCAATGGGCCACATGCCCTTACGCAGTACTAGTGGCTAGGAGCAACATATCGACCTTTCAGCTGGACTAGTGCCTACCTAATGGGACGGCCCTGCGGTTCTAGGCGCTTCCATGTTGCCTTTTTGAACGTGAATGTAGCCCCTGTGTACCATGAAGGAACAGGCCGTCACACAAGAAGAAGCTGGTCATTTATTGCGGATGCAGCCCACATTAATGAAAAATATTTTGGAGTTTATGACCTAATAGCTGTATGGGCTTGGTGATTTTGATGTGCATTAAAATTTTATTCTGATATTAACCGTGTAGCGTTATTCTTTGCAAGTAATGTAGCATATTCCTATTTGTGGAGCGATGTATTGTGAGAAGATCTGCATTGGGTTCCGGCTTCTGAGTATAGTTGCGTGGTACTGTACTGGCCGCGTTTGCCTACGAAGCCCAGTAAGGTCAGGGATAGGGGCTGCCATTATGTCTGTTTTAATGATGTCATGCTCAGGGGCGGGGGATTAGCTTTTGTGTAGCAGATGCCGGTCAGCCAGGTGGATTGGTGGAATGATGTGATTATCGGAATATGGCTGGTCACAGGTGCCTGTGTTTGCGTGCGTTTCTTGGAGGGAGACTGAGGTCATGTCCATTGGAATAGCTTCTGTATTCGTGCCATCTGTGCCCTGCAGCTCCCATTGGCCCCTCTTGAGATGAGCCTGGCTGCTCAGTCACTCTGCCAACTTGTGTGGTACATGCTTATGCTGATGGTTGGTTTGTTTACTGGCAAGAGTACAGGGCTGGTGCAGTCTCCCTCAGGATACTGCTTTGAATGTTGCCTTACACTGGTGTCAAGCGATGGGGGCCTGTTGTTGTTTTGTCTCATATTTCAGTTCATATTGCTGTACTTGAACCTTCACATGCCTGTGCTGCATCAGTACGGCAATGGTGACATGCCAAATATGGATGGCCACTCACAAGGCACTTGGAGCCCCTACATTCATTTGTTCGTTGGCATGCATGGGTGACTTGTACATTTCACTGGTTGCATTGTGTGACTTCATTGCACCTACGAGGAGTTGTGCAATGTGGGCAGGGAGTGGTGTACAGGCACTCAGTAGGGCCATTTACGGTTGGTTCACAATGCCGTAATTCTCACCATGGCGGAATGGTACTTTCCGCCATGCTTGATGGCGTTAAGTAAATGTCCGCTAGGGTCAGAATTCGCGTACCGTTGCGCCATGGTGGTAATTACGGTTTTGCATGGCGCGCGTGCGCGTACTTGGTGCAGTTAGCGTTGGCGTTCACTACGGTGTCGCTAATGGCATCGTACTTTACGGTGACGGGTCATAATCGCACCGAGCGCTATTCGATGGCGGTATTGCATTTCCGCCATCGTTTTTCGATTTCCGCCAGGGTCGTAATGAGGGCCTTACTCTTTCGTTATATTTTATCCCTGTTATTTACTACGCATGCATCCCTTTGCCACACTCTTTGGTCTATTCACTCACCGTTCGCATGTTTTTCTTCTTCGGACCCTCGGGATCACCGCCTTCGTTACTGCCTCTTCGAGATGCTTTTCGATCTGCTTTGCGTAGATGTGGCAGGGGTTTCTATCTGAAAATAGGGGTCCCGTCAAACCGTCCCTTGCAAGGAGTTGTCTATTCTAACCACTTATACGGGAAGCTTCACGTCCTGTCAGCCGAGTGGCAAAGGTTGTGCGATATTGCAGAGACTCTAAAGTTACTTATGTCGACGGCCGATGGTTATCTTATCAAACCATCTTATCTCTGCTACCAAGTCAGCTGGGTGTTCCCAAACAGCCTTTTAAGATGAGTAGCAATACCCTGGAGATGGATGTGGATGCAGATTTTAGTCATAAATCAATAATCAAGATGACACAAATAGTTTGGAAAAGTTTGTCTGTTTTAATGTCAAGTATCTAAAACAAGGATTACAACTAACATAAGCAATCGCTCGATACTCTGACTCTACTTACTTCATAAAAAACTTGGGCTTTTATACCCAAAGTTGGTCAACACTGACGTTTTGACCTGCGTCATTACCTACATCATCCTATGTGGCAAACTACAAAAACCTAACGGGAGATGGGATTGGTTCTAAGTGAATAACTAATCAGAGGTTCCATATCTGTATAGGGTAACTGAGAGAGATAATTGGATAGTTAACATCAGGTGGGGCAACTAAGCCCTCCCTTCAAAATAGGCACTATGAACGTCACTAAATGTACGACGTCCCATTGGCTACACAAGCTATCAGACTCCCAACTATGTGGTCCCCTACAATTGGTTAGCTTCTAACTCCCGTCAGTAATTTCCCACCTAAGCGAGCAGCACACAGATTGAACAACCAGGTGCGGGTGAGCTCGTATTAGCACCAGCTTCCCACCAATTAGCATATCATCCATCATCACCTCAATGGTCCAGTGTCAATTAGTGCTTTGAAGTTGGCCTTGAGTTTATACTGTTCTCGAGAGTTTTTAAGGAGTATGGGTACCAGCCGGCCTCCGTGCGTAGGTGTGATCATCCCATTCGTCCAAGTTCCTTCTATCACATGACTGGAACCATGAAATCGAGCATTTTCGTATATTTGATTTTATTCTCAATAGTTCTCTGACGTCTTTTGTTTTTGCTTGACCTCTCTGAACAGGAGCTTCTGTTATTTCACGTTAATTGTATCCAATGTCAGCCAATTCCAGTTTGATAAGCCCTTGGCTTTCTTGGTTCAGTGAACTCCTTAGCTGAACTTTTATTCTGTTTAATTCAATTGCTTTTCTTAACTGCGACACTGAAATTAGGCCTTCATGCTTTCTCCAGTACTACTTATATACGTAGTGGAAACAGCCATCCTTTCTTAGTCCATATGTATCTATAGAGGTATAGATGTATATGCTGGCACTTTCCGCGGTCTAACTATGTAAAAGCATGTGGCTAGCTTCATGATTGCTTTGCTGCTTGCGTTTCATTGCATCTGTACATGTTGATCTCAAGATGTCACTTATCCTGGGCACCTCTTTGTTCTTTATGAATCGTCTGCCTCTCTGGTCCAGTTATCTTTCTATATGGGTGTCGATTCAACTTTGTATGACGTCACCATTCATCTTTGCCATTTAGTTTCTCTGCTTCTTCAGGAATCTCGTTCAAATGGCCATCATATTGTTTTGTATGCAGGTCTGGTTTCCACAATGGGTACTTTACCTCCCATATTCTCTTAGGTAGCCCACGCTCTTCTCTTTGCTGGTTCACCTGTTCTGTATACGTCACATACTTTGGTTCATGCTTTTCAGGTGTAGGTGGGCAGTTGGAGTGGGGGTACTTAGCTCCTCCTCTACAAAGGTTTTCAGTGCGCTATAAAAAGAAAGACAGATTGTAAAATGAAAGCACAAAAGAGTACTGTAGGTAACTAGAATGGTGAGAATATTGGGAATTGGGAATAGAGTGAAGGCATGGGATATGTATTGCAATACAATGTGGGGGTTATACATGCATTTTTAGGCATGTGCACCAAGGTTAGAGCACATTGGAGGGGTGCCAAGAAGCAGAACAATGTTTCCCTGACCATACATTGCACACACACATGCATGCACACACATGCACACACATGCATACACACATGTATGTACACATACAAGCAATCAATAGATTACAGGTAATGCACATAAAAACACACATACGTAGTCACAGAATGAAGTCAGTATTGCAATGAAAACACACACACACACACAGGATGCTTTTGTTTTACAGTAAGAACACCGATTAGGGATATTATATTTTGCTAACACATGATGTGAAAGAAATTAGATTTTTTGAAGACTACAAATAAAAGAAGATGAAGATACGATTGTTTATATTCAGGAGCACTGATTTCTTGAAGCATGCAATATGGGGTGAAAACGGTGGCAGTATTTTACCACATTTTATGTCAGGGATTGCTTGAGCAGGTACAGACACACTTGGGAAGCAAGTGGGAATGAGAGCGAAACTAATTTAATTTAATTCTAATTTCTAATTTGGCATTTATATAGCGCTACGAACCCTCAGGCATCTGAGCACTGCTTATTATTACCCACGGTGTGTGGTGCTCATTTATTGACCTCGGAAGGATGAAAGGCTGAGTTTGGCCCCGCCGGGATTCGAACCTGCGTTAGCAGGCTCTGCACAGATGTTAAAGCGAGCGCTCTACTCACTGTGCCACTTGACCGGCTGTAACTGTAACCTAAGGTACAGTTGACTATGGTGCGTCACTGTCAGCTGTTGCTGGAGAATAACAGTAAGAAAGGTGATGCTAGAAAACTTGAGAGAGCCAAGTTAGTTCAAAAGAAATTGTCGAAGTATGCCATAGAAGGGGCGGTATTGACAAGTGGGGAAGGAATGGGAATACAGCGAGCAGTGCGTACATCACAGGCGAATAATCAGCACCCGATGGACCAAGGAGGGAATGCATTTGTGCCACAGGGCACAGGAATGGGAAATGGAGGAAGAGGTGGTTTGCAGAATAGCCACGGCAGTTTTTAGAATATGCAGAATGATAACCAGAATGCGTAAGGACCATTTAACCAAGGGGGACTAGTCAGAGGGGCTCCTCCTGTGTATTCGATATGTGGTATGATAGAGCACATTGCGCACACATGCAGGAGCCAAGGATATGTACAAGATGGACAATTCTCAAGAGGTGGGACAGCTTATCCTCCAGCATATAGCTCACAAGCTAGGGAAGGGTTTGCCCAGGATCAGACATTGCATCAGACATGAGCGCTGAGAGTGCAACAGGTACAGCAGCTGGAGCAAGTGCAAAATGAATTCACTACAGGGGCAATTGCAGCGAGCCCCTATGCTGATTCGGCAATATGCAAACACAGGACAGGGAATGACACCCAGGATAGGAGGTGCCGTTGTGGTAGGAAGAAATCCTTTCACAGGAACAGGGGTATGCATGCATCCACAATAAGGCAGCTCACAGGACGACTTGATGTGCTCAGGTTTTTCAGTGATGTTAGACCCCCAAGAGAAGCCAAGGGTTAATATGACGGTAGGAGGTGAAACCTTTGGTTTATTATTAGACACTGGGACTGTACATTCATGCACACGGGAGGAAGAATATTCAATGGTGGGAATTGCCATGAGTGATTAGGGGTTTTAGGAGCGATAGGTTAAGTTCCTTTTTATTGATGAATTACCGGTTTTTATAGGAGAGTGTGACATGACTGATCTTTGTTATATTTGCGATAGACACTAGTTAAATATTTTGGGAAGGAATTGGACGATAAACCTTAACATGATGATTTTATTTACGGACCAAGGGATAGCGTGTTCCATTCTAGGAATACACTATTAAAAGGCGGATGAATTTATATTGGCATGCCCAGGGCAAGTGGCTCTGCGAGGTGTCCCAGTAGAGCCAGAGTTCTTTGTTATCATGAGGTGAGAATCTTATTAACATGGTTACCTAGCTTAGTGGGGAGGACTGTGAGGACAAAGAGGGGGGACAGATAATCCCTCTAGAATTAAAGCAGTCATAGTGCAAAAGAAAATGGCCATGCTCAAAGGAATGGACAATAAGAGTGGACCATGGAGGACAGTGATAACTCTTGAGGAAGGGTCTAGGTTAATTGACGTCATTGATGATGACATAATAAGAGAACACTAAACAAATTGTGGAGGAGGAGCTAAGTGCCCCCACTTCAACCACTTCGCCCGTACTGCCTACACGTTGGGAGACAGAGTGTGAGACACGTGCGGTACCAGTGAAAATATAGATATCGAAGAGAATCCTGGAAGCAAGGTTCCCATTGAGAAAGTCATACCTGCATACGAAACGATATGATGGCCATTTGAATGAAATTCCGGAAGAAGCAGAGCAAATGGATGGCCAAGAAGAATGGTGACGTCACACAGAGCTGAGCTGACATATCGAGGAGAGATGCAGACACTAGAGAATGCAGATACTCTATAAGGCATCAAGAAAGCATTGAAGGTAAGTGACATCTTGTGATCAAGATGAAGAAACTTATGCTACAGAAATGATAAAGATGTCAAGCTGTTTTACACGTGTACAGATGGAGAGAAACGCAGGCAGATGAAGTATTCTTGAGGCTAGCTTATAGTGAATAGATTGCGGCATGCGTCAACATGTACATATATATTGGAGTCAGTAAAGAATGGATGTTTCCACTACATACAATAGCAGAGCTGAACAAGAGAAGGAAGGCCTCTTTTTCAGTATGTCGCAGTTATAAAACAAGTGAATTACAGGCGAATCTCAGAAAGGCGAGACTGGATGAGCCGAGAAGCCAAGGCCATATCCGGCTGGAGTGAGCAGACACTGGATACACATCATGTGAAAGAACAAAGCTCCTGTTCAGGAGGCTCGAACAAAATAAAGAAGACATCAGAGGTCTAATAGAAAATAGTATTTTTAATACACGGGAGGCTCGAATTTGTGGTCTTCAGTCAAGTGGAGGATGAAGTTGGATGAGCATGATGGTCACACCTACACTTGAGGGCAGAGTTTTCTTTTACTCCCCTGAATTCCCCAGAGCAAGAGAACACTCCCACGGTCAAGTTCAAAGCCCTAATTGACAGCAGACCACTGAGGTGATGGCTAGCTGCTAGCGTAGGTTGAAAAGTACTGATGTAGGTTAGATGCTAACCAATGGTAGGGGACTGCATAAATAAGGGTCCTATAGTTATGTAGGCAAAGGCACGTTGTGTATTTAGTGACGTTCATAGTGACCTGTTTATGGGGAGGGCTTATTTGCCCCATCTGATGTTAAGAAACAAATCATTTTCTTCCACTGCCTTAGACAAGTATGGATCATATACTTAGCTCAGGGGCAACGTGCTCGCCTTGGAAGCAAGACGACACGGAGCACCACTGGGTCGATCACCGGGTCTGCGCTTAGAAGCCTCTGGGTATTAAGCACGTTATAAATAACATATCATATCATATCATGCTTCTTAAGGCCCTATCACACTTGCCATTAGATTTTTGTAGTTTGCCACGTAGGATGACATTAGTAATATGTAGGTTGACATCACCTATGATGATTTTTTGTTATAAAAGTAAGCTTTTTTTCCAATGCCTTGAGAGACCTTAAGCTGAGACTTCCGTTGATGTCCATTGTACTACCTGTTTTAGATAATTTATATTAAAACAGTTATCCTTTTGCCAACTACCTGAGTCGTTTTGATTAATGATGTTTGAATAATTTCTGCATCCCCATCCATTCCAAGGGTATTGCTACCTCATCTTAAAGGGCTGGGAGCGCCAGTTCAAAATCATGAAATTGTGGTTCTTTAAGAGCACCACATGCTGGATAAAAATAGAGAGAAGGGGAAATCCTACAGCAAATGATAAAAATGCAGCAGCGCTCAATATATTTTCAGGAAGACTTGGAAAGAGTGCCAAGGGTCCTGTGAACCATAGGCCTTTATGACATGGGTCAAGTAAAGGAAATAGGGTAACAAAATAAAAGTACAGACATGTAAGGGATTATAATATGAGAAATATGAGGGTTCATGTTGTAATTAGACTATTTAATGAAAGTTGACCATAAATTGATAGGGATAAAAGCACAGGAGTAAGAAGCTAAAACCAAAAGATTGACGATAATTCAGGGGATGAATGGAACAAACAAATAAATAAATAAATAAATAAATAATGCATGGATATTACAGCAGCGAAAACAGGGACGTCATTTGGGGTTGCCAGAGGTCGCAAGTGTGACCTCTGAGGTCTCCTGTGTGACAACTGTAGTTTCCCTTGCGACCTCTAAAAAAAAAATGTTTTTTTTTTTTTTTTGCAATGCAAGCTCTTGTGCTGTGGCCAACACCATGTGGCTCTTCAATTCAGGAGTGGCTAGCTTTCTTGTTCAGGTCCCTTAAAAAAAGAAAATTAGAACATGAGGGCAACACTTTCAGCACTGAACCTAACCTAAATAAGAAAGAACAGGAATGCCAAAAAATGTGTCTTTCTGGAATTCTATACAATAATTGCTAGACTCATTAAAGGTTTATTTCAAGCACACTTCAGGGGGTGAAGTCACTGATTTGGTCTGTTCTCAAATGCCTCAACTCAGCCTTTCATCCTTCTGAGGTCGGTAAATGGGTACCAACACAGGTTGGGTGATTTTGGGTGTATATTTCTTCTATGTAAAGCGCTTAAGCGTAAGTGCTTTATAATAACACATCATTATCATTTGGTCATGGACGTCTGCTTGCAATCACAGTAATTCCGTAATATGGGCCTATACGCACTGATCTTAACGATACATATGGCGATCCATTCTTGGAGGAAATGTACATCTCATTATAGTGATATCGTAACCATATTTTTCGTAGTGTACAATGCTATGTGATGCCACTTCCTGTTTTGTCAACAGGTGAAAGGTTGTGTTCCATCGCTTCCTGCAATATCACTTCGGGGTGGGGTCAAATGACATCACTTCCCCGTGATGTCCTCAGGGGTCAAGGGTCGTGTGATGTCACTTCCGCTACCCCTTGCATTTTGGTGAAATGACGTCCCTGAGAGAAAAGCACAATGGATGGTGCTGCCTATAATTGACTAGTGTTGTGTATTTTAATAAAAAAGAAATTATTATTGAAAGGGAGTGTGGATGGCCAAGATTGATTTAACAAATGAGAAACAACTTTAGTAGAACTGCACAAAAGAACATATGAGAGTAAGTAACAAAAACATTGTTTGAATGAATGTGATGGCGTTGATTTATATTTTACAGATGAAAATAATTGTCATTTCTGAGCACGGGAGAAATTTCTACGTGGCCTTAGCAGAGTGTAGCTATTATAATGAGAAGAAACATTATATTGTGACAGAGGTAGGTATTAATGAACAAGTAGAAAATTAAAAGGTAAGTACCAAGTTCACACAAGTATGTGAACAAACCATTGATCATTATTAGGAGTCAGAGGACCCAGGTAAGTACAGAAGAAAGGCAGTCAGGGATACAGTACTTTCAAATAAATAGCATTTCCCCAAGATAGGTTCAAACAGGTGTGCGCACAGGATAGCATATATGTATATGTTCAGTGAAAACGTTGTTAAAGGGACGTGATGGTTAAGTTGCGCTACTAAAAACCTATGAAATTCAGTGAAAAAAACATTGTTAAAGGGATTTATGGTTCGAAGTAAAACCGAAAAACCCCAGAAATTCACTAGTTATGGTAAGCTAAGCAACCATAACTCGCGCCACCGTGCATTGCTAAGACTAACACCCAGACCATCAAAGATGACATCACAAATATCATTGATGACATCACTGATGACATCACATGTCTAGCCCCTTCTTTTTTGTTCACTGCCATATCTAGGCCAGGTGGTTTTATTTACTGACAGTCAGAAACTTAACTTTCAAAAGGTATTACATTTATACATATTGCTATTCTCACATCTTCTGACACTACTTTCCTTAGAATTTAATCGCATCTTATGATGTACATATTTAGGGGAAGAAGCAGGCCTGAAAGACAGCAATCATTTCTGTGCGTGAATACAATCATGTAGATTATACACAGTTTCTAATGATGCTGCCTCTTGTTTGCTTACTTTACTCTCCATATATAAGCCCCATATTTGTATGCATTGTAGTCTATTTATGTTTTGTGTGTATTAGTAGAAATATGTAGTAAGTGATGCATTATTAGCTACTTAGTACATGTTTCACAGTACGAAAAAGTCTGATACAGAAACAATCACTATTTTATTATATACATTTGGAAAATTACAAATATAGCACCCCTGTGGTGTATGCTGCAGCCAATACCTACATTTCTGTATGAGTAGGTTTCTGTACTAGAAAGAACACTGCAATGGAATGTTCTTTAGAACACTACATTGCGCAATAAAGTATGTAGTTTATTACACATTTCCCGATAATCCCTGATACTTTTTTGCCAACATTACATTCACAACCCCTTGTATGAAAAGTAAATGCACATATGATGTCATCAGTGATGTCATCAATTATATTTGTGATGTCATCTTTGATGTCCTGGGTGGTAGTCTTAGCAGTGCAAGGTGGTGGCGTGAGTTATGGTTACTTAGCTTACCATAACTTGCGAATTTCAGGGGTTTTTCGGTTTTACTTCAAACCATAACGTCCCTTTAACAACATTTTCTCACTGAATTTCATAGGTTTTTAGAAGCGCAACTTAACCATAACGTCCCTTTAACAAAGTTTTTTTCACTGAATTTCATAGGTCTTTAGTAGCGCAACTTAACCATAACATACACACACACACACGCACGCACGCACGCACGCACACACACACACACACACACACACACACACACACACTCTCAGACAAACGTGCGCTTGACGCACTTCTTACCTCTAGTGCCTATGCTGAACCTTCAGACACCCAGGTAACCCAGGTACGCCTGTGGCATAGGAGTTAGTTAATCGCTGTGGGGAGGCTCGGATGTAGCACCAGACCACACGTGTGTCTGAGGAGCAGGACTGGGTCCCCGTCAAGTTGAACCTGCCTAGTCACTCGTCTCGTAGCACTTAACTTAGATCTCTGTGCCTTCTAGAATATGTACTATCATGCATGTATAACCAAAATTGAAAACCCTAAGAACCTCAATTTAAACTGATAGGACTTAAGAAAATAACCATTTGCTCAATGTCTCATTACTGTGGCCACCATGAGGTGTTCTCGGAAATAAGGGACAGTCTTCTTAAAAATATAGGGCACACACATGCTTTAGTTTACCTAAAAACCCGCACGTGGTAACACCTCTGCTACAGGAGCATTTAAAAGCACACTACTGGGCATAGCAGAGTGTGAAGAGCAGTCGCAAAACCTGCCGGGAGCCTGAGTTTTTGATGAACACTTGCATAGCTGTCAAGTGCTCCCATATTATGCCCGATAACACGAGCCTGTTCTTGCTTTTGACTTTACATGCTGGAATTTGTAGGCCCATACTTAGCACGGGAAACATGAAACTACAAATCCAATCATGCAACGAGAAAAGCCAGGAATGGCTCTGAGTGGCTCACATGGCAGCTATGCACTTGGACATCAAGTATTGGCAGGAAGTTTGGAAATGCAAGCAAGGCTCAAAAGTGCACTGACTGGACAGCAGGATAGGAAGACGACCATTAAATGTAGTGTGAAGCATATCGGACTGAAACCAATCTTTGGCAGACTAGTTACTGATACAGTGATTGGAAGCATGTGTGTATTTATGCATTGAAACAACTTTCTTTATAGCACAGAAATCCTCCTTCGTCGTGTTTGAAAATGCCAGCATAGTCAGTTGTATACAACCTCTTACCAGAAGTCTGCTAAATAGGCTCACAGTGTGCACCCCCTCAACCGACAACTCGGTGGCATTCCTTTTGTAATTGCCTGCGCATTCTAAGACCGTCCCTCCGAACGGAAAACACCACACTTCTCTATATAAACAAATTATTGCCCATTACTTTATGTGTACTTTCCAACAAAAAAAAATTTAAACACACCATGCAGACATTACAAATAATACAGAAACAGACCTGCGAATGCAGCAAAAAATTGATCTATTAAAATAATAGTGCAATCAGAAATATTATTTTCCCAAGTGTTTGGGCATGTACTTTAAGCATGCATTGATTGATCGTACAAACATTTCCTATGCACCTTACCGTACTTTTACTCTTTTTTTATACATGTGAAATCAAGCAGCAGGGCGTGGCCATCTTGTGATAATCTTATCTGTTCCCGCATCGGCCAAGGTTAACTGCCCTGGTGGCACCAATGCATATGCCCCGTCCCTGAATCTAACATCACCAAACCTAGTGATATGCTCCACCTATCTCCAGAACTTTACTGTACAGCGTAGTAAAACGCACCCAATCATCACCTATGTGATAACGTTACTTGACGCACAACCCGGAATATTAACACACATCATCCATCTCACAACACAGCGCGTCCCAATTTTGAATATGAAACCATGCTTTTAAAGGAAATACCAAATTGTACAATTTGTAAAGTACTTTTATTTCACAATAAACACTCGGAGAACATCCGGAGACTTACATATGCAAGCAAATATGTAATTCGTTTTTGATCCACAAATATTTATCGTGAGTCACGCGATATTCCTGTGAAGACTTGCATGACTTACACTAGGGCACCACAAAACATATGAAGTTGCTCCTTATCGCTCGTATGGCGTATGGGCATATGGGCCCATGTCGATCATCCCAAAAAAAGTGTACAATATGTAAAGTACATTTATTTCACAATAAACGCTCCGAGAACATCCAGAGACTTACATATGCAAGCAAATAGGTAATTGTTGTCTTTGTTCTCGATTCACAAATGTTCATCGTGAGTCACACGATATTCCTGTGAAGACTTTGCATGAACTTCCGCTAGGCCACCACAAAACATATGAAGTTGCTCCGTATCACTGGTATGGCGTACCGTACGGGCATATGGGCCTGTGTCGATCATCCCAAAAAAGTGTCACTGGCATCCAACCACCGACATATATCTGTAGCTAACGGTTAACAAAACTATCAGTTGGTATCTGGAATCCATGACAATCGCAGAAACTCAAGATGTAGCCATTTAAAAAAAAAGATAACAAAAATGTGTCTCAGAGGCCAATCTTAATACAGTTTATCATTTTAACCATCAATTTGGGCCCCTGTTGCAACTATTGATAAAGATGGACGTCAAACAATGATAACTCAAACAAAAGAACGTGCGAATTACTCTTCAGTTTGCTGGACACGTTACTGCTACGGAGTATGGTGAGCTCGAAATGGGATGCTAATGCTTACGCTACAATCAAAGAGCTAAATAAAACCAAAAAGAACAGATACACAGAATTTATATTAAATGTTAACGCTCAATTACGCGTTTGTGAAACTGGGGGAACCCACGACTGCACTACACCCATCTCGATGCTGCACTGCCCATATCCCCACGACAAACAAAACTACACACACAAGTTCTAATTGCGCGTCATTGCAATATACCACACACAACACACAATACAATTTACCCCACCAATATTGTCACCGAATTATAATTTGACTAGTTCGTGCACAAAATCGTCCAAAGTGAAACTTACATAATATTCAGCATTTTCATTGTATCAGCGTAAAACAAGCACTCCGTTCACTTCAACGAATTTTCATAAAATGAAATGACATGTTCCTTTCTCCAATTTTTGAATGGTGAACATTATCATATTTGAAAGTCTTACATCCCTCCCTTCATTTATTCTGTTCGCAACCTTCCCTTTGTTTCAAGGTCAAAAAACAATTGAACCTTATACTGTGTACCATGCGTGGGTCTGCTGAGCTAGGAAACAAACATTCTACGGTGTTGACCTTCACTCAGAATGGGAGCAGATAGCGCTTCACAGCACAGAGGCATTACAAATATTTTTGAAAAACATATCAATTGTTTGCTACCATTCACCAATGCGGGCGACCCACAGTCACGCCACACCACCTGTCAGCTCAGCCCATCTCCTGTTAACACAGCAACTCAAAATCAACATCATACTAAAGTGAAACAGCCAGTAGCGCATTGATTATATCCACGGACAACCACTACACTGAGGACATGGTGAACACATCAGGGGTACCTGCCACCTAAACAAATACAGTATTTCACCCATCTTTTACTCCACAACCCTCCCCAAGCACTTTTGCACACCAACACATTCCCCAAAATTGCATTTTGCCTCTCTTCGCCGCAACGCTGTCGGCGGATCCAAGATGGTGGGCGCATCGAAACAATGTGATGCACCTCACGCCTCACCCCAGCTAATCAGAGAACACATTGCGTGTCCGCGGACATGACTCAAGCTGATTAGCCAATCGCTGTCCTGGCAGGAAGGGAAGTGTGTCTGCGGAGTGGACATAGATATCACTACTTTTTTTGCCTTACGTTTTGGCCGTTTATAAAAAAAACTACTGGATGAATTTACACCAAAATAACAAAAGCACACTTTCGGGACTAAGCCGCCGCTCCTCCTGCAATTTTGGTGGAAATCCGTCCAGCCGTTTGAGCTG
Source organism: Ambystoma mexicanum (assembly GCF_040938575.1). Classification (NCBI taxonomy): domain Eukaryota; kingdom Metazoa; phylum Chordata; class Amphibia; order Caudata; family Ambystomatidae; genus Ambystoma; species Ambystoma mexicanum. Next base: position 11,367,938 of record NC_090931.1, on the reverse strand, counting down.
TAGGCGTGCACAAAGTTTTTTCCAATTATGTCTATGGGAAAAAAATAAATTTTGGGACCCCCCATATAACTTTGCCCTCCCTGGACCAAACCTCACTAAAATTTTCTAATAAATTCTGAGTGGGCTATATACTTTTTTGCAACGTTTGGTGAGGATTCGTCTAGGGGGAACAAAGTTATAAACTGCCCAAAAAGTGCTCTTCGTATGGGATTAGCAACTTAACCATAACTACACAGCCACGGTAGTAATATAAGCATGGCCATATCTAAACGACGAGAATGAAAAAGAGTTTGGATAGAAGGTGGAGTAACCTTTTTTGTAATTTTGGAAGCAAAGAAATGCCAAAAGGGTATGTTTGGCAATTGTATAGCAATGTTTAGGATAGGCAAGGGGGAGGCAAGATAAGTGTAGGCAGAGCGGCGAGCGATGAAATATGTTAATTATATCTCAACAGAATAAAGCACAGCAAAGACAGAAGCATACTGCGGTCCCACACCAACAGCAGGAGGACTTCAAAAGTTCAGACAAAATGTTCAGCATGGTAGAAAAAACTAAAGAAAGATAGGCCTGATTGCTACATAATGACAGGTTGTTTGAAATGTGCACCAACTACTTTTTATGTATTTCCACAAAGTTAGCCTATATTTGAGTGGGCTGAGAGTGTCAAGAAATAACTGAAGTAAACATTTGTTTTGATTAACAGGAAGGAGCAAGGGTCTACGCTAGGGAAAAACCTGACCACTTTGCCAGTCCCAATACGACTTTGCCTTTATTATGGTTTTCTGCAGAGAGCAGGAACCCACACCAGTATTGTCTTCTTCAGCTACAGATGCACCAAGAAGACAGAAGAGGAGCGATTAAAAAACACATCGTTTTTTGAAAAAAATGTTTGAATTTGTTATGTTGTCTGTTGTTTATTATTTTTATTATAAAAAGGAGACCGAATGTCTCTTTGGTTTGAGAATATCGACCATAGAGGAAACATTTCCTTTCATATTATACAGTTTTTGTATAACAATGAAGCCTATGAAATAGTAGACCAGTGCAAGACAAAGGCAGGTGTAGATATTGTATAAACCCAGAGCATAGCGAAGTCCTGGTATCAGCCAGTATGTATTAAGTATAACATAAAACCAAGATGTGTGAAAAGAAAGAAAGGAACAGCCATCCTATTATATTAGAAATGGAGAAAATTTAGTAGAAATTGTTTAGGAGGCAGGAGTGTTTAAAAAGAAACACATAGCTTTTTAAAGGTTTGGGTTTATAGAAACAGTACTGACAATTGAAACACACTTATTCAAATGAGACTCATTCCGTTTTTTATTACAGATGGAAGAGAGATACCTACACACCAGTTGATTGACGGCAACCGGTCCGGTGAGCAGAGAGAAAAGATCGAGGGTCCCAGCCAGATGCACAGCTACAGTAGATTTTTGGTTTTAAAAAAATATCCTTACAGAACTCCCCCATCCTTGTGTTTCCCAGAAACAATCGAATGCCCCCTTCTTTTTTTTGACTATTCGAATCAAAAAGACTAAGAGTCCGAGAACTACTGGCCTATGCGTTTAAAGGGCCTATGAGACTTGCTGCAAAGCAGCCCATTGGACAGATAAAAATGGACTTACCATGTATACGGTCCATGGATGAAGAATAAACTAAAAGAAGGTGAATCGGGTGGAAGATGTGTCAATGGAAGAAAAATGAAAGGAAAACAAACATTGAAATATGTATGAAGAGAGGGCAGAAAAACAAGGAAAATGTCATGGAGTGAGAGGAAGGAAAAAGTGTGCAGAAAGAATTTCACGTGGACAAATTAAGAAATGGGCTGGTGGGTTCCCTCAAGGAATGATTTCTCTCGATTCTCGTGGTGGCCCAAATAACCTGTTGTGTATGATTAGTTTATATTTAATTAAGTAATAGAGGAGGGATCCAGATAGAAGCAAACAAAGGTATTCTTTAATGATACACACATGTTTTAGACTAGGGGAATGCAATTTGAGTGAAGTTATTGTTGATTATGTAGAAATGTTTTTATGATACCACCCATGTTGAGACAAATCATCACACTGAGGGGGTGACTGTGATAGGGATGCTTAGGTACACTATATATAGGGGAGGGTGGACATTGGGTGTAGTGGTTATGTATTGAATATGTGTCTAAATACAGACTAGAGGGGGGAGTGTAGAAGAGTTCCTATACCTCCTCGAACTGAATACAGGTAACATGAGAGGCTGATCAGTGGTTCCAGTATTGCAAACATCAGAATGATAGTGCTTTTTGAAGACAAAGAGTGCATAATAGGGCGACATATATTTTCTGGGTCAGAAGGACCCAGAAGAGGTAGGGTGTCTCAGGTATTACACGTATATCATGAATATCTAAAATATAGTCAGAAAACTGGATAGAAAATGAGGCATGTACAAAAGTAGATTGGTTCGCCGTTTGGTAGCATGGTTGAGTCTCTAGCCTGAACAGGCTGGGATAGATTCTAAGATGGATGCCAAAACAAAATGGCTTCTGGACCAGGTGGCAAAAGGCCTGACTCATTCTGATCGGGAATATTCTTTGGCAGCATTTCAATGGGAGATATGCTTGTCTGGTATTGTATATTTAGAATTTCTTGGCAGGAAAAGCAGACAATGATTGATAGTAAATCAGATAAGAAGCATGGGAAAGCTACCAATTAGATAGAGCAGCTGCTTACTTAGCAACAAATAAGATGAACTCATGATGTTTCTCACAATATAAGCTGCCAAGTGAATTTTGGCAGGCCTCGAGAATCAGATGAGGGCTGTTTCTTGGCAGGCATTTAACGATTTATAATGAGGCCCGGCTGGATCTCACCCAAGCTTATCAGATTATGTGTCAGTCAAATAATGATTGCAAAGATGAACTAATGTGGTTTGGTGAGTGGCAGTTACGCCAACTAATCACAGACAAATAGGGGTTTGTTTTTGGCTGAAGGGACCAATCAAATATGTATTCTGAAATTGTATGAAATGTTGAGTCATCCTGAAAAGAGTATAAAAGGCAGCTGATTGTAGAAGCTCAGTGCTGCTGCTTCTGGTGTCTTTTGAATCTGTATTAAAGATAACTTTGAACCTATGCCCGGGCGTCCATTTTCAGCTCTGTCTTTGTCCTGTCTCCAGTGCCAGAGTCTTCAAGATGTCCGAGAGGGCCAGAGGGGATGCAAAGGTTCCCCCTACACAAGTACTTAGGGGCTGAGTTGGATAGACATGTGTCAGAGTTGCTGCCTTCTTTAAAGGTTTGAGGTGAATCACCCTCCTCCTCATCTGAGTCCGGGTCCTCCTGCTGTAATTTCTGTAGTCTTCCAAACCATATGCTTCTTTTTTTTTATTTGCAGATGTGGCTTGTCACGGGATGAAGCCACCGTGGGAGTTGATGACAACCACCCAGGGGCCCTTTCCGGAACAGCCAGAACATGGGAAAAAGCCCTTAGGCACAAAAAACCCCTTTCTAGTATGTAGTTCGGTCTCAGATGAAGCTGCAGGTGAGACCGGTTTCAGGAAGCTGCCGTGTGAGTATGTGGCCAAGGGCGGAGCGGACGTTGAGTGGCGAGCAGAAAACGGAACCAAAATTCACTAGGAGGGGCAGCAGCAAAAAGAAGGTAAGTCGGAGCGATAGTGGAGGGGGGGTGGCCAGAGCGCCAGAGGAGAACAATCAAGTGAAACAAAGTTGACAATCTACGAAGGAGCAGAAGGAGAGGGGAGCTAAGAAGGGGAGAGGACAGAAAGAAGAAGGCCGCCGTAGTGGGGAAAAGGGGAGGAGAGCCAAAGGCAGAGTACCGTGTGTACTGAAGCAGAAGAAACTAAGCGATGCCTCCCAAAGAGGAAAGACGGGATGCCGAGCCAAGGGTTGGAATGCACTGTCCTCCGGAAGGGGAGGAGAGATATACCTGCCGGCGGACAGTGTCGGAACTAGACTGCTCGACGTGATCCCGAGAACTAAACAGCACTGTCATAGCTGTTGAAACGCCAGCGGTCCCAGAGACGCCTACCGACTCGGAACATGACAGTATGGCCCCTTCCAAGACGGGACCCTCCCGGTTTACCCGGGTGTGCTCTATGGAACATTCGCACAAGACGTGGGGCATACACATAGGAACAGGGTTCCCAAGAATCTTTGGAAGCGGGATACCCCTTCCAACTCACCAGGTATTCCAGTCTACCTCTTCTGTATCTAGAATCACGGATAGAAGATACCTCATATTCCTCAGGGGAAGGGTCAGGTGTTCTGTGGCTAATAATGGGTCGTCGGGGTCTTATTGACGGTTCCACTGGACGCAGAAGGGAGGAGTGGAATACGGGGTGTATGCGAGACAGGTATTTGGGCAGTCTTAGAAGATAGGCCACAGGGTTAACCTCGGCTATTATCTCAAAAGGGCCAATAAACCTAGGAGAAAGTTTGGAGGGGTGAACCCATTGCTGAAGATATCTAGTGGAAAGCCAGACCTTAGAGCCCACCCCCCAACTAGGGCAAGGTTGTCGATGTCTATCGGCCTGCTATTTGTACTTATGTTGGGACTCTTGAAGGCTCTTCCGAGCAGTCCGGTGTGCATCCCTGATGTTGGCCAAGGTAGATTCTATAGTAGGGACGTTGCTTGGGGGTAATACTCTGGGTATTATACCACGAGGGTGCAGACCGTAAGTGCAGAAAAAAGGGCTAAGGTTAGTAGAAGAATGGACCATATTATTGTAGGTGAATTCTGCCGTGGGAAGGAGAGTAAGCAAATTGTTTTGAAGGTGATTGGTGTAACAGTGTAAATATTGTTCAAGTGATGCTTTGAGTCTCTCTGTCTGACCGTTATTTTGGGGGTGAAAACCTGAGGACAATGCCCTCTCGAACCCTAAATGGCTACATAAAGCCGTCCATAACCTTGAAGTGTATTGACACCCGCGGTCAGTGATGATCTTGTCTGGCAAGCCATGTAACCGAAAAAATGTCCCTGATAAATATTTTTGCCATAGTCGATGCTGAGGGAGGTCCTAAGAGTGGAGAGAAGTGCACCATTTTGGTAAAAGAATCTACAGTATCCATTATGTAGGTATGTCCATTGGAAGGCGGAAGGTCTACAATAAAGTCTGATGATATATGAGACCAGGGTTTGGTTGGTACCTCGGGTTGTCTCAAGAGACCTAAAGGTTTTTGGGAGCAGTTCTTGCTCATCAAACACACAGGACAGGTGCGACAGTACTTCTTTACATCAGTGAACATACTGGGCCAAAAGAAATGTCTGGTAATGTGTTCGGTAGTGGCTTTAACTCCACGATGACCTGCAGTGGGATGATCATGACACCATTCTATGACCTTTTGTTGGAGAGGCAAAGAAGAGACATATAGTCTCTGGTTGACAAAAACAAGTCCGTCCTTAACCGAGGTTCGGAGGTTCCTACCCAGATTGGGCAGGGTGTTAGATGAAGTTATGGTGGCTTCCTTGACGTCATCAGAAAAGGCAGTAACAGAACCAATGATGCATTCCTTTTGAAACATGGGTTCGTTGGGTGACACTACCAAAGTGTCATGAAGGTGTCTTCGAGAAAGGGCGTCCGCCAAGATGTTTTGACTGCCAGGTATATACATTATAACGAAATCATATTGGCTGAAGAAATGGGCCCACCTGGCCTGGCGGGAGTTGATACAATCCAGGTTGCGTAAGACCTGTAGGTTCTTATGGTCGGTGCGAATGGTAAACGGTGTGGCTCCGCCCTGTAATAGGTGTCTCCATTCTTCACAGGCGGTCTTGATGGCCAACAATTCCCTTTCAATCACGGAGTAGTTCCGTTGACTACTGTTGAGCGTCTTGGACATGTATGCTATAGGGTATTCTTTTCCGTCTACCTCTTGAAGGAGGACGGCTCCAATGGCTCCTATGGAAGCATCGGTTTCAACAATAAAGGGTTTCATCTGGTTAGGTTGTTTGAGTATGGGTGGTGAACAAAATAGAACTTTAAGATTCCGGAACGCTGCTTCAGCTTGTTCGGTCCACCTAAAAGGTCTCGCCTCCTTCTTTAGGAGGGTAGTTATGGGAAGTACCTCATTAGAGAAATTAGGAATACATTTTTGATAGAAGTTGGCCAGCCCTAAGAACATCTGGACTTCTTTGAGGTTTGTGGGGGACGGCCATGCCGTTATTGCCTGCATCTTTTGGGAATCCATCGTGACACCTTGTTCGTAGAGAACAAAACCCAAATATGGGACAGAAGTGACCGCAAACAGGCATTTTTCTGGCTTTACCAGGAGTTTGTTGTCCTTGAGTCGCTGAAACACAGTCTGCAAATGCTTGGTATGTTCTTGTCGGTTGTGGGAGAAGACCAGGATGTCATCCAGATAGACAATTGTGTAGACGTAAAGGGTGTCTGAGAAAATACGGTCTATAAATCGCTGAAATATGGCTGGTGCATTCACCAAACCAAAAGGCATTACCGTGTACTCAAATAGACCACTAGGCGTGCGGAATGATGTTTTCCATTCGTATCCACTACGGATCCGTAGGAGTTGGTAGGCGCTACGAAGGTCCAGTTTGGTGAAGATGGAACATCCTTGTACCGCCTCTAGAATATCTGGTATTAACGGCATTGGGTAACGATCCCTTATCGTGACTTTATTGAGGCCCCTGTAGTCGATACAAGGTCTTAACTCCTTCGAATCTCTTTTGGCAATAAAGAATAAAGGTGCCCCTGCTGGAGATTTGGAGGGTTGTATCAGCCCGTTTTCCAAATGAGCATCCAGATACTTCCGTAGGGTCTCTTTCTCGGTCAGGGATAAAGAGAACATTCGCCCAAAGGGCACTAGGGCATCCGGAAGTAGATCAATAGCACAGTCTTTGGGACAGTGTGGTGGCAGATCAAAGACTTCCTTGAGCAGAAAGACTTCTTGATATTGGTTGAGTTCAGGAGGGATGCAACAGACCTTGCTGACGGTGGTAGATTCTGTAGGAACTATCTTCACAGCCCTTGGTGTAAGATCAGGAAGGCAGTTCAGGCGACAGTACCTGGAATGGAAGGACAGGGTATTCTTGGTCCAATCTATGGTAGGATTATGTCTTGTTAGCCATGAGATTCCGAGTATGATGGGAAAATGGGCCGCCCGAATAATGTCAAAAGTGAGGTCTTCGGTGTGACTTAGCAAATGGACCCGAAGAGCCTCAGTGGAATGGGTGATCGGCCCAGAGCTGAGAGGGGATCCATCAACCCCTTCTACCTTTTGTTCTTCGTCTCTACGGAGACGGCGTAATCCAATCTTCTCTGCCCATACTGTAGCTATGAAATTGCCGGCTGAGCCACAGTCAATGAGTGCCAATGTGTCTAGGGTTTGTTCTGAGGCTGTTCTGCGGGGGAATCACAGATAAGGAAACGTCGGGACCCTTAAGAGACCCTTGGATACCTGTCCCTAACTGGTCTGAGGGTGATCGTTTCCCGACCATCTGGGCGGGACATCGGGGCAATTTCTCAAAAGATGACTATCAGAGCCACAGTACATACACAAACCGGACTCTCGCCGGTGTTTCCTCTCCTCTGGGGTTAGAGGGGCCCTAGCTGTACCAATCTGCATTGGTTCCTCTCTTGGTATTCTCGTAACCAGTGGTGAGGGTGAGGAGGAGGGGAGAGCGGGCAGAGGAGGTCTAGCTCTTTTCCTTTCTGCCCTGCATTCGCCTAAACGATACTCAATTTGTAGGACAGCAGTCAACAGGTCGGAGGATGTTGTGGGTATAGGGATTCTAGCCAGCTCGTCCTTGATTTCCTCCTTAAATCCTCTCCGGAAGATCACATACTGGGCCTGGTCTGGCCAGCCAGCCTCGGTAGCAAGCTGTTTAAATGTAGAGATATAGGACAGTAGATATGTAGATCCTTGCCGAACATCCAATAATTCCTCGCAAACCGTGAAGGAAATCTCAGCGCGTTCAAAGGTATATTTCAATCTTTGTAGAAATTCATCAAAGTTCTGTAGAACAGGGTCATTACTGTTCACAAGGGGGGTTGCCCAAGCCAACGCATTCCCCGTCATGTTGGAGACCATGAACCCTATTCGAATGCTTACAGAAGCATACGTATTTGGTCGAAACTTAAAATATAGCTGACAGGCGTCGATAAACTCCTTCAGCTTTTTAGGCGTGCCATTATATTTCCCTGAAGAAAGTGTCATGGGAGGTAAATCAGTGGAGTGAACCTCTCGTGCTGTCATCATTTGCTTGAGAATGGTATTCTCAGCCTTCAAATTTTGCACCTCTAGATTGAGGCTTTGTACTGCGGCTACCAATTCCTGAATCTGTTCCGGAGTTGCCATGGTAGATTTATGGTGTTGCAAACTGTCAGTGTTGCTGCCTTCTTTAAACGTTTGAGGTGAATCACCCTCCTCCTCACCTGAGTCCGGGTCCTCCTGCTGTAATTTCTGTAGTCTTCCTTCCCATATGCTTCTTTTTTTTATTTGCAGATGTGGCTTGTCACGGGATGAAGCCACAGTGGGAGTTGATGACAACCACCCAGGTGCCCCTTTCCGGAACAGCCGGAACAGGGGAAAAAGCCCTTAGGCACAAAAAAAGCTTTCTAGTATGTAGTCAGGTCTCGGATGAAGCTGCAGGTGAGACCAGTTTCAGGAAGCTGCCATGTGAGTATGTGGCCAAGGGCGGAGCGGACGGTGAGAGGCGAGCAGAAAACGGACACAAAATTCACTAGGAGGAGCAGCAGCAAAAAGAAGGTAAGTCGGAGCGATAGTGGAGGGGGGGTGGCCGGAGCGCCAGAGGAGAACAATCAAGCAAAACAAAGTTGACAAGCTACGAAGGAGCGGAAGGAGAGGGGGGCTAAGAAGGGGAGAGGACAGAAAGAAGAAGTCCACCATAGCGGGGAAAAGGGGAGGAGAGCCAAAGGCAGAGTACCGTGTGTACTGAAGCAGAAGAAACTAAGCAATGCCTCCCAAAGAGGAAAGACGGGACGCCGAGCCAAGGGTTGCAATGCACTGTCCGCCGGAAGGGGAGAAGAAATATACCCGCCGGCGGACAGTGTCGGAACAACAAGACCGCTCGATGTGATCCCGAGAACTAAACAGCACTGTCGTAGCTGTTCAAACGCCAGCGGTCCCAGAGACGCCTACCGACTCAGAACATGACAACATGTGTGTGTCAAGGAAAGGGTTTTGAATATGATTCGATTGTGGCACGGCAACCAGTGGGCATTCAGTCTCACCATGGTAATGTGTTTATGTTTTGGGAGGTTAAGGGCTGCTCGTAGACCATGGTTTTGAATCACCTGCTGCTTATTGATCTTGCGGCTGTTAGTACCTGCATAGAGGGTGTTGCAGTAGTCTAATCTGGACAAGATAAAAGCTCTAGCCAACGTGATAAAGCTGATTGATAACAGGAAAGGTCTACAGGCAATGATGAGCTTTGAAGTGTAAGCTGTTGCTGATGCCGTGGCGTTGACTTGTCTGGTTAAGGTGAGAGCTGAATCATTGTAAATGCCCAAGGTTTTTACTTCCTTGGAGACATTGATGGTAATGTAGCCAAATGTGGTAAGGCTAAAAGGAAATGGCCCAAAAAATTGTAAAAACCCACTGCTGCCACCAGCTTGTGCGTTTAGCACACCTAAAGTAACCAAAAATCCTCTGAGTGTTAGTCTAGGGTACGGGTGCACAACATGCGGCCCGCAGGCTAAGTGCGGCCCGGCATATTGATTTTCCCGGCCGGCCAGTATGAAAGACTTTCCTAATGGAGGGCGCCCGCAAGCAGCTAGAGCCGTCCTCTGTTAGGAAAGCCTTTTTTTTTACTTGCCGGGCCGGGAAATGCTGACCTTCTATTGGTGGACTGCATTTACTACGTGGCTCTTACGAGTCACTTAGTGCATGTGTTCCACCAATAGAGGGTCAGCACTGCAGCTGGCGTGGCGTGGACTGTTACTGGAAGGCATTTCAGCCTTGCCACACCAGCTGCAGCGCAACGACATCCATGCTAAGTGGGGCGCTCTAATGTTCTTTTTTGCTGTGTGTGTGCTAGAAGTTTGGGGGGTGGGCGGTGGAGTATCCAGCACTGCAACAGTGGGTTGGGTGAGGTGCAAAAAAAGTCCTGCTACACCCCCCCCCCCAAATGCAGTGGGCACAATTCCATACATACGGCCTCATTTAACCAGCTTTCCCTCTCATCAACTTTTTTTTGGTAACATTAGTGGCAGATGGCATGTTAACACCTACACTTGCATACGGATTGCACCAACATAAGTGACCTCACAGAAAAGGAGGCTGCAAGGAGCATCATCAGTCTTTGATACTCTGAGGCCCCATGGAAGCAACTTTAGAATAGGTCACCATAAGTGAGCCAAGTGGCAAATAACTTTGTGGTGCAAAATACTTAAAATGGCATTCTTATTATATATTCAGCAACTCTATAGTCATAAGATTTTTTTTTGTATAACCTCATGATATGTTAACATAAGCTATGAAATGAATCACTGCAGATTAAGCACGGTGCGATTACATGATTTGCCCAGGATTACACACTTTGGTTAGTAGTGAAACCGAGATGCAGACCGTTTCATTTGTTGATGCCAATGCTATTTAGCTCACTGTCTTTGTGAGGGGGTGCAGGCCATGGGGCACCGTTTTTAGTTGTGGGATTGTGGTTGTGGGGCATAGTGTTTGGTTGGTAGGTGGGGGCCATTGGGCATAGTGTTTGGCTGGTGGATGGGGGCAATGGGGCATCGTGTTTGGGGGTGGGAGGCATGGGGCATAGTGTTTGGTTGGGGATGGGTGTAATGGGGCATAGAGTTTGGTTGGTGGGCGGAAGGCATGGGGCATAGTGTCTGGCTGGAGGGTGGGGGCCATTGGGCATAGTGTTTGGCTGGTGGGTGGGGGCAATGGGGCATTGTGTTTGGGGGTGGGAGGCATGGGGCATAGTGTTTGGTTGGGGATGGGTGTAATGGGGCATAGAGTTTGGTTGGTGGGCAGAAGGCATGGGGCATAGTGTCTGGTTGGAGGGTGGGGGCCATTGGGCATAGTGTTTGGTTGGGGGTGGTGACCATGGGGCATGGTGTTTGGTTGGAGGGTGGGAGCCATGGGGCACAGTGTCACAGTCAAGAGTGAACCCAATCATAAAGCTAAATTCGGCACAGTTAAGAGATGTACCTCCTCTGCCTTTTGTGGAAACCTGACTTAACGAAGGCCATACTCCTCTTGGGCAACCCAAAGTATAGCAGTCTAAAATAACGAGCTTGTGTCCTGCAAATCTAAAGTGGCATAATGCGTGAAATGTTTGAGCGCAGTGTTTTTTCTCCTGAAAGATTTGTCTACTTTGTCCACTATTGCCAATATATCCTTATGAAAGAAATGAATTATAAAAATGGAAAATCTGTAGTACAAAAATGTACTTTTGAAATACTAAAAAAGACCGGCACACCTCAACATTTATTCTTTTTCCATGTGTTTAATAAAAATTTACTTTTCGGCCCACTATAGGCAGCACGTAGTGTACATTCGACCCTCTGGCAAAATCAATTCTGCACCCCTGGTCTAGGGCCAAACAAAAACTGCACCCCATTGTACTGCAGTGTAAGATGCTTTGTACAATGATACAAAGTTACCACAGGTGATAACAAGTTACTAAAAGTAGTAACAAAGTAACAGGACCAAGGGGGCCAATGTTTCCCAGAACTGACAGCCTAAAGGACGTGTCAGTTTCCCCGATAACAGATGAGCAAAAGACAGTGCAGTGAAGCTTAAGGCTGCAGAAAGAGCAGGTCAGATGCAAAAATACAAGCAAAAAGTGGGGGGTTTCCATGAAGATGGAAGGAAAGGTGCAGTAAAGAGACATCTTTAATAGCACTGGGGATGCAATTGGCTTGAGCACCAATGCAATAGTGTTGCATTCTAATTCTTTGTTTTCGTGGCAGACTGAGTGGCGCGCATGGGGGTGTTTGTTGGTAAGATGTATTAAAAATAGTGCATTTTAAAGACTATTTTTCCAGCAACACTGTTCAAAAGTACGAGCTGCACAGTGGAATAATCTATCGAACTGGCCCACTTTGCACAAAAAACGGTCCTGCATTGACCAAAAATAAGTGGCCTGCACTAGCATGTTGGACCTGCACTATTGCCCTCTAGGCCAGACAGGACCTGTCCTTAGAGGCGTCGTTGGGGGCTGAGGGGGCTATAATCCCAGATCTTCTGCACACCTAGCAACAACCCCTGCCTGTCGTCATGAGGCGCCTAGCCGAGGCCGAGGCCGAGGCGCAGCTGTGCACCCTGGCCCGTCACTGCCTCGCCCATGAAGGAGACCGTGTGCCCTGCATTGGCACTTCACGCAGGGCCCTCTGAGGACACCGGGCCTGTGGTATTTCTGCCCCCAAGGCCCGCCCCCAGGATGCGGTTCTCACTTTAAAGTGTAAACCCCTCCTCCCCAGGTTAGCTCCCGGGCGGGAAGCGCTCCCTGTTTACATTCCCCGCAGCGCCCCTTGCCTTTTATAGGCGTCTAGGAGGCATCGCTGCAGTCCTCCTGTAAACAGTGAGCTGGCAGCCTGGCCTCGGCGGGCACCACCACCGGCCAGAGCTGCGCCAGAGCAGGACACCTCCTCTGCTCCCTGCAAACTCCGCATGCACACAGGGTGCAGCTTGCAGGGGTCCCTAGCCCCCACATGAGTGGGGGCCAGGGGGTGGGCAGGGGTAACAGTGTCCCAGCCAGAGCGGTGGCTGGCGCTTCCTGCAGCTGTGTGCAGGTGGGCACGGCAGCGAGCGACTACACGTGGCTTGGAGGGCAGCTGGCCTGTCAATCACCTGTTCCGGAGCCATAACACGTGCACGTGATATCATGAGTCTGCAGCTTGCAGCCTGTCTCCAGTGAGAGGCCCCGACTCAATGCACGCTGTAAGCCTGGCTGCATGCTGCATGCCGCATACGCGCACATGCAAGTATGTGCGCGTGTGCAGTCACAGCTCGCTCGCCACAGTGGGCGCAGAACTAAGGCGCAAAGACAAGCGCATTCAATGCACCGCTTTGATCCTCAAACCATCAAAAACGGGTTCAGATCTTGCCGGAGGGGGTGCGGGTTCCGAAGTTGTATCATCAATCCCCTCCTAAGTTTGGGGGAGTGACTCGCAGTCGTCGGTGTGGTGAGATTGTTCGAGAAAGCATTGTCCGGCACGTGGACTGTCCTTTCCCCAAACCCTGGGTAGTGGGTCAAGAAGCGCCTGGAAGCTATGCTTCTCGGCCTCTGGGGGGCGAGCAGAGTTTGAAGACCTTTGGAAGGTGCTTGCATGATGGAGGCCTTTCCATGACCATCACCGGAGCGATGCAGAGTCTTGGGTGTGTGACAATCCTGGCCTCACCTCTGGCAAGATCTCGGGCAGCTTTGGGGTACAATAGAGTTGTGGAGAGGCCCCCGAGCACGCAGTGGTAGTGGAGACCATTTTGGCAACAGCATTTGCCTACAGCCTGACAGTGAGCTCACTGCCAGCCAACACCCATTCGCCTGCTTTGGTGACAGTTTAAGGAGGTGACGCTGAGAGTCCTGGAGCCGAGAAGGGTGAAATGGGCCAGTTCCTGCCCACTGAGGAAGGCCAGTCCATCTTCAGCCAGTACCACCCTCGCTTCACCCTTCACGCCGACATCAGTGCACCCAGGGTGCTTTGCACAGAGACATGCACTGTCACACGCCAGGCGCTGGATGGCACTCCGCATCATAGGCTACGTTAGGAGTATGTTATGTAGTACATTGTTCACCCTGCTCATGGCTTCTTGGCGCTGCGCATGTGCTCTCTTCTTTTGAGTTAGGTTGACGTGGCGATTAAGGTGATGACTTGGTGCTGTTTGATCTCTCAGTCTTTTAATAATGTCAACCACGAGGTCCTGCAAGAACAGCAAAACAAAATGAATTCGGATTCTAACAGTAAAATACAAGTGCAACACAATTTATCAATCAATGCAAGATAACGGTGACATTGTGAATTACCGAGATTCTAGGCAATACAAACTTGCAGATACCAAGCATAAAACTCTTCTGACATTGTATTATGTATTAGACAATGGAAATCGTTGCGGCCCCCCTCTCAACCAATCAGAATGAGCTGAGCGCAGCCAATAACTGCTAGTCTTGAGTGCATTCGGAATGTCTGACGTGAAAAGCAAACAGGGACCCAGCAACATAACTTCCAGGTGTGATCCCTCTATTTGTTTTTTTTTTTGCCGCTGCAGCACCTAGTTTCCAAAAGCAAAGAGAACGCTAAGTCATGAGAAGAGAAGGTCAGGGACTGAGCAGAGAAGGCTAAGGCATGAGAAGAGAAGACTAAAGCCTGAGGAAAGGAGGCTAAGGCATGAGAAGAGAAGGTTAGGGCCTGAGAAAAGGAGGCTAAGGCATGAGAAGAGAAGGTCAGGGACTGAGCAGAGAAGGCTAAGGAATGAGAAGAGAAGACTAAAGCCTGAGGAAAGGAGGCTAAGGCATGAGAAGAGAAGGTTAGGGCCTGAGAAAAGGAGGCTAAGGCATGAAAAGAGAAAGCTAAGGCCTGAGAAAAGGAGGCTGAGGCATGAGAAGAGAAAGCTAAGGCCTGAGAAAAGGAGGCTAAGGATTGAGAAGAGAAGGCTAAGGCCTGAGAAAAGGAGACTAAGTCATGAGAAGAGAAGACTAAGGCATGAGAAGAGAAGGCTAAGGCATGAGAAGAGAAGGCTAAGGCCTGAGAAAAGGAGGCTATGACATGAGAAGAGAAGGATAGGGCATGAGAAGAGGAGGCTAAGGCATGAGAAGAGAAGACTAAAGCCTGAGGAAAGGAGGCTAAGGCATGAGAAGAGAAGGTCAGGGACTGAGCAGAGAAGGCTAAGGCATGAGAAGAGAAGACTAAAGCCTGAGGAAAGGAGGCTAAGGCATGAGAAGAGAAGGTTAGGGCCTGAGAAAAGGAGGCTAAGGCATGAGAAGAGAAGGTCAGGGACTGAGCAGAGAAGGCTAAGGAATGAGAAGAGAAGGCTAAGGCCTGAGAAAAGGAGGCTATGACATGAGAAGAGAAGGATAGGGCATGAGAAGAGGAGGCTAAGGATTGAGAAGAGAAGGCTAAGGCCTGAGAAAAGGAGGCTATGACATGAGAAGAGAAGGATAGGGCATGAGAAGAGGAGGCTAAGGATTGAGAAGAGAAGGCTAAGGCCTGAGAAAAGGAGGCTATGACATGAGAAGAGAAGGTTAGGACATGAGAAGAGGAGGCTAAGCATTGAGAAGAGAAGGCTAAGGCCTGAGAAAAGGAGGCTATGACATGAGAAGAGAAGGCTAAGGCATGAGAAGAGAAGGCTAAGGCATGAGAAGAGAAGGCTAAGGCATGAGAAGAGAAGGCTAAGGCATGAGAAGAGAAGGCTAAGGCCTGAGAAAAGGAGGCTATGACATGAGAAGAGAAGGATAGGGCATGAGAAGAGGAGGCTAAGGATTGAGAAGAGAAGGCTAAGGCCTGAGAAAAGGAGGCTATGACATGAGAAGAGAAGGATAGGGCATGAGAAGAGGAGGCTAAGGATTGAGAAGAGAAGGCTAAGGCCTGAGAAAAGGAGGCTATGACATGAGAAGAGAAGGTTAGGACATGAGAAGAGGAGGCTAAGCATTGAGAAGAGAAGGCTAAGGCCTGAGAAAAGGAGGCTATGACATGAGAAGAGAAGGTTAGGACATGAGAAGAGGAGGCTAAGGATTGAGAAGAGAAGGCTAAGGCCTGAGAAAAGGAGGCTAAGGCATGAGAAGAGAAGACTAAGGCATGAGAAGAGAAGGCTAAGGCATGAGAAGAGAAGGCTAAGGCCTGAGAAAAGGAGGCTATGACATGAGAAGAGAAGGCTAAGGCCTGAGAAAAGGAGGCTGTGACATGAGAAGAGAAGGCTAAGGCCTGAGAAAAGGAGGCTAAGGCATGAGAAGAGAAAGTAAGGCCTCAGAAAAGGAGGATAAGGCATGAGAAGAGAAGACTAAGGCATGAGAAGAGAAGGCTAAGGTATGAGAAAAAGAGGGTATGACATGAGAAGAGAAGGTTAGGACATGAGAAGAGGAGGCTAAGGATTGAGAAGAGAAGGCTAAGGCCTGAGAAAAGGAGGCTAAGGCATGAGAAGAGAAGACTAAGGCATGAGAAGAGAAGGCTAAGGCCTGAGAAAAGGAGGCTAAGGCATGAGAAGAGAAGGCTAAGGCCTGAGAAGAGAAGACTAAGGCATGAGAAGAGAAGGCTAAGGTATGAGAAAAGGAGGCGCTAAGGCATGAGAAGAGAAGGCTAAGGCCTGAGAAAAGGAGGCTAAGGCATGAGAAGAGAAGGCTAAGGCATGAGAAGAGAAGGCTAAAGCATGAAAAGAGAAGGCTAAGGCCTGAAGAAAGGAGGCTAAGGCATGAGAAGAGAAGGCTAAGGCCTGAGAAAAGAAGGCTAAGGCATGAGAAGAGAAAGCTAAGGCCTGAGAAAAGGAGGCTAAGGCATGAGAAGAGAAGGCTAAGGCCTGAGAAAAGGAGGCTAAGGCATGAGAAGAGAAGGCTAAGGCATGAGAAGAGAAGGCTAAAGCATGAGAAGAGAAGGTTAGGGCATGAGAAGAGGAGGCTAAGGATTGAGAAGAGAAGGATAAAGCCTGAGAAAAGGATGCTAAGGCATGAGAAGAGAAAGTAAGGCCTCAGAAAAGGAGGATAAGGCATGAGAAGAGAAGACTAAGGCATGAGAAGAGAAGGCTAAGGTATGAGAAAAGGAGGCTAAGGCATGAGAAGAGAAGGCTAAGGCCTGAGAAAAGGAGGCTAAGGCATGAGAAGAGAAGGCTAAGGCATGAGAAGAGAAGGCTAAAGCATGAGAAGAGAAGGCTAAGGCATGAGAAGAGAAGGATAAAGCATGAAAAGAGAAGGCTAAGGCCTGAAGAAAGGAGGCTAAGGCATGAGAAGAGAAGGCTAAGGCCTGAGAAAAGAAGGCTAAGGCATGAGAAGAGAAAGCTAAGGCCTGAGAAAAGGAGGCTAAGGCATGAGAAGAGAAGGCTAAGGCCTGAGAAAAGGAGGCTAAGGCATGAGAAGAGAAGGCTAAGGCATGAGAAGAGAAGGCTAAAGCATGGGAAGAGAAGGCTAAGGCATGAGAAGAGAAGGCTAAAGCATGAAAAGAGAAGGCTAAGGTCTGAAGAAAGGAGGCTAAGGCATGAGAAGAGAAGGCTAAGGCATGAGAAGAGAAGGCTAAGGCATGAGAAGAGAAGGCTAAAGCATGAAAAGAGAAGGCTAAGGCATGAGAAGAGAAGGCTAAGGCCTGAGAAAAGGAGGCTAAGGAATGAGAAAAGGAGGCTAAGGCATGAGAAGAGAAGGCTAAGGCCTGAGAGAAGAAGGCTAAGGCATGAGAAGAGAAAGCTAAGGCCTGAGAAAAGGAGGCTAAGGCATGAGAAGAGAAGGCTAAGGCCTGAGAAAAGGAGGCTAAGGAATGAGAAGAGAAGGCTAAGGCATGAGAAGAGAAGGCTAAGGCCTGAGAAAAGAAGGCTAAGGCATGAGAAGAGAAAGCTAAGGCCTGAGAAAAGGAGGCTAAGGCATGAGAAGAGAAGGCTAAGGCCTGAGAAAAGGAGGCTAAGGCATGAGAAGAGAAGGCTAAGGCATGAGAAGAGAAGGCTAAAGCATGAGAAGAGAAGGCTAAGGCATGATAAGAGAAGGCTAAAGCATGAAAAGAGAAGGCTAAGGCCTGAAGAAAGGAGGCTAAGGCATGAAAAGAGAAAGCTAAGGCCTGAGAAAAGGAGGCTAAGGCATGAGAAGAGAAGGCTAAGGCATGAGAAGAGAAGGCTAAAGCATGAGAAGAGAAGGCTAAGGCATGAGAAGAGAAGGCTAAAGCATGAAAAGAGAAGGCAAAGGCCTGAAGAAAGGAGGCTAAGGCATGAGAAGAGAAAGCTAAGGGCTGAGAAAAGGAGGCTAAGGCATGAGAAGAGAAGGCTAAGGCCTGAGAAAAGAAGGCTAAGGCATGAGAAGAGAAAGCTAAGGCCTGAGAAAAGGAGGCTAAGGCATGAGAAGAGAACGCTAAGGCATGAGAAGAGAAGGCTAAAGCATGAGAAGAGAAGGCTAAGGCATGATAAGAGAAGGCTAAAACATGAAAAGAGAAGGCTAAGGCCTGAAGAAAGGAGGCTAAGGCATGAAAAGAGAAAGCTAAGGCCTGAGAAAAGGAGGCTAAGGCATGAGAAGAGAGGGCTAAGGCATAAAAAGAGAAGGCTAAAGCATGAGAAGAGAAGGCTAAAGCATGAAAAGAGAAGGCTAAGGTCTGAAGAAAGGATGCTAAGGCATGAGAAGAGAAGGCTAAGGCATGAGAAGAGAAGGCTAAGGCATGAGAAGAGAAGGCTAAAGCATGAAAAGAGAAGGCTAAGGCCTGAAGAAAGGAGGCTAAGGCATGAGAAGAGAAAGCAAAGGGCTGAGAAAAGGAGGCTAAGGCATGAGAAGAGAAGGCTAAGGCCTGAGAAAAGAAGGCTAAGGCATGAGAAGAGAAAGCTAAGGCCTGAGAAAAGGAGGCTAAGGCATGAGAAGAGAAGGCTAAGGCCTGAGAAAAGGAGGCTAAGGCATGAGAAGAGAACGCTAAGGCATGAGAAGAGAAGGCTAAAGCATGAGAAGAGAAGGCTAAGGCATGATAAGAGAAGGCTAAAACATGAAAAGAGAAGGCTAAGGCCTGAAGAAAGGAGGCTAAGGCATGAAAAGAGAAAGCTAAGGCCTGAGAAAAGGAGGCTAAGGCATGAGAAGAGAGGGCTAAGGCATGAAAAGAGAAGGCTAAAGCATGAGAAGAGAAGGCTAAAGCATGAAAAGAGAAGGCTAAGGTCTGAAGAAAGGAGGCTAAGGCATGAGAAGAGAAGGCTAAGGCATGAGAAGAGAAGGCTAAGGCATGAGAAGAGAAGGCTAAAGCATGAAAAGAGAAGGCTAAGGCCTGAAGAAAGGAGGCTAAGGCATGAGAAGAGAAAGCAAAGGGCTGAGAAAAGGAGGCTAAGGCATGAGAAGAGAAGGCTAAGGCCTGAGAAAAGAAGGCTAAGGCATAAGAAGAGAAAGCTAAGGCCTGAGAAAATGAGGCTAAGACATGAGAAGAGAAGGCTAAGGCCTGAGAAAAGGAGGCTAAGGCATGAGAAGAGAAGGCTAAGGCATGAGAAGAGAAGGCTAAAGCATCTGAAGAGAAGGCTAAGGCATGATAAGAGAAGGCTAAAGCATGAAAAGAGAAGGCTAAAGCCTGAAGAAAGGAGGCTAAGGCATGAAAAGAGAAAGCTAAGGCCTGAGAAAAGGAGGCTAAGGCATGAGAAGAGAAGGCTAAGGCATGAGAAGAGAAGGCTAAAGCATGAGAAGAGAAGGCTAAGGCATGAGAAGAGAAGGCTAAAGCATGAAAAGAGAAGGCTAAGGCCTGAAGAAAGGAGGCTAAGGCATGAAAAGAGAAAGCTAAGGCCTGAGAAACGGAGGCTAAGGCTTGAGAAGAGAAAGCTAAGGCCTGAGAAAAGGATGCTAAGGCATGAGAAGAGAAGGCTAAGGCCTGAGAAAAGGAGGTTAAGGCATGAGAAGAGAAGGCTCAGGCATGAGAAGAGAAGGCTAAAGCATGAGAAGAGAAGGCTAAGGCATGAGAAGAGAAGGCTAAAGCATGAAAAGAGAAGGCTAAGGCCTGAAGAAAGGAGGCTAAGGCATGAAAAGAGAAAGCTAAGGCCTGAGAAACGGAGGCTAAGGCATGAGAAGAGAAAGCAAAGGGCTGTGAAAAGGAGGCTAAGGCATGAGAAGAGAAGGCTAAGGCCTGAGAAAAGAAGGCTAAGGCATGAGAAGAGAAAGCTAAGGCCTGAGAAAAGGAGGCTAAGGCATGAGAAGAGAAGGCTAAGGCCTGAGAAAAGGAGGCTAAGGCATGAGAAGAGAAGGCTAAGGCATGAGAAGAGAAGGCTAAAGCATCTGAAGAGAAGGCTAAGGCATGATAAGAGAAGGCTAAAGCATGAAAAGAGAAGGCTAAGGCCTGAAGAAAGGAGGCTAAGGCATGAAAAGAGAAAGCTAAGGCCTGAGAAACGGAGGCTAAGGCTTGAGAAGAGAAAGCTAAGGCCTGAGAAAAGGATGCTAAGGCATGAGAAGAGAAGGCTAAGGCCTGAGAAAAGGAGGTTAAGGCATGAGAAGAGAAGGCTCAGGCATGAGAAGAGAAGGCTAAAGCATGAGAAGAGAAGGCTAAGGCATGAGAAGAGAAGGCTAAAGCATGAAAAGAGAAGGCTAAGGCCTGAAGAAAGGAGGCTAAGGCATGAAAAGAGAAGGCTAAGGCCTGAGAAAAGGAGGCTAAGGCTTGAGAAGAGAAAGCTAAGGCCTGAGAAAAGGAGGATAAGGCATGAGAAGTGAAGGCTAAGGCCTGAGAAAAGGAGGCTAAGGCATGAGAAGAGAAGGCTTAGGCATGAGAAAAGGAGGCTAAGGCATGAGAAGAGAAGGCTAAGGCCTGAGAAAAGGAGGCTAAGGCATGAGAAGAGAAGGCTAAGGCATGAGAAGAGAAGGCTAAAGCATGAAAAGAGAAGGCTAAGGCCTGAAGAAAGGAGGCTAAGGCATGAAAAGAGAAAGCTAAGGCCTGAGAAAAGGAGGCTAAGGCATGAGAAGAGAAAGCTAAGGCCTGAGAAAAGGAGGCTAAGGCATGAAAAGAGAAAGCTAAGGCCTGAGAAAATGAGGCTATGACATGAGAAGAGAAAGCTAAGGGCTGAGAAAAGGAGGCTAAGGCCTGAAAAAAGGAGGCTAACGCATGAGAAGAGAAGGCTAAGGCCTGAGAAAAGGAGGCTAAGGCATGAGAAGAGAGGGCTAAGGCATGAGAAGAGAAGGCTAAAGCATGAGAAGAGAAGGCTAAGGCATGAGAAGAGAAGCCTAAATCATAAAAAGAGAAGGCTAAGGCCTGAAGAAAGGAGGCTAAGGCATGAGAAGAGAAAGCTAAGGGCTGAGAAAAGGAGGCTAAGGCATGAGAAGAGAAGGCTAAGGCCTGAGAAAAGAAGGCTAAGGCATGAGAAGAGAAAGCTAAGGCCTGAGAAAAGGAGGCTAAGGCATGAGAAGAGAAGGCTAAGGCCTGAGAAAAGGAGGCTAAGGCATGAGAAGAGAAGGCTAAGGCATGAGAAGAGAAGGCTAAAGCATGAGAAGAGAAGGCTAAGGCATGAGAAGAGAAGGCTAAAGCATGAAAAGAGAAGGCTAAGGCCTGAAGAAAGGAGGCTAAGGCATGAAAAGAGAAAGCTAAGGCCTGAGAAAAGGAGGCTAAGGCATGAGAAGAGAAGGCTAAGGCATGAGAAGAGAAGGCTAATGCATGAGAAGAGAAGGCTAAGGCATGAGAAGAGAAGGCTAAAGCATGAAAAGAGAAGGCTAAGGCCTGAAGAAAGGAGGCTAAGGCATGAAAAGAGAAAGCTAAGGCCTGAGAAAAGGAGGCTAAGGCATGAGAAGAGAAAGCTAAGGCCTGAGAAAAGGAGGCTAAGGCATGAGAAAAGAAGGCTAAGGCCTGAGAAAAGGAGGCTAAGGCTTGAGAAGAGAAAGCTAAGGCCTGAGAAAAGGAGGCTAAGGCATGAGAAGAGAAGGCTAAGGCCTGAGAAAAGGAGGCTAAGGCATGAGAAGAGAAGGCTCAGGCATGAGAAAAGGAGGCTAAGGCATGAGAAGAGAAGGCTAAGGCCTGGGAAACGGAGGCTAAGGCATGAGAAGAGAAGACTAAGGCCTGAGAAAAGGAGGCTAAGGCATGAGAAGAGAAGGCTAAGGCATGAGAAGAGAAGGCTAAAGCAGGAAAAGAGAAGGCTAAGGCCTGAAGAAAGGAGGCTAAGGCATGACAAGAGAAAGCTAAGGCCTGAGAAAAGGAGGCTAAGGCATGAGAAGAGAAAGCTAAGGCCTGAGAAAAGGGGGCTAAGGCATGAAAAGAGAAAGCTAAGGCCTAAGAAAATGAGGCTATGACATGAGAAGAGAAAGCTAAGGGCTGAGAAAAGGAGGCAAAGGCCTGAGAAAAGGAGGCTAACACATGAGAAGAGAAGGCTAAGGCCTGAGAAAAGGAGGCTAAGGCATGAGAAGAGATGGCTAAGGCCTGAGAAACGGAGGCTAAGGCATGAGAAGAGAAGACTAAGGCCTGATAAAAGGAGGCTAAGGCATGAGAAGAGAAGGCTAAGGCCTGAGAAACGGAGGCTAAGGCATGAGAAGAGAAGACTAAGGCATGAGAAGAGAAGGCTAAGGCCAGAGAAAAGGAGGCTAAGGCATGAATAGAGAAAGCTAAGGCCTGAGAAAAGGAGGCTAAGACATGGAAGAGAAGGCTAAGGCCTGTGAAAAGGAGGCTAAGGCATGAGAAGAGAAGGCAAAGTCCTGAGAAAAGGAGGCTAAAGCATGAAAAGAGAAAGCTAAATCCTGAGAAACGGAGGCTAAGGCATGAGAAGAGAAGACTAAGGCCTGATAAAAGGAGGCTAAGGCATGAGAAGAGAAGACTAAGGCCTGATAAAAGGAGGCTAAGGCATGAGAAGAGAAGGCTAAGGCCTGAGAAACGGAGGCTAAGGCATGAGAAGAGAAGACTAAGGCATGAGAAGAGAAGGCTAAGGCCAGAGAAAAGGAGGCTAAGGCATGAATAGAGAAAGCTAAGGCCTGAGAAAAGGAGGCTAAGACATGGAAGAGAAGGCTAAGGCCTGTGAAAAGGAGGCTAAGGCATGAGAAGAGAAGGCAAAGTCCTGAGAAACGGGGGCTAAGGCATGAGAACAGAAGGCTAAGGCCTGTGAAAAGGAGGCTAAGGCATGAGAAGAGAAGGCAAAGACCTGAGAAACGGGGGCTAAGGCATGAGAACAGAAAGCTAAATCCTGAGAAAAGGAGGCTATGACAGGAGAGGAGAAAGGTAAGGGCTGAGAAAAGGAGGCCAAGGCCTGAGAAAAGGAGGCTAACGCATGAGAAGAGAAGGCTAATGCCTGAGAAAATGAGGCTAAGGCATGAAAAGAGAAAGTTAAGGCCCGAGAAAAGGAGGCTAAGGCATGAGAAGAGAAAGCTAAGGTAGGAGAAGAGAAGGTTAAGGCATGAGAAAAGGAGGCTATGGCATGAGAAGAGAAAGCTAAGGCCTGAGAAACGGAGGCTTAGGCATGAGAAGAGAATGCTAAGGCCTTAGGAAAGGAGGCTAAAACATGAGAAGAGAAGGCTAGGTCCTGAGAAGAGAAGACTAAGGCATGAGAAGAGAAGACTAAGGCATGTGATGAGAAGGCTAAGGCCTGAGAAAAGGAGGCTAAGGCATGAGATGAGAAGGCTCAGGCATGAGAAAAGGAGGCTAAGGCATGAGAAGAGAAGGCTAAGTCCTGAGAAAAGGAGACTAAGGCATGAGAACAGAAGGCTAAGGCATGCGATGAGAAAGCTAAGGCCTGAGAAAATGAGGCTAAGGCATGAAAAGAGAAAGCTACGGCCTGAGAAAAGGAGGCTATGTCATGAGAAGAGAAGTCTAAGGCCTGAGAAAAGGAGGCTAAGGCATGAGAAGAGAAGATTAAGGCATGAGAAGAGAAGGCTAAGGGATGAGAAGAGAAGACTAAGGCCTAAGAAAAGGAGGCTAAGGCATGAGAAGAGAAAGCTAAGGCCTGAGAAAAGGAGGCTAAGGCATGAAAAGAGAAAGCTAAGGTCTGAGAAAATGAGGCTATGACATGAGAAGAGAAAGCTAAGGGCTGAGAAAAGGAGGCAAAGGCCTGAGAAAAGGAGGCTAACGCATGAGAAGAGAAGGCTAAGGGTTGAGAAAAGGAGGCTAAGGCATGAGAAGAGATGGCTAAGGCCTGAGAAACAGAGGCTAAGGCATGAGAAGAGAAGACTAAGGCCTGATAAAAGGAGGCTAAGGCATGAGAAGAGAAGGCTAAGGCCTGAGAAACGGAGGCTAAGGCATGAGAAGAGAAGACTAAGGCATGAGAAGAGAAGGCTAAGGCCTGAGAAAAGGAGGCTAAGGCATGAATAGAGAAAGCTAAGGCCTGAGAAAAGGAGGCTAAGACATGGAAGAGAAGGCTAAGGCCTGAGAAAAGGAGGCTAAGGCATGATAAGAGAAGGACAAGGCCTGAGAAACAGAGGCTAAGGCATGAGAAGAGAAGGCAAAGTCCTGAGAAACGGGGGCTAAGGCATGAGAACAGAAGGCTAAGGCATGAGAAAAGGAGGCTAAAGCATGAAAAGAGAAAGTTAAGGCCCGAGAAAAGGAGGCTAAGGCATGAGAAGAGAAAGCTAAGGTAGGAGAAGAGAAGGCTAAGGCATGAGAAAAGGAGGCTAAGGCATGAGAAGAGAAAGCTAAGGTAGGAGAAGAGAAGGCTAAGGCATGAGAAAAGAAGGCTAAGGCATGAGAAGAGAAAGCTAAGGTAGGAGAAGAGAAGGCTAAGGCCTGAGAAAAGGAGGCTAAGGCATGAGAAGAGAAAGCTAAGGCCTGAGAAAAGGAGGCTAAGGCATGAGAAGAGAATGCTAAGGCCTGAGGAAAGGAGGCTAAGACATGAGAAGAGAAGGCTAGGTCCTGAGAAGAGAGGACTAAGGCATGAGAAGAGAAGACTAAGGCATGAGAAGAGAAGGCTAAGGCCTGAGAAAAGGAGGCTAAGGCATGAGATGAGAAGGCTCGGGTATGAGAAAAGGAGGCTAAGGCATGAAAAGAGAAGGCTAAGTCCAGAGAAAAGGAGACTAAGGCATGAGAACAGAAGGCTAAGGCATGAGAAGAGAAGGCTAAGTCCAGAGAAAAGGAGACTAAGGCATGAGCACAGAAGGCTAAGGCATGAGAAGAGAAGGCTGAGTCCAGAGAGAAGGAGACTAAGGCATGAGAACAGAAATCTAAGGCATGAGAAGAGAAAGCTAAGGCCTGAGAAAATGAGGCTAAGGCATGAAAAGAGAAAGTTATGGCCCAAGAAAAGGAGGCTAAGGCATGATAAAAGGAGGCTAAGGCATGAGAAGAGAAGGCTAAGGCCCGAGAAAATGAGGCTAAGGCCTGAGAAGAGAAGGCTAAGGCCTGAGAAACGGAGGCTAAGGCATGAGAAGAGAAGGCTAAGGCCTGAGCAAAGGAGGCTATGACATGAGAAGAGAAGGCTAAGGTATGAGAAAAGGAGGCTAAGGCCTGAGAAAAGGAGGCTAAGGACTGAGAAGAGAAAACTAAGGCCTGAGAAAAGGAGGCTAAGGCATGAGAAGAGAAGGCTAAGGCCTGAGGAAAGGAGTCTAAGGCATGAGAAGAGAAGGTTAGGGCCTGAGAAGAGAAGGCTAAGGCATGAGAAGAGAAGACTAAGGCCCGAGGAAAGGAGGCTAAGTGTTAAGATGGATTTCTGAACTCTGTCCTGGAGGGGCAGAGGTTCAGACGGCCAGCCTAGTTTCTTGGAACAGGGTAACCTCTGGACAAGCCAAACCAATCAGGGTAGCGATGGCGGCGGTCAAGACTAGGTCTCAAGAGGGGTGAGGGTGACTGAAAGCCCGCAATGAGCACACAAAGCAAGGATGCTTACAAATTACTCCAAGCAGGTGTTATATTAAAAATATAGACACATTTATCACAAGGCCTTTGTAACATTGACCATAGTAAAAAATTACAGTAAACCTCAAGTAAACCAACGCATCACAATCAAATACAATATATATACAATTACCTAAGGGTCTAAAGAATTCAAAGCACGAAATATGCAGACCACCTAGATGGGGAGGAAAACAGGCAGTGCAAGTAATCGTTAGACCCAGTTCGCCTTCAGAGGCCACCTAACTAGAAGGAAGTCCAAGCCCTACGAAGAGTGGAGCCTTGTGCTCAAAAGTACCTGCACACGCTGGTGCCAACGGGCCAAGGGGAGTCTCTTCAAGGAAATCAGGCAGTTCAGAGCGGTGAACAAAGGAGGGCGAACAGATCTCCGCTACTCACGCGCGGCCTACACTTGCGGGCAGAAGCAGAGCGCGAGTGCAAAAATGGCGTGCTGTTTAACATAGCAAGGAAAAGCTACAGGCTACTACAGGAGGGCGACCGGTTCCTAGCGTTGCTACTCACCGGTCCCCGATGCAGGCAGACCCACGCTTCTCCGCGTCAGTTTCAGTGCTGGCAGGTTCAGATACGAGCAGGGGACGTCTCGGCGTCGTGCAGATTCCGCAGCAGCAGAAGTTAGAGTTGAGGATATCCCAAACGCAGTGAACCCGCACAGATTGTTACCACAGCAGGGCAACGAAGCGGCTGTCTGTATTTCAGCCCAATGTACACTTCGCACTTCAGACATGGGAATGCCAAGTGTACGAATTGTGTGAGAGTGTCAAGGACTCGGAATACAGCAGCAACCTGACGGCAGTGACAGAGCAAGACTCCTGGGTAAGATGGTCAGTCCACTGGATGGCCCAGAGACGCTTTCGAAGGCTTACGTGCAGGAGATGATGAAGATGCCGAGAATAGTTGTTCCCACTATTCCAAAGGGTCGAAGTACCAGTACAGGCCTTCTCGTTCGATCCGAGGCAGAATGGTTTCACAGGGTGACAGCAGTGCAGAGGAGGAGCCCTTCAGCGGGTCACCAGCGGTTCCTCGGTTCAGCCTCTTAGTTGCAGGATACTTGGCTCCTGTATCCGTCGTTTGTGAGAATTCAGGAGATCGACATGGTAGTGGTGTTTCCAGCCTCCTCTTGTCCAGAGTTTCCTTCGCGCCAAAACGGAGAGGACCCAATGGGAGATCTGCTCACAAAACACTCACACCATACGTGGACCTATCACGGACCACGGTGGTCCCAGGCATTCAAGACACACTGGACTCTCTGGCACCCAGGATGTGTATTGGGACCAGACATCCAAGCCCACATCCTGGAGGCACACACAAGGCATGCAGAAGCCCGCAAAAGCATCTGTGTTTCGCGGAAAAGTACATGCCCAAATAAGGATGGCCCGAGGTCGGCTCGACCTGGGGAAGGTGAAGGGGCAAGACGGTCAACGGACAGGACAAAGAACCTCGTGGCATGGCCATTTTGGAAGCCAGGCCACCCATTTTGGCCAAACGTGAGAAGCACAAAACACAAAGAAACGATCGCTGCCACCAGTCCCGTCAGTGACATACTTGCACAGTTCGTTACAAATCCATCGAGAGTTACTAGGGCCAGTAGAATGACTAGAGACTCAAGAGCACGGTAATGTAAGCTACGGTGCACTCTTGTGCCATGTTGCGCGAAAGCTGAAACATGAGAAAAGAACTACGGAAAACAACGTTTCCCGGTACTGACTGTCTTAAGGGCATGTCAGTTTCCCCATAAGAATGGAGCGAAAGCCCAGAGGAGTGCGGCGGAAGGCTGCACTTCTCTGGCAAAGTCTAGATCAGCGTGTAAAACAACAGCAAAATGTTTGGGGGTTGCCACATGGAAAGACAATTACCTACAATATGAAATCTTTCCTGACACTAAGGCATGAGAAGAGAAGGTTAGAGCCTGAGAAGAGAAGGCTAAGGCATGAGAAGAGAAGACTAAGGCATGAGAATAGAAGGCTAAGGCCTGAGAAAAGGAGGCTAAGGCCTGAGAAGAGAAGGCTAAGGCCTGAGAAACGGAGGCTAAGGCATGAGAAGAGAAGGCTAAGGCCCGTGAAAAGGAGGCTATGACATGAGAAGAGAAGGTTAAGGCATGAAAAAAGGAGGATAATGCTTGAGAAGAGAAGGCTAAGGCCTGAGAAAACGAGGCTAAGGCATGAGAAGAGAAGGCTAAGGCCTGAGAAAAGGAGGCTAAGGCATGAGAAGAGAAAGCTAAGGCCTCAGAAACGGAGGCTAAGGCATGAGAAGAGAAAGCTAAGGCCTGACAAAAGAAGGCTAATGTTTGAGGAAAGAAGTCTAAGGCATGAGAAGAGGTGGTTAGGGCCTGAGAAGAGAAGGCTAAGGCATGAGAAGAGAAGACTAAGGCCTGAGGAAAGGAGGCTAAGGCATGAGAAGAGAAGGTTAGGGCCTGAGAAGAGAAAGCTAAGGCATGAGAAGAGAAGACTAAGGCTTCAGAAGAGAAGGCTAAGGCCTGAGAAACGGAGGCTAAGGCATGAGAAGAGAAGGCTAAGGCCTGAGAAAAGAAGGCTAAGGCATGAGAAGAGAAAGCTAAGGCCTGAGAAAAGGAGGCTAAGGCATGAGAAGAGAAGGCTAAGGCCTGAGAAAAGGAGGCTAAGGCATGAGAAGAGAAGGCTAAGGCATGAGAAGAGAAGGCTAAAGCATGAGAAGAGAAGGCTAAGGCATGATAAGAGAAGGCTAAAGCATGAAAAGAGAAGGCTAAGGCCTGAAGAAAGGAGGCTAAGGCATGAAAAGAGAAAGCTAAGGCCTGAGAAAAGGAGGCTAAGGCATGAGAAGAGAAGGCTAAGGCATGAGAAGAGAAGGCTAAAGCATGAGAAGAGAAGGCTAAGGCATGAGAAGAGAAGGCTAAAGCATGAAAAGAGAAGGCAAAGGCCTGAAGAAAGGAGGCTAAGGCATGAGAAGAGAAAGCTAAGGGCTGAGAAAAGGAGGCTAAGGCATGAGAAGAGAAGGCTAAGGCCTGAGAAAAGAAGGCTAAGGCATGAGAAGAGAAAGCTAAGGCCTGAGAAAAGGAGGCTAAGGCATGAAAAGAGAAGGCTAAGGCCTGAGAAAAGGAGGCTAAGGCATGAGAAGAGAACGCTAAGGCATGAGAAGAGAAGGCTAAAGCATGAGAAGAGAAGGCTAAGGCATGATAAGAGAAGGCTAAAACATGAAAAGAGAAGGCTAAGGCCTGAAGAAAGGAGGCTAAGGCATGAAAAGAGAAAGCTAAGGCCTGAGAAAAGGAGGCTAAGGCATGAGAAGAGAGGGCTAAGGCATAAAAAGAGAAGGCTAAAGCATGAGAAGAGAAGGCTAAAGCATGAAAAGAGAAGGCTAAGGTCTGAAGAAAGGAGGCTAAGGCATGAGAAGAGAAGGCTAAGGCATGAGAAGAGAAGGCTAAGGCATGAGAAGAGAAGGCTAAAGCATGAAAAGAGAAGGCTAAGGCCTGAAGAAAGGAGGCTAAGGCATGAGAAGAGAAAGCAAAGGGCTGAGAAAAGGAGGCTAAGGCATGAGAAGAGAAGGCTAAGGCCTGAGAAAAGAAGGCTAAGGCATGAGAAGAGAAAGCTAAGGCCTGAGAAAAGGAGGCTAAGGCATGAGAAGAGAAGGCTAAGGCCTGAGAAAAGGAGGCTAAGGCATGAGAAGAGAACGCTAAGGCATGAGAAGAGAAGGCTAAAGCATGAGAAGAGAAGGCTAAGGCATGATAAGAGAAGGCTAAAACATGAAAAGAGAAGGCTAAGGCCTGAAGAAAGGAGGCTAAGGCATGAAAAGAGAAAGCTAAGGCCTGAGAAAAGGAGGCTAAGGCATGAGAAGAGAGGGCTAAGGCATGAAAAGAGAAGGCTAAAGCATGAGAAGAGAAGGCTAAAGCATGAAAAGAGAAGGCTAAGGTCTGAAGAAAGGAGGCTAAGGCATGAGAAGAGAAGGCTAAGGCATGAGAAGAGAAGGCTAAGGCATGAGAAGAGAAGGCTAAAGCATGAAAAGAGAAGGCTAAGGCCTGAAGAAAGGAGGCTAAGGCATGAGAAGAGAAAGCAAAGGGCTGAGAAAAGGAGGCTAAGGCATGAGAAGAGAAGGCTAAGGCCTGAGAAAAGAAGGCTAAGGCATAAGAAGAGAAAGCTAAGGCCTGAGAAAATGAGGCTAAGGCATGAGAAGAGAAGGCTAAGGCCTGAGAAAAGGAGGCTAAGGCATGAGAAGAGAAGGCTAAGGCATGAGAAGAGAAGGCTAAAGCATCTGAAGAGAAGGCTAAGGCATGATAAGAGAAGGCTAAAGCATGAAAAGAGAAGGCTAAAGCCTGAAGAAAGGAGGCTAAGGCATGAAAAGAGAAAGCTAAGGCCTGAGAAAAGGAGGCTAAGGCATGAGAAGAGAAGGCTAAGGCATGAGAAGAGAAGGCTAAAGCATGAGAAGAGAAGGCTAAGGCATGAGAAGAGAAGGCTAAAGCATGAAAAGAGAAGGCTAAGGCCTGAAGAAAGGAGGCTAAGGCATGAAAAGAGAAAGCTAAGGCCTGAGAAACGGAGGCTAAGGCTTGAGAAGAGAAAGCTAAGGCCTGAGAAAAGGATGCTAAGGCATGAGAAGAGAAGGCTAAGGCCTGAGAAAAGGAGGTTAAGGCATGAGAAGAGAAGGCTCAGGCATGAGAAGAGAAGGCTAAAGCATGAGAAGAGAAGGCTAAGGCATGAGAAGAGAAGGCTAAAGCATGAAAAGAGAAGGCTAAGGCCTGAAGAAAGGAGGCTAAGGCATGAAAAGAGAAAGCTAAGGCCTGAGAAACGGAGGCTAAGGCATGAGAAGAGAAAGCAAAGGGCTGAGAAAAGGAGGCTAAGGCATGAGAAGAGAAGGCTAAGGCCTGAGAAAAGAAGGCTAAGGCATGAGAAGAGAAAGCTAAGGCCTGAGAAAAGGAGGCTAAGGCATGAGAAGAGAAGGCTAAGGCCTGAGAAAAGGAGGCTAAGGCATGAGAAGAGAAGGCTAAAGCATCTGAAGAGAAGGCTAAGGCATGATAAGAGAAGGCTAAAGCATGAAAAGAGAAGGCTAAGGCCTGAAGAAAGGAGGCTAAGGCATGAAAAGAGAAAGCTAAGGCCTGAGAAACGGAGGCTAAGGCTTGAGAAGAGAAAGCTAAGGCCTGAGAAAAGGATGCTAAGGCATGAGAAGAGAAGGCTAAGGCCTGAGAAAAGGAGGCTAAGGCATGAGAAGAGAAGGCTCAGGCATGAGAAGAGAAGGCTAAAGCATGAGAAGAGAAGGCTAAGGCATGAGAAGAGAAGGCTAAAGCATGAAAAGAGAAGGCTAAGGCCTGAAGAAAGGAGGCTAAGGCATGAAAAGAGAAGGCTAAGGCTTGAGAAAAGGAGGCTAAGGCTTGAGAAGAGAAAGCTAAGGCCTGAGAAAAGGAGGATACGGCATGAGAAGAGAAGGCTAAGGCCTGAGAAAAGGAGGCTAAGGCATGAGAAGAGAAGGCTTAGGCATGAGAAAAGGAGGCTAAGGCATGAGAAGAGAAGGCTAAGGCCTGAGAAAAGGAGGCTAAGGCATGAGAAGAGAAGGCTAAGGCATGAGAAGAGAAGGCTAAAGCATGAAAAGAGAAGGCTAAGGCCTGAAGAAAGGAGGCTAAGGCATGAAAAGAGAAAGCTAAGGCCTGAGAAAAGGAGGCTAAGGCATGAGAAGAGAAAGCTAAGGCCTGAGAAAAGGAGGCTAAGGCATGAAAAGAGAAAGCTAAGGCCTGAGAAAATGAGGCTATGACATGAGAAGAGAAAGCTAAGGGCTGAGAAAAGGAGGCTAAGGCCTGAAAAAAGGAGGCTAACGCATGAGAAGAGAAGGCTAAGGCCTGAGAAAAGGAGGCTAAGGCATGAGAAGAGAGGGCTAAGGCATGAGAAGAGAAGGCTAAAGCATGAGAAGAGAAGGCTAAGGCATGAGAAGAGAAGCCTAAATCATGAAAAGAGAAGGCTAAGGCCTGAAGAAAGGAGGCTAAGGCATGAGAAGAGAAAGCTAAGGGCTGAGAAAAGGAGGCTAAGGCATGAGAAGAAAAGGCTAAGGCCTGAGAAAAGAAGGCTAAGGCATGAGAAGAGAAAGCTAAGGCCTGAGAAAAGGAGGCTAAGGCATGAGAAGAGAAGGCTAAGGCCTGAGAAAAGGAGGCTAAGGCATGAGAAGAGAAGGCTAAGGCATGAGAAGAGAAGGCTAAGGCATGAGAAGAGAAGGCTAAAGCATGAAAAGAGAAGGCTAAGGCCTGAAGAAAGGAGGCTAAGGCATGAAAAGAGAAAGCTAAGGCCTGAGAAAAGGAGGCTAAGGCATGAGAAGAGAAGGCTAAGGCATGAGAAGAGAAGGCTAAAGCATGAGAAGAGAAGGCTAAGGCATGAGAAGAGAAGGCTAAAGCATGAAAAGAGAAGGCTAAGGCCTGAAGAAAGGAGGCTAAGGCATGAAAAGAGAAAGCTAAGGCCTGAGAAAAGGAGGCTAAGGCATGAGAAGAGAAAGCTAAGGCCTTAGAAAAGGAGGCTAAGGCATGAGAAGAGAAGGCTAAGGCCTGAGAAAAGGAGGCTAAGGCTTGAGAAGAGAAAGCTAAGGCCTGAGAAAAGGAGGCTAAGGCATGAGAAGAGAAGGCTAAGGCCTGAGAAAAGGAGGCTAAGGCATGAGAAGAGAAGGCTCAGGCATGAGAAAAGGAGGCTAAGGCATGAGAAGAGAAGGCTAAGGCCTGGGAAACGGAGGCTAAGGCATGAGAAGAGAAGACTAAGGCCTGAGAAAAGGAGGCTAAGGCATGAGAAGAGAAGGCTAAGGCATGAGAAGAGAAGGCTAAAGCAGGAAAAGAGAAGGCTAAGGCCTGAAGAAAGGAGGCTAAGTGTTAGGAAAGATTTCATGATTGCAGGTAATTTTCCTTCCATGTGGCAACCCCTAAACTTTTTGCTATTGTTTTTAACCTTGTTCTTGACTTTGCCAGAGAAGTACAGCCTTCTGCCGCACTTCTCTGGGCTTTCGCTCCTTTCTTACAGGGAAACTGACATGCCCTTAAGACAGTCAGTACCGGGGAACGCTGTTTCCCGTAGTTTCTTTTATCGTGTCGCAGCTTTAGTGCAACACGACACAAGAGGGCACTGTAAGCTAAGTTACAGCTCTCTTGGGTCTCTAGCCTTCTACAGGCCCTAGATACTCTTTTAGGAATGTATTTGATCGGTGCAAGTCATTCAGGGACTGGAATGGTGGCAGCGATCGTATTGTTTATTTTGAGCTCCTTTTGGCGTTCTGAGCACGTTTTTGCACTGAACCCAAAATGGTGGCCTGGCTCCCAAAATGGCCAGGCCGCGAGGCTCCTTTGTCCTGTCCACTGTCCGTCTTGCTCCCTTCACCTTCCCCAGGTCCGGCGACCCGGGGCCTTCCTTATTTGGGCATGTACTTTCCCGCGAAACGTGGTTGCTTTCGCGGGCTTCTACATGTCGTTTGTATGCCTCCAGGGTGTGGGCTGGGATGTCTGGTCCCAATACACATCCTGGGTGCCAGAGAGTCTAGGGTGGTGTGAATGCCTGGGACCACCGTGGTCCGTGATTGGTCCACGTATGGTATGTGTTTTGATGAGCGGATCTCCCATTGGCTCCCCTCCGTTTTGGCGCGAAGGGAACCGTGGATAAGAGGGGGCTGGAAACACCACTACCATGTCGATCTCCTGAGTTCTCACGAACGAAGGAATACAGGAGCCAAGTATCCTGCAACTACGAGGCTGGACCGAGGAATCGCTGGTGACCCGCTGAAGGAATCCTCCTTTGCACTGCTGTCGTCCGGAGAGCCCCTGTCCTCCTTTGATCGAACCAGAAGGCCTGTACTGGTGCTTCGACCTTTGGAATAGCAGGAACAGCTATTCCCGGCATCTTCAACCATCTCCTGCCAAGTAAGCCTTCGGAAGCGTCTCTGGGCCATCCAGTTGACTGACCAGCTTACCAAGGAGTTTGGCTCTGCAACCGCCGCCAGGTTGTGTTGTATTGCGAGTCCTTGTCCCTCTCCCACGCTTCGTACGCTTGGCGTTGCCAGGTCTGAAGGGAGGAGGGTTCATTTGGCTCGAATACACACGGCCGCTCCGTTGTCCTGTGCGGCAACAAAACTGTGCTGGTTTCATCGATTGGGACGTCTTTTTGCTCTACACGACTACGAGGCGTTCCCTGCTCTTCTGAACCTGCCAGCTGCTGAAACTAACGTGGAGAAGCCTGGGTCTGCTTGCTTCGGGGACCGGTGAGTAGTTTAGCTAGGATCTGGTCGCCCTCCTGCAGTATCCCATTGCTTTTCCCTGCTGTGTAAAAACAGCACCCTTTTGGCCGTGCTCGCGCTCTGCTTCTGCCCACTGTGGAGGCTGCGCTTGAGTTGCGGAACCTGTTCTCCTTCTGCTGTGCACTAAGCCGAACTGCCTGACTTCCTCCGAAGAGCTTCCCCTTTTGCCCGTTGGCACCGGCGTGGCAGGTACTTTGAGCACAAGGCTCCACTCTTCGCAGGGCTCGGACTTCCATCTAGTTAGGTGCATCTGAAGGCGAACTGAGTCTAAAGCGTTATCGCACTGCCTGTTTTCCTTTCCTTTCAGGTGGACTACATATTTCGTGCTTTAAACGCTTGCGACTGTGTATTTGTATATATATTGTGTTGATATGGTATGTTTTGGTTTAATATTGTGATATTGTGATTTTCTCGCTACGGTCATTATTTTAAAGGCCTTAAAATAAATGTGTATCTATTTTTGATATAACAACTGTTTGGAGTAGTTTGTAAGCGCTCTTGCTTTGTGTGCTCATTGCGGGCTTTCAGTCACCCTCACCCCTCTTGAGACCTAGTCTTGACCGCCGCGATCGCTACCTTGATTGGTCTGGCTTGTCCAGAGGTTACCCTGTTCCAAGTAATTAGGTTGGCCTTCTGAACTTCTGCGCCACCAGGACAGAGTTCAGAAATCCGTCTTAACAAATTGGTGTACAGCGGTGGGATACGACTGAAGGTATCCAGTGTTGCGCTCGAACTAAGGCATTTCAGGTTATTCCAAACAGTACACGTAGTGAATTGTTATAGTATAACTTTAAAAAGGCCATAGTCCTATCAAACAGTATGGAAACAAGTACGTTGTTAACTTTAAATGCTTCCAAATCAGAAACGCTGAAAAAGATGTGTGCGGAGAGAGGTGTTTCCTCTCAAGGCACGAAATTGGAAATGATCCAAAGAATCGTGGCGTGGCAAGAAGCGCAGCTTGACGCTATTACTTCTGAGGACAGTGCGGAAGGTGGTGGGGCTGCTCTCACTGGTAGAACCGACGGTTCTGCCGCCGCACTGTTCCACCGCGACCACGAGGACGGGGAGGATGTAATGTCTAATGTTTCCTCTGCCAGTGCTGATGGGGAGGCTATGCTTGAATTCAAGAAGCAAGAGCTGCGGTTTAGGCAGCAGGAGCTTGAATTCAGCATAGCCAAACTAAAAATCGAACAGGCAGAAAAACAAAAAGACAGGGATCACCAGTTGGAACTGGCCAAGCTTCAGGTTGCAAATGGATCCAAGGGTCCTGGACATGGGTCTGGGGCCTCCTCTCATCCACGGTTTCCAAAAGATCTGCTCAGTGTGTATGAAGAGAGGAATGACATAATGGACTGGCTGAATGCGTTTGAGTATGCATGCGAGGTCCAGGAAGTTGACAATGCTGATAAGATTGCGTGGTTGCTCAGTAGACTGCCCCATTCTGGCTGTAGTGCCATTATGGAAATGTCGAAGGCTGAGCGGGCTGATTTCGCAATGTTAAAGCAGACTCTCATTTTAAAGTTTGGGAAGACTCCGGCCCAATATTTAAAGCGTTTTCGAGAGTATAAGAAAAAGGAAGGTGGTACTTGGGTATCTTATGTCGCTGAATCTTTGAAAAACTTAACTGGCTGGGTCGAAGGCTATAAGGTTTCTACCTTCGACGGCATGATAAATCTTGTCATGCTGGAACACATTTTTGCTTCTTCTTCCCCGGAGCTTAAGCAGCATTTGGCCGATTCGAAGGAGATAGATCCTAAGAAGCTGGCCATTGCAGCAGACTTATGGGTGTCACATCGAGTGTCCCATAAGGACAAAACTCATCCTGGTAAGCAGGAGGAGGGGAAAAAGTCCAAAGATATGGAGGGTGGGGAATCTGCTAAATCTTCTTCCCAAAAGTGCCACAAAAAGAAAAACAAGGGTAAGACACAAGAGAACTCACAGGGTAGTGGAGGTGCGCCTCCGAAACAGAACTCTGGTTACAATAAGCCTCCCTACGTAAACAGACCCACTGGGGCTTGTTTTTCTTGTGGAGCAACTGACCATGTGAAGGGGGATCCCCGTTGTAAGGTTAGACCTTTGGGGGTCCACTCCGCTAATCTGGCCTTCTCCTCCTACGAGGAAGAAGAGATTACAGGAGCATCCTTCTCCTCGGACTCATTTCCCAGCGGAATAGAGGCCGAGGTAGTTTTAGTGTCCCTGGGTTCCTGGGAGCCTAAAGTCGCAGAGGCGTATGCTAGGATTCCGGATAATACCAAGCACTACTTTAAAGACAGTGTGCTGATCAATGGAGTGGATACTCCAGCTCTTAGGGATAGTGGGTGCAGTCGAACTGTAGTGGATTCTACCTTGGTAGACTCAGAGGAAGTTGCCAGAGCTACTCTGATGCCCACTAAGTTGGCTGACGGCCCCCTCCGTATGTTTCCCGTGATCCCTGTTAATCTAACTTTAAATGGTACAGCTGTCAGGATTCCAGTGAGCATTCAGAGAAACGTCCCGGGAAAGGTCTTATTAGGTAATGATCTCAGAGCTTTAGGGCTCGTAGGAGACACTGCCGAACGACCCTACACACGGTCTCAAGCACGGGCAGCATTGGCCAAGTCCAATACGCCGCCCCAGCCGAAGGGGAAACCCAAGGCGAAAGGAGTCTACAAGTCAAGACGGGGGAAAGAGAATATTCCCCCGAGCTCGCCTACCACTGCGGTGGAGGAAGTTGGTCAATCGCCCGAGCCTGACGAGGAGGTGGCGATGCCTGAAGTATTCGACCCCAACGACCATCCGGAACTAAAAGACTTGTTAGTTGAAGGAGGTCCTGATAGGGACGAATTCAGTAAAGGCCAACGTGAGTGCCCATCTCTGGAAGGCCTAAGGAGACAGGCCTGCTCCCAGCTTGAGGGTGAACCTCCTGGGAAGCATAGGATTTATTGGGAAGGTGGACTCCTGTATAGTGAGCCCACAGAGTCTACAGAAGGAGACCATAGGAGGTTGGCGGTTCCCCTTGCTGTTAGACCCTTCCTCCTGCAGTTGGCGCATGAAGTTCCCCTTGCTGGTCACCTTGGTATGAAGAGGACCAAGCAAAGGTTATCCATGCACTTCTACTGGCCCAAGATGGGGGTGCAAGTAGAAAGTCACTGCAGGAGTTGTGCCTCCTGCCAGTTGTCTGGTAAGGTTGGCGCGACAATCCAAGCTCCGTTGGTACCGCTCCCAGTTGTGGGGGTACCATTTGAAAGGGTAGGGATCGACATCGTCGGTCCCCTTGACCCGCAAACATCCTCGGGCAATAGGTTTATCCTGGTGCTGGTCGACCATGCAACCAGGTATCCTGAGGCCATCCCATTGAAAACTGTAACTGCCAAGTCAGTTGCAAAAGCTTTACTCGGCATATTTACTAGGGTTGGCTTCCCTAAAGAAGTTGTGTCAGATCGTGGCAGCAACTTTATGTCGAAGTATATGCAGGCTATGTGGAAAGAATGTGGGGTCACCTACAAGTTCTCTTCTGCATACCACCCCCAGACCAATGGTCTGGTGGAACGTTTCAACAGAACGTTAAAGAGCATGATTGGGGCTCTGGAGGAGCCCCAGAGAAGAAAATGGGATCTTCTTTTACCATGCTTGCTGTTTGCCTACCGAGAGGTACCACAGGAGGGTGTTGGCTTCAGCCCCTTCGAACTTCTGTTCGGTCATCCCGTACGGGGACCCTTAGCCATTGTCAAGGAGGGATGGGAGATGCCCACTCCCCCTGTTACTACCAATGTAGTTGACTATGTGCTAGGGCTCAGAAAACGGATGGTACTTCTGATGGGCTTGGCTAGTGATAAATTGAAGGCAGGGCAAGCGCTGGTGAAACATTGGTACGACCAGAAAGCTTCCCTCATCAACTTTACACTTGGTCAGCAAGTCCTGATCATGAATCCCATAAGGCCTCGAGCTTTACAGGACAAATGGTCAGGCCCTTACCCAGTGGTGGAGCCCCTGGGTGAGGTTAACTATTCAGTGGACCTTGGAAGGCCTGGACAGGCTCCAAAAGTGCTTCACATGAATAGGCTGAAGGCTTTCGGCCCAAGCGTCGAAATCGCAGCACTGCTACTGGCTTCAGACGTTGCGGGAGAGGAGTCTGAACCTCTCCCCGACCTGTTCCCAAGCAGTCCTTCAGATAGCTCTTTTGAGGGTGTCCGAGTGGCCCCTCACCAAAATGGACAAGGCTCAGTGGTTTACCTTGGACATGAAGTAGGTGGAGGGAGGAGACAGCCTCTACTCAGTCAGGTACAAGCAGTACAAGACTGGCCTACCCCCACTACGCAAACCCAAGTGAGAGCCTTCTTAGGACTCACGGGGTATTACCGCAATTTTGTGGCAGACTATGGCACCATAGCTGCTCCTCTGACTGCCCTCACAACTCCGAAGAAACCCAAGAAGGTAACTTGGACCGACGAGTGTGAGAAGGCCTTCAATGGCTTAAAAGACTCCTTGTGCCAGGCCCCTGTGCTTAGGGCCCCTGATTATCAAAGACCTTTTATCGTGCAGACGGATGCCTCTGACACTGGGATAGGAGCTGTACTATCACAAGTAGATGAGAAGGGTAAGGAACACCCTATCGGTTTTATTAGTCGCCAGCTTAAGGACAGAGAGCTCAGGTGGTCCACGGTAGAGAAAGAATGTTTCTCTGTTGTGTGGGCCCTAAGGAAGCTGAGGCCCTACTTCTATGGGACCCACTTCACTGTGCAGACTGACCATAAGCCGTTAAAGTGGCTAATGAACATGAAGGGGGAGAATCCAAAGTTGCTTAGGTGGTCCATAAGTCTACAAGGCTTCGACTTCACTATTGAGCATAGGCCAGGTGTCCAACATAGCAATACTGATGGGTTGTCCAGAATGTTTAACCGACCTGAACAAGAGACTCATCCAGGGGTGGATTAGTTCCCCCTGTCCATAGTCTGGGAGGGGCGAGTGTTAGGAAAGATTTCATGATTGCAGGTAATTTTCCTTCCATGTGGCAACCCCTAAACTTTTTGCTATTGTTTTTAACCTTGTTCTTGACTTTGCCAGAGAAGTACAGCCTTCTGCCGCACTTCTCTGGGCTTTCGCTCCTTTCTTACAGGGAAACTGACATGCCCTTAAGACAGTCAGTACCGGGGAACGCTGTTTCCCGTAGTTTCTTTTATCGTGTCGCAGCTTTAGTGCAACACGACACAAGAGGGCACTGTAAGCTAAGTTACAGCTCTCTTGGGTCTCTAGCCTTCTACAGGCCCTAGATACTCTTTTAGGAATGTATTTGATCGGTGCAAGTCATTCAGGGACTGGAATGGTGGCAGCGATCGTATTGTTTATTTTGAGCTCCTTTTGGCGTTCTGAGCACGTTTTTGCACTGAACCCAAAATGGTGGCCTGGCTCCCAAAATGGCCAGGCCGCGAGGCTCCTTTGTCCTGTCCACTGTCCGTCTTGCTCCCTTCACCTTCCCCAGGTCCGGCGACCCGGGGCCTTCCTTATTTGGGCATGTACTTTCCCGCGAAACGTGGTTGCTTTCGCGGGCTTCTACATGTCGTTTGTATGCCTCCAGGGTGTGGGCTGGGATGTCTGGTCCCAATACACATCCTGGGTGCCAGAGAGTCTAGGGTGGTGTGAATGCCTGGGACCACCGTGGTCCGTGATTGGTCCACGTATGGTATGTGTTTTGATGAGCGGATCTCCCATTGGCTCCCCTCCGTTTTGGCGTGAAGGGAACCGTGGATAAGAGGGGGCTGGAAACACCACTACCATGTCGATCTCCTGAGTTCTCACGAACGAAGGAATACAGGAGCCAAGTATCCTGCAACTACGAGGCTGGACCGAGGAATCGCTGGTGACCCGCTGAAGGAATCCTCCTTTGCACTGCTGTCGTCCGGAGAGCCCCTGTCCTCCTTTGATCGAACCAGAAGGCCTGTACTGGTGCTTCGACCTTTGGAATAGCAGGAACAGCTATTCCCGGCATCTTCAACCATCTCCTGCCAAGTAAGCCTTCGGAAGCGTCTCTGGGCCATCCAGTTGACTGACCAGCTTACCAAGGAGTTTGGCTCTGCAACCGCCGCCAGGTTGTCTTGTATTGCGAGTCCTTGTCCCTCTCCCACGCTTCGTACGCTTGGCGTTCCCAGGTCTGAAGGGAGGAGGGTTCATTTGGCTCGAATACACACGGCCGCTCCGTTGTCCTGTGCGGCAACAAAACTGTGCTGGTTTCGTCGATTGGGACGTCTTTTTGCTCTACACGACTACGAGGCGTTCCCTGCTCTTCTGAACCTGCCAGCTGCTGAAACTAACGTGGAGAAGCCTGGGTCTGCTTGCTTCGGGGACCGGTGAGTAGTTTAGCTAGGATCTGGTCGCCCTCCTGCAGTATCCCATTGCTTTTCCCTGCTGTGTAAAAACAGCACCCTTTTGGCCGTGCTCGCGCTCTGCTTCTGCCCGCTGTGGAGGCTGCGCTTGAGTTGCGGAACCTGTTCTCCTTCTGCTGTGCACTAAGCCGAACTGCCTGACTTCCTCCGAAGAGCTTCCCCTTTTGCCCGTTGGCACCGGCGTGGCAGGTACTTTGAGCACAAGGCTCCACTCTTCGCAGGGCTCGGACTTCCATCTAGTTAGGTGCATCTGAAGGCGAACTGAGTCTAAAGCGTTATCGCACTGCCTGTTTTCCTTTCCTTTCAGGTGGACTACATATTTCGTGCTTTAAACGCTTGCGACTGTGTATTTGTATATATATTGTGTTGATATGGTATGTGTTGGTTTAATATTGTGATATTGTGATTTTCTCGCTACGGTCATTATTTTAAAGGCCTTAAAATAAATGTGTATCTATTTTTGATATAACAACTGTTTGGAGTAGTTTGTAAGCGCTCTTGCTTTGTGTGCTCATTGCGGGCTTTCAGTCACCCTCACCCCTCTTGAGACCTAGTCTTGACCGCCGCGATCGCTACCTTGATTGGTCTGGCTTGTCCAGAGGTTACCCTGTTCCAAGTAATTAGGTTGGCCTTCTGAACTTCTGCGCCACCAGGACAGAGTTCAGAAATCCGTCTTAACACTAAGGCATGACAAGAGAAAGCTAAGGCCTGAGAAAAGGAGGCTTAGGCATGAGAAGAGAAAGCTAAGGCCTGAGAAAAGGGGGCTAAGGCATGAAAAGAGAAAGCTAAGGCCTAAGAAAATGAGGCTATGACATGAGAAGAGAAAGCTAAGGGCTGAGAAAAGGAGGCAAAGGCCTGAGAAAAGGAGGCTAACACATGAGAAGAGAAGGCTAAGGCCTGAGAAAAGGAGGCTAAGGCATGAGAAGAGATGGCTAAGGCCTGAGAAACGGAGGCTAAGGCATGAGAAGAGAAGACTAAGGCCTGATAAAAGGAGGCTAAGGCATGAGAAGAGAAGGCTAAGGCCTGAGAAACGGAGGCTAAGGCATGAGAAGAGAAGACTAAGGCATGAGAAGAGAAGGCTAAGGCCTGAGAAAAGGAGGCTAAGGCATGAATAGAGAAAGCTATGGCCTGAGAAAAGGAGGCTAAGACATGGAAGTGAAGGCTAAGGCCTGTGAAAAGGAGGCTAAGGCCTGAGAAGAGAAGGCAAAGTCCTGAGAAACGGGGGCTAAGCATGACAACAGAAGGCTAAGGACTGAGAAAAGGAGGCTAAAGCATGAAAAGAGAAAGCTAAATCCTGAGAAAAGGAGGCTATGACAGGAGAAGGAAGAGAAAGGTAAGGGCTGAGAAAAGGATGCAAAGGCCTGAGAAAAGGAGGCTAACGCATGAGAAGAGAAGGCTAAGGCCTGAGAAACGGAGGCTAAGGCATGAGAAGAGAAGACTAAGGCCTGATAAAAGGAGGCTAAGGCATGAGAAGAGAAGGCTAAGGCCTGAGAAACGGAGGCTAAGGCATGATAAGAGAAGACTAAGGCATGAGAAGAGAAGGCTAAGGCCAGAGAAAAGGAGGCTAAGGCATGAATAGAGAAAGCTAAGGCCTGAGAAAAGGAGGCTAAGACATGGAAGAGAAGGCTAAGGCCTGTGAAAGGGAGGCTAAGGCATGAGAAGAGAAGGCAAAGTCCTGAGAAACGGGGGCTAAGGCATGAAAAGAGAAAGCTAAGGCCTGAGAAAATGAGGCTAAGGCATGAAAAGAGAAAGCTACGGCCTGAGAAAAGGAGGCTATGTCATGAGAAGAGAAGTCTAAGGCCTGAGAAAAGGAGGCTAAGGCATGAGAAGAGAAGATTAAGGCATGAGAAGAGAAGGCTAAGGGATGAGAAGAGAAGACTAAGGCCTAAGAAAAGGAGGCTAAGGCATGAGAAGAGAAAGCTAAGGCCTGAGAAAAGGAGGCTAAGGCATGAAAAGAGAAAGCTAAGGCCTGAGAAAATGAGGCTATGACATGAGAAGAGAAAGCTAAGGGCTGAGAAAAGGAGGCAAAGGCCTGAGAAAAGGAGGCTAACGCATGAGAAGAGAAGGCTAAGGGTTGAGAAAAGGAGGCTAAGGCATGAGAAGAGATGGCTAAGGCCTGAGAAACAGAGGCTAAGGCATGAGAAGAGAAGACTAAGGCCTGATAAAAGGAGGCTAAGGCATGAGAAGAGAAGGCTAAGGCCTGAGAAACGGAGGCTAAGGCATGAGAAGAGAAGACTAAGGCATGAGAAGAGAAGGCTAAGGCCTGAGAAAAGGAGGCTAAGGCATGAATAGAGAAAGCTAAGGCCTGAGAAAAGGAGGCTAAGACATGGAAGAGAAGGCTAAGGCCTGAGAAAAGGAGGCTAAGGCATGATAAGAGAAGGACAAGGCCTGAGAAACAGAGGCTAAGGCATGAGAAGAGAAGGCAAAGTCCTGAGAAACGGGGGCTAAGGCATGAGAACAGAAAGCTAAATCCTGAAAAAAGGAGGCTATGACAGGAGAAGAGAAAGGTAAGGGCTGAGAAAAGGAGGCCAAGGCCTGAGAAAATGAGGCTAAGCATGAAAAGAGAAAGTTAAGGCCCGAGAAAAGGAGGCTAAGGCATGAGAAGAGAAAGCTAAGGTAGGAGAAGAGAAGGCTAAGGCATGAGAAAAGGAGGCTAAGGCATGAGAAGAGAAAGCTAAGGTAGGAGAAGAGAAGGCTAAGGCATGAGAAAAGAAGGCTAAGGCATGAGAAGAGAAAGCTAAGGTAGGAGAAGAGAAGGCTAAGGCCTGAGAAAAGGAGGCTAAGGCATGAGAAGAGAAAGCTAAGGCCTGAGAAAAGGAGGCTAAGGCATGAGAAGAGAATGCTAAGGCCTGAGGAAAGGAGGCTAAGACATGAGAAGAGAAGGCTAGGTCCTGAGAAGAGAGGACTAAGGCATGAGAAGAGAAGACTAAGGCATGAGAAGAGAAGGCTAAGGCCTGAGAAAAGGAGGCTAAGGCATGAGATGAGAAGGCTCGGGTATGAGAAAAGGAGGCTAAGGCATGAAAAGAGAAGGCTAAGTCCAGAGAAAAGGAGACTAAGGCATGAGAACAGAAGGCTAAGGCATGAGAAGAGAAGGCTAAGTCCAGAGAAAAGGAGACTAAGGCATGAGCACAGAAGGCTAAGGCATGAGAAGAGAAGGCTAAGTCCAGAGAGAAGGAGACTAAGGCATGAGAACAGAAATCTAAGGCATGAGAAGAGAAAGCTAAGGCCTGAGAAAATGAGGCTAAGGCATGAAAAGAGAAAGTTATGGCCCAAGAAAAGGAGGCTAAGGCATGATAAAAGGAGGCTAAGGCATGAGAAGAGAAGGCTAAGGCCCGAGAAAAGGAGGCTAAGGCCTGAGAAGAGAAGGCTAAGGCCTGAGAAACGGAGGCTAAGGCATGAGAAGAGAAGGCTAAGGCCTGAGAAAAGGAGGCTATGACATGAGAAGAGAAGGCTAAGGTATGAGAAAAGGAGGCTAAGGCCTGAGAAAAGGAGGCTAAGGATTGAGAAGAGAAAACTAAGGCCTGAGAAAAGGAGGCTAAGGCATGAGAAGAGAAGGCTAAGGCCTGAGGAAAGGAGTCTAAGGCATGAGAAGAGAAGGTTAGGGCCTGAGAAGAGAAGGCTCAGGCATGAGAAGAGAAGACTAAGGCCCGAGGAAAGGAGGCTAAGTGTTAAGATGGATTTCTGAACTCTGTCCTGGAGGGGCAGAGGTTCAGACGGCCAGCCTAGTTTCTTGGAACAGGGTAACCTCTGGACAAGCCAAACCAATCAGGGTAGCGATGGCGGCGGTCAAGACTAGGTCTCAAGAGGGGTGAGGGTGACTGAAAGCCCGCAATGAGCACACAAAGCAAGGATGCTTACAAATTACTCCAAGCAGGTGTTATATTAAAAATATAGACACATTTATCACAAGGCCTTTGTAACATTGACCATAGTAAAAAATTACAGTAAACCTCAAGTAAACCAACGCATCACAATCAAATACAATATATATACAATTACCGAAGGGTCTAAAGAATTCAAAGCACGAAATATGCAGACCACCTAGATGGGGAGGAAAACAGGCAGTGCAAGTAATCGTTAGACCCAGTTCGCCTTCAGAGGCCACCTAACTAGAAGGAAGTCCAAGCCCTACGAAGAGTGGAGCCTTGTGCTCAAAAGTACCTGCACACGCTGGTGCCAACGGGCCAAGGGGAGTCTCTTCAAGGAAATCAGGCAGTTCAGAGCGGTGAACAAAGGAGGGCGAACAGATCTCCGCTACTCACGCGCGGCCTACACTTGCGGGCAGAAGCAGAGCGCGAGTGCAAAAATGGCGTGCTGTTTAACATAGCAAGGAAAAGCTACAGGCTACTACAGGAGGGCGACCGGTTCCTAGCGTTGCTACTCACCGGTCCCCGATGCAGGCAGACCCACGCTTCTCCGCGTCAGTTTCAGTGCTGGCAGGTTCAGATACGAGCAGGGGACGTCTCGGCGTCGTGCAGAT
Source organism: Ambystoma mexicanum (assembly GCF_040938575.1). Taxonomy (NCBI): domain Eukaryota; kingdom Metazoa; phylum Chordata; class Amphibia; order Caudata; family Ambystomatidae; genus Ambystoma; species Ambystoma mexicanum. The sequence continues at coordinate 11,323,529 of NC_090931.1, read as the reverse complement.
TCCCCAGCAGCAGAAGTTAGAGTTGAGGATATCCCAAACGCAGTGAACCCGCACAGATTGTTACCACAGCAGGGCAACGAAGCGGCTGTCTGTATTTCAGCCCAATGTATACTTCGCACTTCAGACATGGGAATGCCAAGTGTACGAATTGTGTGAGAGTGTCAAGGACTCGGAATACAGCAGCAACCTGACGGCAGTGACAGAGCAAGACTCCTGGGTAAGATGGTCAGTCCACTGGATGGCCCAGAGACGCTTTCGAAGGCTTACGTGCAGGAGATGATGAAGATGCCGAGAATAGTTGTTCCCACTATTCCAAAGGGTCGAAGTACCAGTACAGGCCTTCTCGTTCGATCCGAGGCAGAATGGTTTCACAGGGTGACAGCAGTGCAGAGGAGGAGCCCTTCAGCGGGTCACCAGCGGTTCCTCGGTTCAGCCTCTTAGTTGCAGGATACTTGGCTCCTGTATCCGTCGTTTGTGAGAACTCAGGAGATCGACATGGTAGTGGTGTTTCCAGCCTCCTCTTGTCCAGAGTTTCCTTCGCGCCAAAACGGAGAGGACCCAATGGGAGATCTGCTCACAAAACACTCACACCATACGTGGACCTATCACGGACCACGGTGGTCCCAGGCATTCAAAACACACTGGACTCTCTGGCACCCAGGATGTGTATTGGGACCAGACATCCAAGCCCACATCCTGGAGGCACACACAAGGCATGCAGAAGCCCGCAAAAGCATCTGTGTTTCGCAGAAAAGTACATGCCCAAATAAGGATGGCCCGAGGTCGGCTCGACCTGGGGAAGGTGAAGGGGCAAGACGGTCAACGGACAGGACAAAGAACCTCGTGGCATGGCCATTTTGGAAGCCAGGCCACCCATTTTGGCCAAACGTGAGAAGCACAAAACACAAAGAAACGATCGCTGCCACCAGTCCCGTCAGTGACATACTTGCACAGTTCGTTACAAATCCATCGAGAGTTACTAGGGCCAGTAGAATGACTAGAGACTCAAGAGCACGGTAATGTAAGCTACGGTGCACTCTTGTGCCATGTTGCGCGAAAGCTGAAACATTTCCCGGTACTGACTGTCTTAAGGGCATGTCAGTTTCCCCATAAGAATGGAGCGAAAGCCCAGAGGAGTGCGGCGGAAGGCTGCACTTCTCTGGCAAAGTCTAGATCAGCGTGTAAAACAACAGCAAAATGTTTGGGGGTTGCCACATGGAAAGACAATTACCTACAATATGAAATCTTTCCTGACACTAAGGCATGAGAAGAGAAGGTTAGAGCCTGAGAAGAGAAGGCTAAGGCATGAGAAGAGAAGACTAAGGCATGAGAATAGAAGGCTAAGGCCTGAGAAAAGGAGGCTAAGGCCTGAGAAGAGAAGGCTAAGGCCTGAGAAACGGAGGCTAAGGCATGAGAAGAGAAGGCTAAGGCCTGTGAAAAGGAGGCTATGACATGAGAAGAGAAGGTTAAGGCATGAAAAAAGGAGGATAATGCTTGAGAAGAGAAGGCTAAGGCCTGAGAAAACGAGGCTAAGGCATGAGAAGAGAAGGCTAAGGCCTGAGAAAAGGAGGCTAAGGCATGAGAAGAGAAAGCTAAGGCCTCAGAAACGGAGGCTAAGGCATGAGAAGAGAAAGCTAAGGCCTGACAAAAGAAGGCTAATGTTTGAGGAAAGAAGTCTAAGGCATGAGAAGAGGTGGTTAGGGCCTGAGAAGAGAAGGCTAAGGCATGAGAAGAGAAGACTAAGGCCTGAGGAAAGGAGGCTAAGGCATGAGAAGAGAAGGTTAGGGCCTGAGAAGAGAAAGCTAAGGCATGAGAAGAGAAGACTAAGGCTTCAGAAGAGAAGGCTAAGGCCTGAGAAACGGAGGCTAAGGCATGAGAAGAGAAGGCTAAGGCCTGAGAAAAGGAGGCTATGACATGAGAAGAGAAGGTTAGGGCATGAGAAGAGGAGGCTAAGGATTGAGAAGAGAAGGCTAAGGCCTGAGAAAAGGAGGCTAAGGCATGAGAAGAGAAAGTAAGGCCTCAGAAAAGGAGGATAAGGTATGAGAAGAGAAAGCTAAGGCCTGAGAAAATGAGGCTTAGGCATGAGAAGAGAAGGCTAAGGGCTGAGGAAAGGAGGCTAAGGCATGAGAAGAGAAGGTCAGGGACTGAGCAGAGAAGGCTAAGGCATGAGAAGAGAAGACTAAGGCATGAGAAGAGAAGGCTAAGGCCTGAGGAAAGGAGGTTAAGGCATGAGAACAGAAGGTTAGGACCTGAGAAGGGAAGGCTAAGGCATGAGAAGAGAAGACTAAAGCCTGAGGAAAGGAGGCTAAGGCATGAGAAGAGAAGGTTAGGGCCTGGAAAAGGAGGCTAATGCATGAGAAGAGAAGGCTGAGGCCTGAGAAAAGGAGGCTAAGGATTGAGAAGAGAAAACTAAGGCCTGAGAAAAGGAGGCTAAGGTGTGAGAAGAGAAGGCTAAGTCCTGAGAAAAGGAGGCTAAAGCATGAGAAGAGAAGGCTAAGGCCTGAGAAAATGAAGCTAAGCCATGTGAAGAGAAAGCTAAGGCCTCAGAAACGGAGGCTAAGGCATGAGAAGAGAAAGCTAAGGCCTGAGAAGAGAAGGCTAAGGCCTGAGAAAAGGAGGCTAAGGTTTGAGAAGAGAAAGCTAAGACCTGAGAAACGGAGGCTAAGGCATGAGAAGAGAAGGCTAAGGCCTGAGAAAAGGAGGCTAAGGCGTGAGAAGAGAAGGCTAAGTCCTGAGAAAAGGAGGCTAAGGCATGAGAAGAGAAGGCTAAGGCCTGAGAAAATGAAGCTAAGCCATGAGAAGAGAAAGCTAAGGCCTCAGAAACGGAGGCTAAGGCATGAGAAGAGAAAGCTAAGGCCTGAGAAGAGAAGGCTAAGGCCTGAGAAAAGGAGGCTAAGGTTTGAGAAGAGAAAGCTAAGACCTGAGAAACGGGGGCTAAGGCATGAGAAGAGAAGGCTAAGGCCTGAGAAAAGGAGGTTATGACATGAGAAGAGAAGGCTAAGGCCTGAGAAAAGGAGGCTAAAGATTGAGAAGAGAAAGCTAGTGCCTGAGAATAGGAAGCTAAGGCATGAGAAGAGAAGGCTAAGGCCTGAGGAAAGGAGGCTAAGGCATGAGAAGAGAAGGTTAGGGCCAGAGAAGAGAAGGCTAAGGTATGAGAAGAGAAGACTAAGGCATGAGAAGAGAAGGCTAAGGCCTGAGAAAAGGAGGCTAAGGCCTGAGAAGAGAAGGTTAAGGAATGAGAAACTGAGGCTAAGGCATGAGACGAGAAGGCTAAGGCCTGTGAAAAGAAGGCTATGGATTGAGAAGAGAAAGCTAAGGCCTGAGAAAAGGAGGCTGGGGCATGAGAAGAGAAGGCTAAGGCCTGAGGAAAGGAGGCTTAGGCATGAGAAGAGAAGGTTAGGACCTGAGAAGAGAAGGCTAAGGCATGAGAAGTGAAGACTAAGGCCTGAGGAAAGGAGTCTAAGGCATGAGAAGAGAAGGTTAGGGCCCGGGAGGATAGCTCAGCGGCAGCGTGCGCGTCTTGGAAGCAAGACGACACGAAGCAACAACAGGTTCGATCCCCGGGTCCGCGCTTAGAAACCTCTGGGTGTTTAAGCGCGTTATAAATACGTAACTAAGACAAAAAAAAAACGCAACTAAGAAAAACAAACAATTCCTGTAACAGCGCCTCGATGCCTGCGGGCTGTGTGAGCGCTTTATAAATGTAAAATAAATTTAAAAAAAAATAATGCATGAGAAGAGAAGGCAAAAGCCTGAGAAAAGGAGGCTAAGGATTGAGAAGAGAAAACTAAGGCCTGAGAAAAGGAGGCTAAGGCATGAGAAGAGAAGGCTAAGTCCTGAGAAAAGGAGGCTAAGGCATGAGAAGAGAAGGCTAAGGCCTGAGAAAAGGAGGCTAAGCCATGAGAAGAGAAAGCTAAGGCCTCAGAAACGGAGGCTAAGGCATGAGAAGAGAAAGCTAAGGCCTGAGAAGAGAAGGCTAAGGACTGAGAAAAGGAGGCTATGGATTAAGAAGAGAAAGCTAAGACCTGAGAAACGGAGGCTAAGGCATGAGAAGAGAAGGCTAAGGCCTGAGAAAAGGAGGCTAAGGCATGAGAAGAGAAGGCTAAGGCCTGTTAAGTTGAGCGTCCCGAGGACGAGGCGTACCTGTATCTCCAGGAGTCTTGCGTGCCGAGGTAGCCAGGTCGTGGTAGGGGTAGACAAGTAGCTGGTGAAGTCTTCCGCAAATGAAGAAAAGTGACGCAAAGAACCGACCCCGGACCCGTCCTGTAATACAGGATTGAACTGGGGCCAGCTCCTGACGTCACGAATGACACTTCCCAATATTAACGTGGCGCCAGAACAGTGCAAGCACTGATAGGGAAGGTTGTAGATGTTACTGGCAAATACTGGCGAAGTATTCCAAGCAGCTACCCAGGGTGGTGAAAGTTCAAGGTAGCCAGTACAGGTAAGCAGAATGTTCAAGGTACCTAAATGCGAGTAGCAGCAAGTCCAAGGTCCCAATGCAGGTAAACAGTAAGCCCCAAGGTACCGGTGCAGGTAAGCAGAGAGTCCAGGGCACCAATGCAGGATAAAGAACAGAGATCCACAGAAGCCGGAGAAGCGGACCAGGACCACAGGAACCCAAGCAGGAGGCGGGCAACTCAGGCAAATCGAAAAGGAGCAGGGAGGGGAACCAGGGGGAGAGGTTCCAGGGTGCGCAGGAGAACAGGTAAGGGGAAGAAGAAGCAGTAAGGCAGCCCTCACTAGAGGAGGAACAGGAGAGGACCCAGCCCAGGACCAGGACCCAAGAACCCAAGGAACAGGGAAGCGAAGCGGGAGGAAACCAACCGCGTTGAGACGCGGTGAAGAACAAAATCGGATCGTTTAAGTAGCGGTCCTGTGTGAAACCGAGGCTTGAACCGCGCTGCAATGCGCATGCGCGAACGGGTGCCGCCGCGCGAACGAGGCCTGGAACGCAAGCTCGCTCGAACAGCTACGTGAACGGCACCCGTGCCCTACACGGGTCAGGACAGAGAGACTCCGCCGGGGAAATGCGCCCAGAGCAGTGCGCCGTCTCCACAACCCGTGACGTGGGCACAACCGCCAGGAAACAGCACTCCCCCCAGGGCCCCGTCGCCCCGCACAGGTAGGTGTTCTAACACTATGCTCCCCACCAGAAAGACCCGGAGCACCCGGTTTCCAGGGATTCCTACGAAAAAATTCACGCATCAGACGGGGAGCATGAATGTTCTCACAAGGCTCCCAAGTACGATCACAAGCAGGGTAACCCTTCCAGTCCACCAAAAACTGAAGCCTACCCCGGGAGAAACGGGAGTCACAAATCTCATGCACCTCAAATTCCGGAGTGCCCCCAACATCTATAGCCGCAGGTCGGGGATGTGAACGACCGTACGGATCAGACCGGAATAGCTTAAAGAGGGACACATGGAAGACGGGGTGAATCCGCCAAGACTGCGGCAGATCCAACTTGAATGCCACAGAGGAAATTTGTCTGACCACCCGGAAGGGTCCCAGAAAACGGGGTGCTCATTTAGTCGGGAGATTGTGTACTGGTAAATTCTTAGAAGAGAGCCATACCATGTCCCCAACCTGGAATGCTGGCTCACTACTCCTTTTCTTGTCCGCCTGTGCCTTCATACTCTCACGTGCCTTAGCGAGGGCTCCCGTGGCCTGGACCTGATTCTTCTGAATGTCAGCAACCATCTGGTCCGCAGAAGGAACTGTGCTGGAAGGAACAGGATGAAATGGAATCAACTTGGGATGAAGGCCTGAGGAACAATAAAAAGGACTCATTCCAGTGGCAGAGTGTTTAGAGTTGTAATAAGCCACCTCCGCTAGGTCCAGATGTTTTGCCCAGTTGGATTGAGAAGCATTGGAAAAACAGCGTAAGTATTGCTCCAAAGTCTGATTAGTTCGCTCAGTCAGGCCGTTGGATTGTGGATGATAGCCAGAACTGAGAGCACGCTGGATTCCCAAGTGACGACAAAGTTGCTTCCAAAAGGCAGAAATGAACTGAGATCCGCGGTCTGAAATAATCTTCTCAGGAAGTCCATGCAAGCTATAAACGGAATGTAAAAAGGCCTGGGCCATACTACCGGCTGAAGGCACCTTCTGGAATGGAATGAAATGGGTCAACTTAGAAAAACAATCGATGACCACCATGATGCAAGTATATCCTTCCGAGGGAGGGAGGTCCACAATAAAATCGGTGGCAATAGTATGCCAAGGATAAGGTGCTCTCTCGGTGGGTTGGAGAAGTCCAATAGGTTTCTTTCGTGGAATCTTGACCTGGGCACACACTGGGCAACATTCCACATACTCTCTTGTCTGCCTAGCCCATCCTGGCCACCAAAATTGGCGAGAAATCAGTTCCTGGGTGGATCGAATGCCGCGATGTCCCCCAATCCTAGAATCGTGTAAAGCTTGCAGGACGGCAGTCCGAAGTACCTCAGTGGGAAGGTATAACCGATTATGAAAGAAGAGTAGGCCACCGTTTTCCCTCATTAGAGGGTGTTGTAGAAGTAAGGAATATTTGGGATCCTTTTAAGTGTCCTGTAGGATGGTATCCAAGCATTGAGATGTAACCAACAAGAAGTGTTTAGAAGGAAGTAATTGTTGAGCTCGATGATCCAGTTCAACGTTGTTCTCCAAAGAGCGAGAGAGAGCGTCAGCCTTCGAGTTGCGTGACTGAGGAATGTAAGAAATCGTGAAATCATATTGGGAGAAGAACAAGGCCCAACGAGCCAAACGAGAAGTACGACACTGTAATGAGCGTAGATACTGTAGGTTCCGGTGATCAGTGCGTACTTCCACTGAGAATCTTCCCCCCAGAAGATGGTGACGCCATTCCTCAAATGCAACCTTTATGGCCAAAAGCTCCTTTTCAATGATTGCATAATTTCGTTCACTGGATGTTAACTTCCGGGAATAATAGGCAACAGGAACCTCCAACCCTGTCTGTGGATCGTCTTGAAGTAGGACAGCCCCAACAGCAAAATCGGAAGCATCTGCCTCCACGATCAATGGCCTGTTCTCATCAGGATGATGTAAAATCGGGGAAGTACTGTATGTCTCCTTAAGTTGCTTGAAAGCACTGGTCGCTGCTGAATTCCATATGAACAGAGTCTTACTGCTAGTCAAATCTGACAAAGGAGCGGTTACTTCAGAATAGGCGGGTATGCAGCGCCGGTAGAAGTTGGCGAATCCTAAGAAACGCTGAAGAGATTTCAAATCATAAGGCTGTCTCCATTCCTGAATCGCCCGTACCTTGGCTGGATCCATGTGTATTCCAGATTCGCTAATGACATAACCAAGAAATTCAATGCTACTCTGATGAAAGTGACATTTCTCGGCCTTGGCATATAAATGATTATGATGTAACCCACCAAGAACCTCCTTCACATGACGTAGATGTTCCTCTTTCTCCTTGGAGAATATCAATATATCATCAAGATATACCCATATGGATACTCCAATCAGATCCGAGAAAATGTCATCCATAAGGCGTTGAAAAACGGCCGCAGTGTTGCACAGACTAAACGGCATTACGCGATACTCAAAATGCCCTGCTGGTGTCTTAAAGGCCGTTTTCCATTCGTCGCCGGGTTTGATACTTACTAAATGGTATGCCCCTCGAAGATCCAATTTAGAAAATATTCGGGCATTCCGCAAAGATTCCATAATGTTGCGTATCAAAGGCAGCGGATATCGATCCTTTCGTGTGATGTCGTTTAACTGCCTATAATCCAGACAAGGCCGTAAAGTGCCCTCCTTTTTCTTCACAAAGAACAAAGGGAATCCCGCAGGTGACTTAGAAGGTGTTATATAACCTTTCTGAAGACAGTCATCCAAGTATTCTTGCAGAACTTCTCTTTCGTGGGGTGATAAGGAATACAATTTGCCATGGGGAATTACTGCATTGGGCAGTAGTTCTATGGCACAATCAAAGGCTCTGTGGGGTGGCAAAGGAATGGTACCAGGTTCAGAAAAGACCTCATGGTACTCATCGTAGTCGGAAGGTACTGAAGACAAGGTACACACTCGGAGCAGTCCTGATCCTTCCGTCTGAGTGGCAATGGTAGAAGATCTGGTACTAGGTCCGAAGGTACAACACTCCCGACCACATCGATTGGAAGCGAAAGTCAAGGTACGGGAGGCCCAATCAATAATGGGGTTATGATGTAATAGCCACGGAAACCCCAAAATTATCGGATATGAGGGTGATTTAATCACATCAAGAGAAATCAATTCACGGTGTTCAGCAATCTGTAGCTGTAGAATTCCGGTATGTTGACGAACCGGACCGGAGGCCAAAGGGGTTCCATCGATTACCTCCACCAGAGTAGCACAACCTTTATCAAGCAGAGGTATCCCGTTCTTATTGGAAAATTCAAAGTCCACATAATTACCTCAGGCTCCACAATCCAGAAGACCCAATACTGTCACTGATTTACTGTGCCAGGTAACCCTGATCTGAAGAGCCATAAGGGCCACCGGAGTCATGGGTGGATGGGTCGTCACAGGAATGGGAAGGACTGAAGAGATCGAAGGGCCTGTCACTGCCTTCCTCAACCGTGACAGGCCTATTAGTTTTCCAATTTCTTGATTGGTCGCAATGGACAAGTACTGAGAAAATGTCCGGCAGTACCACAATACAAACAGAGACGGAGATTTCTCCTGCGTTTCTTCTCGGCCTCCGATAATGGTCCTCTTAGTGCCCCTAGCTGCATTGGTTCTAGACCCATCTCCGAACTGACAGGTACGCCTCCAGCCTGAGGAAGAGGTCTGGGAAAGAACCTCTCTAGCCGACGTCTCTCACCTCTTCGTTCAGCCAGGCGATGGTCAATACGTAGGACCTGCTCCTGGAGTAACTGCAGTGTATCAGGTTCGGGTATGTGAAGTAACTCGTCCTTATATTCTTCTCTTAAACCACGTCTAAACAGAGTCTTTTGCGTTACTTCGGGCCATTGTGAGTCCGTAGCCAATTGGGGGAACCGGCTTATATAAGTGATAATATCACTGGATCCCTGTCTTAAATCCATCAACTGATTCTGTGCCGTAGCCGCCAAATTGGGAGACTGAAACACCTCCAAAAATGCTTTCTCGAATGCCACAAAATCATTAAGAATGGGACTGTTAGCAGACACCAAAGGAGCAGCCCAAGCCAAAGCATTTCCAGTTAGATTTCCCAAGATGTAGCCAATTTTAGCCCTTTCTTGTGTAAAATTTGATGCCCGGAACAAAAAATGTATCCTGCAATGGTTGCAGAATTCTGCCACACGCCTAGGATCACCATCGAACTTCATGGGTACGGTATTAGCCATTGGTGTCTCTACTTGTGGATTAGCAGGGGTGCCTTGCATGACCATCTGGCGGAGATTGAGATTCTCCTGACGTAATGCCGCCATCTCAGCTCTTAAGGCTCTGACCTCATCATGGATATCCTGGGATTCCTCCATCTCAGTTTCAGAACTGGGGGTAAGGCGTCTCAATCTGTTAAGTTGAGCGTCCCGAGGACGAGGCGTACCTGTATCTCCAGGAGTCTTGCGTGCCGAGGTAGCCAGGTCGTGGTAGGGGTAGACAAGTAGCTGGTGAAGTCTTCCGCAAATGAAGAAAAGTGACGCAAAGAACCGACCCCGGACCCGTCCTGTAATACAGGATTGAACTGGGGCCAGCTCCTGACGTCACAAATGACACTTCCCAATATTAACGTGGCGCCAGAACAGTGCAAGCACTTATAGGGAAGGTCGTAGATGTTACTGGCAAATACTGGCAAAGTATTCCAAGCAGCTATCCAGGGTGGTGAAAGTTCAAGGTAGCCAGTACAGGTAAGCAGAATGTTCAAGGTACCTAAATGCGAGTAGCAGCAAGTCCAAGGTACCAATGCAGGTAAACAGTAAGCCCCAAGGTACCAGTGCAGGTAAGCAGAGAGTCCAGGGCACCAATGCAGGATAAAGAACAGAGATCCACAGAAGCCGGAGAAGCGGACCAGGACCACAGGAACCCAAGCAGGAGGCGGGCAACTCAGGCAAATCAAAAAGGAGCAGGGAGGGGAACCAGGGGGAGAGGTTCCAGGGTGCACAGGAGAACAGGTAAGGGGAAGAAGAAGCAGTAAGACACCCCTGACTAGAGGAGGAAGAGGAGAGGACCCAGCCCAGGACCAGGACCAGGACCCAAGAACCCAAGGAACAGGGAAGCAAAGCGGGAGGAAACCAACCGCGTTGAGACGCGGTGAAGAACAAAATCGGATCGCTTAAGTAGCGGTCCTATGTGAAACCAAGGCTTGAACCGCGCTGCAATGCGCATGCGCGAACGGGTGCCGCCGCGTGAACGAGGCTTGGAACGCAAGCTCGCTCGAACAGCTACGTGAACGGCACCCGTGCCCTACACGGGTCAGGACAGAGAGACTCCGCCGGGGAAATGCGCCCAGAGCAGTGCGCCGTCTCCACAACCCGAGACGTGGGCACAACCGCCAGGAACCAGCACGCCCCCCAGGGCTCCGTTGCCCCGCACAGGTAGGTGTTCTAACAAGGCCTGAGAAAAGGAGGCTAAAGATTGAGAAGAGAAAGCAAGTGCCTGAGATGAGGAGGCTAAGTAATGAGAAGAGAAGGCTAAGGCCTGAGGAAAGGAGGCTAAGTCATGAGAAGAGAAGGTTAGGGCATGAGAAGAGAAGACTAAGGCCTGAGGAAAGGAGGCTAAGGCATGAGACGAGAAGGTTAGGGCCTGTGAAGAGAAGGCTAAGGAATGAGAAGAGAAGACTAAGGCAGGAGAAGAGAAGGCTAAGGCCTGAGAAAAGGAGGCTAAGGCCTGAGAAGAGAATGTTAAGGAATGAGAAACTGAGGCTAAGGCATGAGATGAGAAGGCTAAAGCCTGTGAAAAGGAGGCTATGAAATGAGAAGAGAAGGCTAAGGCTTGAGAAAAGGAGGCTAAGGCATGAGAAGAGAAAGCTAAGGCCTGAGAAAAGGAGGCTTAGGCATGAGAAGAGAAGGCTAATGCCTGAGGAAAGGAGACTAAGGCATGAGAAGAGAAGGTTAGGGCCTGAGAAGAGAAGGCTAAGGCATGAGACGAGAAGACTAAGGCCTGAGGAAAGGAGGCTAAGGCATGAGAAGAGAAGGTTAGGGCCTGAGAAAAGGAGGCTAATGCATGAGAAGAGATGGCTAAGGCCTGAGAAATGGAGGCTAAGGCATGAGAAGAGAAGGCTAAGGCCTGAGAAACGGAGGTTAAGGCATGAGAAGAGAAAGCTAAGGCCTGAGAAAAGGAGGCTAAGGCATGAGAAGAGAAGGCTATTGACTGAGGAAAGGAGGCTAAGGCATGAGAAGAGAAGGTTAGGGCCTGAGAAGAGAAGGCTAAGGGATGAGAAGAGAAGACTAAGGCCTGAGGAAAGGAGGCTACGGCATGAGAAGAGAAGGTTAGGGCCTGAGAAAAGGAGGATAAGGCCTGAGAAGAGAAGGTTAGGACCTGAGAAGAGAAGGCTAAGGCATGAGACGAGAAGACTAAAGCCTGAGGAAAGGAGGCTAAGGCATGAGAAGAGAAGGTTAGGGCCTGAGAAAAGGAGGCTAATGCATGAGAAGAGAAGGCTAAGGCCTGAGAAAAGGAGGCTAAGGATTTAGAAGAGAAAACTAAGGCCTGAGAAAAGGAAGCTAAGGCGTGAGAAGAGAAGGCTAAGACCTGAGAAAAGGAGGCTAAGGCATGAGAAGAGAAGGCTAAGGCCTGAGAAAAGGAGGCTAAGCAATGAGAAGAGAAAGCTAACGCCTCACAAACGGAGGCCAAGGCATGAGAAGAGAAGGCTAAGGCCTGAGAAGAGAAGGCTAAGGCATGAGAAAAGGAGGCTAAGGCCTGAGAAGAGAAGGCTAAGGCCCGAGAAACGGAGGCTAAGGCATGAGAAGAGAAGGCTAAGGTGTGAGAAAAGGAGGCTATGACATGAGAAGAGAAGGCTAAGGTATGAGAAAAGGAGGCTAAGGCATGAGAAGAGAAGGCTAAGGCCTGAGAAAACGAGGCTAAGGCATGAGAAGAGAAGGCTAAGGCCTGAGGAAAGGAGGCTAAGGCATGAGAAGAGAAGTTTAGGGCCTGAGAAGAGAAGGCTAAGGCATGAGATGAGAAGACTAAGGCCTGAGGAAAGGATGCTAAGCCATGAGAAGAGAAGGTTATGGCCTGAGAAGAGAAGGCCAAGGCATGCGAAGAGAAGACTAAGGTATGAGAAGAGAAGGCTAAGGCCTGAGAAAAGGAGGCTAAGGCCTGAGAAGAGAAGGCTAAGGCCTGAGAAACGGAGGCTAAGGCATGAGAAGAGAAGGCTAAGGCCTGTGAAATGGAGGCTATGACATGAGAAGAGATGGCTAAGGCATGAGAAAAGGAGGCTAATGCATGAGAAGAGAACGCTAAGGTCTGAGTAAAGGAGGCTAAGGCATGAGAAGAGAAGGCTTAGGCCTGAGAAAAGGAAGCTAAGGCATGAGGAGAGAAGGTTAAGGCCTGAGAAAAGAAGGCTAAGGCATGAGAAGAGAAAGCTAAGGCCTCAGAAACAGAGGCTAAGGCATGAGAAGAGAAAGCTAAGGCCTGGGAAAAGGAGGCTAAGGCATGAGAAGAGAAGGCTAAGGCCTGAAGAAAGGAGTCTAAGGCATGAGATGAGAAGGTTAGGGCCCGAGAAGAGAAGGCTAAGGCATGAGAAGAGAAGACTGAGGCCTGAGGAAAGGAGGCTAAGGCATGAGAAGAGAAGACTAAGGCATGAGAAGATAAGGCTTAGGCATGAGAATAGAAGACTGAGGCCTGAGGAAAGGAGGCTAAGGCATGAGAAGAGAAGACTAAGGCATGAGAAGATAAGGCTTAGGCCTAGAAAAGGAGGCTAAGGCCTGAGAAGAGAAGGCTAATGCCTGGGGAAAAGAGGCTAAGGCATGAGAAGAGAAGGTTAGGGCCTGAGAAGAGAAGGCTAAGGCATGAGAAGAGAAGACTGAGGCCTGAGGAAAGGAGGCTAAGACATGGGAAGAGAAGACTAAGGCATGAGAAGATAAGGCTTAGGCCTAGAAAAGGAGGCTAAGGCCTGAGAAGAGAAGGCTAATGCCTGAGGAAAAGAGGCTAAGGCATGAGAAGAGAAGGTTAGGGCCTGAGAAGAGAAGGCTAAGGCATGAGAAGAGAAGACTAAGGCCTGAGGAAAGGAGGCTAAGGCATGAGAAGAGAAGGTTAGGGCCTGAGAAAAGGAGGCTAAGGCCTGAGAAGAGAAGGCTAAGGCCTAAGAAAAGGAGGCTAAGGCATGAGAAGAGAAAGCTAAGGCCTCAGAAAAGGAGGCTAAGGCATGAGAAGAGAAAGCTAAGGCCTGAGAAAAGGAGGCTAAGGCATGAGAAGAGAAGGCTAAGGCCTGGGAAAAGGAGGCTAAGGCATGAGAATAGAAGGCTAAGGCTTGAGAAAAGGAGGCTAAGGCATGAGAAGAGAAAGCTAATGCCTCAGAATCGGAGGCTAAGGCATGAGAAGAGAAAGGTAAGGCCTGAGAAAAGGGGGCTAAGGCATGAGAAGAGAAGGCTAAGGCCTGAGGAAAGGAGTGTAAGGCATGAGAAGAGAAGGTTAGGGCCTGAGAAGAGAAGGCTAAGGCATGAGAAGAGAAGACGAAGGCCTGTGGAAAGGAGGCTAAGGCATGAGAAGAGAAGACTAAGGCATGAGAAGATAAGGATTAGGCCTGAGAAAAGGAGGCTAAGGCCTGAGAAGAGAAGGCTAATGCCTGAGGAAAGGAGGCTAAGGCATGAGAAGAGAAGGTTAGGGCCTGAGAAGAGAAGGCTAAGGCATGAGAAGAGAAGACTAAGGCCTGAGGAAAGGAGGCTAAGGCATGAGAAGAGAAGGTTAGGGCCTGAGAAAAGGAGGCTAAGGCCTGAGAAGAGAAGGCTAAGGCCTGAGAAAAGGAGGCTAAGGCATGAGAAGAGAAATCTAAGGCCTCAGAAAAGGAGGCTAAGGCATGAGAAGAGGAAGCTAAGGCCTGAGAAAAGGAGGCTAAGGCATGAGAAGACAAGGCTAAGACCTTGGAAAAAGAGGCTATGGCATGAGAATAGAAGGCTAAGGCTTGAGAAAAGGAGGCTAAACCATGAGAAGAGAAAGCTAAGGCCTGAGAAAAGGAGGCTAAGGCATGAGAAGAGAAGGCTAATGCCTGAGGAAAGGAGACTAAGGCATGAGAAGAGAAGGTTAGGGCCTGAGAAGAGAAGGCTAAGGCATGAGACGAGAAGACTAAGGCCTGAGGAAAGGAGGCTAAGGCATGAGAAGAGAAGATTAGGGCCTGAGAAAAGGAGGCTAATGCATGAGAAGAGATGGCTAAGGCCTGAGAAATGGAGGCTGAGGCATGAGAAGAGAAGGCTAAGGCCTGAGAAACGGAGGTTAAGGCATGAGAAGAGAAAGCTAAGGCCTGAGAAAAGGAGGCTAAGGCATGAGAAGAGAAGGCTATTGACTGAGGAAAGGAGGCTAAGGCATGAGAAGAGAAGGTTAGGGCCTGAGAAGAGAAGGCTAAGGGATGAGAAGAGAAGACTAAGGCCTGAGGAAAGGAGGCTACGGCATGAGAAGAGAAGGTTAGGGCCTGAGAAAAGGAGGATAAGGCCTGAGAAGAGAAGGTTAGGACCTGAGAAGAGAAGGCTAAGGCATGAGACGAGAAGACTAAAGCCTGAGGAAAGGAGGCTAAGGCATGAGAAGAGAAGGTTAGGGCCTGAGAAAAGGAGGCTAATGCATGAGAAGAGAAGGTTAAGGCCTGAGAAAAGGAGGCTAAGGATTTAGAAGAGAAAACTAAGGCCTGAGAAAAGGAAGCTAAGGCGTGAGAAGAGAAGGCTAAGACCTGAGAAAAGGAGGCTAAGGCATGAGAAGAGAAGGCTAAGGCCTGAGAAAAGGAGGCGAAGCAATGAGAAGAGAAAGCTAACGCCTCAGAAACGGAGGCCAAGGCATGAGAAGAGGAGGCTAAGGCCTGAGAAGAGAAGGCTAAGGCCCGAGAAATGGAGGCTAAGGCATGAGAAGAGAAGGCCAAGGTGTGAGAAAAGAAGGCTATGACATGAGAAGAGAAGGCTAAGGTATGAGAAAAGGAGGCTAAGGCATGAGAAGAGAAGGCTAAGGCCTGAGAAAACGAGGCTAAGGCATGAGAAGAAAAGGATAAGGCCTGAGGAAAGGAGGCTAAGGCATGAGAAGAGAAGTTTAGGGCCTGAGAAGAGAAGGCTAAGGCATGAGAAGAGAAGACTAAGGCCTGAGGAAAGGATGCTAAGCCATGAGAAGAGAAGGTTATGGCCTGAGAAGAGAAGGCCAAGGCATGAGAAGAGAAGACTAAGGTATGAGAAGAGAAGGCTAAGGCCTGAGAAAAGGAGGCTAAGGCCTGAGAAGAGAAGGCTAAGGCCTGAGAAACGGAGGCTTAGGCATGAGAAGAGAAGGCTAAGGCCTGTGAAATGGAGGTTATGACATGAGAAGAGATGGCTAAGGCATGAGAAAAGGAGGCTAATGCATGAGAAGAGAACGCTAAGGTCTGAGAAAAGGAGGCTAAGGCATGAGAAGAGAAGGCTTAGGCCTGAGAAAAGGAAGCTAAGGCATGAGGAGAGAAGGTTAAGGCCTGAGAAAAGAAGGCTAAGGCATGAGAAGAGAAATCTAAGGCCTCAGAAACAGAGGCTAAGGCATGAGAAGAGAAAGCTAAGGCCTTGGAAAAGGAGGCTAAGGCATTAGAAGAGAAGGCTAAGGCCTGAAGAAAGGAGTCTAAGGCATGAGATGAGAAGGTTAGGGCCTGAGAAGAGAAGGCTAAGGCATGAGAAGAGAATACTGAGGCCTGAGGAAAGGAGGCTAAGGCATGAGAAGAGAAGACTAAGGCATGATAAGATAAGGCTTAGGCCTAGAAAAGGAGGCTAAGGCCTGAGAAGAGAAGGCTAATGCCTGAGGAAAGGAGGCTAAGGCATGAGAAGAGAAGGTTAGGGCCTGAGAAGAGAAGGCTAAGGAATGAGAAGAGAAGACTAAGGCCTGAGGAAAGGAGGCTAAGGCATGAGAAGAGAAGGTTAGGGCCTGAGAAAAGGAGGCTAAGGCCTGAGAAGAGAAGGCTAAGGCCTAAGAAAAGGAGGCTAAGGCATGAGAAGAGAAAGCTAAGGCCTGAGAAAGGGAGGCTAGGTCATGAGAAGAGAAGGCTAAGGCCTGAGGAAAGGAGGCTAAGGCATGAGAAAAGAAGGTAAGGGCCTGGAAAGAGAAGGCTAAGGCATGAGAAGAGAAGACTAAGGCCTGAGGAAAGGAGGCTAAGGCATGAGAAGAGAAGGTTAGGGCCTGAGAAGAGAAGGCTAAGCATGAGAAGAGAAGACTAAGGCATGAGAAGAGAAGGCTTAGGCCTGTGAGAAGGAGGCTATTACATGAGAAGAGAAGGCTAAGGCATGAGAAAAGGAGGCTAAGGATTGAGAAGAGAAAGCTAAGGCCTGAGAAAAGGAGGCTAAGGCCTGAGAAGATAAAGCTAAGGCCTCAGAAACGGAGGCTAAGGCATGAGAAGAGAAAGCTAAGGCCTGAGAAAAGGAGGCTAAGGCATGAGAAGAGAAGGCTATGGCCTGAGAAAATGAGGCTATGACATGAGAAGAGAAGGCTAAGGTATGAGAGAAGGAGGCTAAGGCATGAGAAGAGAAGGCTAAGGCCTGAGAAAAGGAGGTTAAGGATTGAGAAGAGAAGGCTAAGGCCTGAGAAAAGGAGGCTATGACATGAGAAGAGAAGGCTAAGGTATGAGAGAAGGAGGCTAAGGCATGAGAAGAGAAGGCTAAGTCCTGAGAAAAGGAGGCTAAGGCATGAGAAAAGAAGGTAAGGGCCTGGAAAGAGAAGGCTAAGGCATGAGAAGAGAAGACTAAGGCCTGAGGAAAGGAGGCTAAGGCATGAGAAGAGAAGGTTAGGGCCTGAGAAGAGAAGGCTAAGCATGAGAAGAGAAGACTAAGGCATGAGAAGAGAAGGCTTAGGCCTGTGAGAAGGAGGCTATTACATGAGAAGAGAAGGCTAAGGCATGAGAAAAGGAGGCTAAGGATTGAGAAGAGAAAGCTAAGGCCTGAGAAAAGGAGGCTAAGGCCTGAGAAGATAAAGCTAAGGCCTCAGAAACGGAGGCTAAGGCATGAGAAGAGAAAGCTAAGGCCTGAGAAAAGGAGGCTAAGGCATGAGAAGAGAAGGCTATGGCCTGAGAAAATGAGGCTATGACATGAGAAGAGAAGGCTAAGGTATGAGAGAAGGAGGCTAAGGCATGAGAAGAGAAGGCTAAGGCCTGAGAAAAGGAGGTTAAGGATTGAGAAGAGAAGGCTAAGGCCTGAGAAAAGGAGGCTATGACATGAGAAGAGAAGGCTAAGGTATGAGAGAAGGAGGCTAAGGCATGAGAAGAGAAGGCTAAGGCCTGAGAAAAGGAGGCTAAGGCATGAGAAGAGAAGGTTAGGGCCTGGAAAGAGAAGGCTAAGGCATGAGAAGAGAAGACTAAGGCTTGAGGAAAGGAGGTTAAGGATTGAGAAGAGAAGGCTAAGGCCTGAGAAAAGGAGGCTAAGGCATGAGAAGAGAAGGCTAAGGCCTGAGAAAAGGAGGCTAAGGCACGAGAAGAGAAGGTTAGGGCCTGAGAAGAGAAGGCTAAGCATGAGAAGAGAAGACTAAGGCCTGAGGAAAGGAGGTTAAGGATTGAGAAGAGAAGGCTAAGGCCTGAGAAAAGGAGGCTAAGGCATGAGAAGAGAAGGCTAAGGCATGAGAAGAGAAGGTTAGGGCCTGGAAAGAGAAGGCTAAGGCATGAGAAGAGAAGACTAAGGCCTGAGGAAAGGAGGTTAAGGATTGAGAAGAGAAGGCTAAGGCCTGAGAAAAGGAGGCTAAGGCATGAGAAGAGAAGGCTAAGGCCTGAGAAAAGGAGGCTAAGGCATGAGAAGAGAAGGCTAAGGCATGAGAAGAGAAGGCTAAAGCATGAGAAGAGAAGGCTAAGGATTGAGAAGAGAAGGCTAAGGCCTGAGGAAAGGAGGCTAAGGCATGAGAAGAGAAAGCTAATGCCTCAGAATCGGAGGCTAAGGCAATAGAAGAGAAAGCTAAGGCCTGAGAAGAAAAGGATAAGGCCTGAGGAAAGGAGGCTAAGGCATGAGAAGAGAAGTTTAGGGCCTGAGAAGAGAAGGCTAAGGCATGAGAAGAGAAGACTAAGGCCTGAGGAAAGGATGCTAAGCCATGAGAAGAGAAGGTTATGGCCTGAGAAGAGAAGGCCAAGGCATGAGAAGAGAAGACTAAGGTATGAGAAGAGAAGGCTAAGGCCTGAGAAAAGGAGGCTAAGGCCTGAGAAGAGAAGGCTAAGGCCTGAGAAACGGAGGCTTAGGCATGAGAAGAGAAGGCTAAGGCCTGTGAAATGGAGGTTATGACATGAGAAGAGATGGCTAAGGCATGAGAAAAGGAGGCTAATGCATGAGAAGAGAACGCTAAGGTCTGAGAAAAGGAGGCTAAGGCATGAGAAGAGAAGGCTTAGGCCTGAGAAAAGGAAGCTAAGGCATGAGGAGAGAAGGTTAAGGCCTGAGAAAAGAAGGCTAAGGCATGAGAAGAGAAATCTAAGGCCTCAGAAACAGAGGCTAAGGCATGAGAAGAGAAAGCTAAGGCCTTGGAAAAGGAGGCTAAGGCATTAGAAGAGAAGGCTAAGGCCTGAAGAAAGGAGTCTAAGGCATGAGATGAGAAGGTTAGGGCCTGAGAAGAGAAGGCTAAGGCATGAGAAGAGAAGACTGAGGCCTGAGGAAAGGAGGCTAAGGCATGAGAAGAGAAGACTAAGGCATGATAAGATAAGGCTTAGGCCTAGAAAAGGAGGCTAAGGCCTGAGAAGAGAAGGCTAATGCCTGAGGAAAGGAGGCTAAGGCATGAGAAGAGAAGGTTAGGGCCTGAGAAGAGAAGGCTAAGGAATGAGAAGAGAAGACTAAGGCCTGAGGAAAGGAGGCTAAGGCATGAGAAGAGAAGGTTAGGGCCTGAGAAAAGGAGGCTAAGGCCTGAGAAGAGAAGGCTAAGGCCTAAGAAAAGGAGGCTAAGGCATGAGAAGAGAAAGCTAAGGCCTGAGAAAGGGAGGCTAGGTCATGAGAAGAGAAGGCTAAGGCCTGAGGAAAGGAGGCTAAGGCATGAGAAAAGAAGGTAAGGGCCTGGAAAGAGAAGGCTAAGGCATGAGAAGAGAAGACTAAGGCCTGAGGAAAGGAGGCTAAGGCATGAGAAGAGAAGGTTAGGGCCTGAGAAGAGAAGGCTAAGCATGAGAAGAGAAGACTAAGGCATGAGAAGAGAAGGCTTAGGCCTGTGAGAAGGAGGCTATTACATGAGAAGAGAAGGCTAAGGCATGAGAAAAGGAGGCTAAGGATTGAGAAGAGAAAGCTAAGGCCTGAGAAAAGGAGGCTAAGGCCTGAGAAGATAAAGCTAAGGCCTCAGAAACGGAGGCTAAGGCATGAGAAGAGAAAGCTAAGGCCTGAGAAAAGGAGGCTAAGGCATGAGAAGAGAAGGCTATGGCCTGAGAAAATGAGGCTATGACATGAGAAGAGAAGGCTAAGGTATGAGAGAAGGAGGCTAAGGCATGAGAAGAGAAGGCTAAGGCCTGAGAAAAGGAGGTTAAGGATTGAGAAGAGAAGGCTAAGGCCTGAGAAAAGGAGGCTATGACATGAGAAGAGAAGGCTAAGGTATGAGAGAAGGAGGCTAAGGCATGAGAAGAGAAGGCTAAGTCCTGAGAAAAGGAGGCTAAGGCATGAGAAAAGAAGGTAAGGGCCTGGAAAGAGAAGGCTAAGGCATGAGAAGAGAAGACTAAGGCCTGAGGAAAGGAGGCTAAGGCATGAGAAGAGAAGGTTAGGGCCTGAGAAGAGAAGGCTAAGCATGAGAAGAGAAGACTAAGGCATGAGAAGAGAAGGCTTAGGCCTGTGAGAAGGAGGCTATTACATGAGAAGAGAAGGCTAAGGCATGAGAAAAGGAGGCTAAGGATTGAGAAGAGAAAGCTAAGGCCTGAGAAAAGGAGGCTAAGGCCTGAGAAGATAAAGCTAAGGCCTCAGAAACGGAGGCTAAGGCATGAGAAGAGAAAGCTAAGGCCTGAGAAAAGGAGGCTAAGGCATGAGAAGAGAAGGCTATGGCCTGAGAAAATGAGGCTATGACATGAGAAGAGAAGGCTAAGGTATGAGAGAAGGAGGCTAAGGCATGAGAAGAGAAGGCTAAGGCCTGAGAAAAGGAGGTTAAGGATTGAGAAGAGAAGGCTAAGGCCTGAGAAAAGGAGGCTATGACATGAGAAGAGAAGGCTAAGGTATGAGAGAAGGAGGCTAAGGCATGAGAAGAGAAGGCTAAGGCCTGAGAAAAGGAGGCTAAGGCATGAGAAGAGAAGGTTAGGGCCTGGAAAGAGAAGGCTAAGGCATGAGAAGAGAAGACTAAGGCTTGAGGAAAGGAGGTTAAGGATTGAGAAGAGAAGGCTAAGGCCTGAGAAAAGGAGGCTAAGGCATGAGAAGAGAAGGCTAAGGCCTGAGAAAAGGAGGCTAAGGCACGAGAAGAGAAGGTTAGGGCCTGAGAAGAGAAGGCTAAGCATGAGAAGAGAAGACTAAGGCCTGAGGAAAGGAGGTTAAGGATTGAGAAGAGAAGGCTAAGGCCTGAGAAAAGGAGGCTAAGGCATGAGAAGAGAAGGCTAAGGCATGAGAAGAGAAGGTTAGGGCCTGGAAAGAGAAGGCTAAGGCATGAGAAGAGAAGACTAAGGCCTGAGGAAAGGAGGTTAAGGATTGAGAAGAGAAGGCTAAGGCCTGAGAAAAGGAGGCTAAGGCATGAGAAGAGAAGGCTAAGGCCTGAGAAAAGGAGGCTAAGGCATGAGAAGAGAAGGCTAAGGCATGAGAAGAGAAGGCTAAAGCATGAGAAGAGAAGGCTAAGGATTGAGAAGAGAAGGCTAAGGCCTGAGGAAAGGAGGCTAAGGCATGAGAAGAGAAAGCTAATGCCTCAGAATCGGAGGCTAAGGCAATAGAAGAGAAAGCTAAGGCCTGAGAAAAGGAGGCTAAGGCATGAGAAGAGAAGGCTAATGCCTGAGGAAAGGAGGCTAAGGCATGAGAAGAGAAGGTTAGGGCCTGAGAAGAGAAGGCTAAGGCATGAGAAGAGAAGACTAAGGCCTGAGGAAAGGAGGCTAAGGCATGAGAAGAGAAGGTTAGGGCCTGAGAAAAGGAGGCTAAGGCCTGAGAAGAGAAGGCTAAGGCCTGAGAAAAGGAGGCTAAGGCATGAGAAGAGAAATCTAAGGCCTCAGAAAAGGAGGCTAAGGCATGAGAAGAGGAAGCTAAGGCCTGAGAAAAGGAGGCTAAGGCATGAGAAGACAAGGCTAAGACCTTGGAAAAAGAGGCTATGGCATGAGAATAGAAGGCTAAGGCTTGAGAAAAGGAGGCTAAGCCATGAGACGAGAAAGCTAAGGCCTGAGAAAAGGAGGCTAAGGCACGAGAAGAGAGGGCTAATGCCTGAAGAAAGGAGGCTAAGGCATGAGCAAAGAAGGCTAAGGCCTGACAAAAGGAGGCTAGGATATGAGAAGAGAAGGTTAGGGCATGAGAAGAGGAGGCTAAGGATTGAGAAGAGAAGGCTAAGGCCTGAGAAAAGGAGGCTAAAGCATGAGAAGAGAAAGCTAAGGCCTGGGAAAAGGAGGCTAAGGCATGAGAAGAGAAGACTAAGGCCTGAGGAAAGGAGGCTAACGCATGAGAAGAGAAGGTTAGGGCCTGAGAAGAGAAGGCTAAGGCATGAGAAGAGAAGACTAAGGCCTGAGAAGAGAAGGCTAAGGCCTGAGAAAAGGAGGCTAAGGCCTGAGAAGAGAAGGCTAAGGCCTGAGAAACGGAGGCTAAGGCATGAGAAGAGAAGGCTAAGGCCTGTGAAATGGAGGCTATGACATGAGAAGAGATGGCTAAGGCATGAGAAAAGGAGGCTAATGCATGAGAAGAGAACGCTAAGGTCTGAGAAAAGGAGGCTAAGGCATGAGAAGAGAAGGCTTAGGCCTGGAAGAGAAGGCTAAGGCATGAGAAGAGAAGACTAAGGCCTGAGGAAAGGATGCTAAACCATGAGAAGAGAAGGTTAGGGCCTGAGAAGAGAAGGCTAAGGCATGAGAAGAGAAGACTAAGGTATGAGAAGAGAAGGCTAAAGCCTGAGAAAAGGAGGTTAAGGCCTGAGAAGAGAAGGCTAAGGCCTGAGAAACGGAGGCTAAGGCATGAGAAGAGAAGGCTAAGGCCTGTGACATGGAGGCTATGACATCAGAAGAGATGGCTAAGGCATGAGAAAAGGAGGCTAATGCATGAGAAGATAACGCTAAGGTCTGAGAAAAGGAGGCTAAGGCATGAGAAGATAAGGCTAAGGCCTGAGAAAAGGAAGCTAAGGCATGAGGAGAGAAGGCTAATGCCTGAGGAAAGGAGGCTAAGGCATGAGAAGAGAAGGTTAGGGCCTGAGAAGAGAAGGCTAAGGCATGAGAAGAGAAGACTAAGGCCTTAGAAAAGGAGGCTAAGGCATGAGAAGAGAAGACTAAGGCATGAGAAGATAAGGCTTAGGCCTGAGAAAAGGAGGCTAAGGCCTGAGAAGAGAAGGCTAATGCCTGAGGAAAGGAGGCTAAGGCATGAGAAGAGAAGGTTAGGGCCTGAGAAGAGAAGGCTAAGGCCTGAGAAGAGAAGGCTAAGGCCTGAGAAAAGGAGGCTAAGGCATGAGAAGAGAAAGCTAAGGCCTCAGAAAAGGCGGCTAAGGCATGAGAAGAGAAAGCTAAGGCCTGAGAAAAGGAGGCTAAGGCATGAGAAGAGAAGGCTAAGGCCTGGGAAAAGGAGGCTAAGGCATGAGAATAGAAGGCTAAGGCTTGGGAAAAGGAGGCTAAGGCATGAGCAGAGAAGGCTAAGGCCTGACAAAAGGAGGCTAGGATATGAGAAGAGAAGGTTAGGGCATGAGAAGAGGAGGCTAAGGATTGAGAAGAGAAGGCTAAGGCCTGAGAAAAGGAGGCTAAGGCATGAGAAGAGACGGCTAAGGCCTGAGAAAAGGAAGCTAATGATTGAGAAGAGAAAGCTAAGGCCTGAGAAAAGGAGGCTAAGGCACGAGAAGAGAAGGCTAAGCCCTAGAAACTAAGGCTAAGGCAAAAGAAGAGAAGGCTAAGGGCCGAGAAACGGGGGTTAAGGCTTGAGAAGTGAAGGCTAAGACGTGAGAAACTAAGGCTATGACATGAGAATAGAGGCTAAGGACTGAGGAAAGGAGGCTAAGGCATGAGAAGAGAAGGTTAGGGCCTGAGAGGAGAAGGCTAAGGCATGAGACGAGAAGACTAAGGCCTGAGGAAAGGAGGCTAAGGCATGAGAAGAGAAGGTTAGGGCCTGAGAGGATAAGGCTAAGGCATGAGACGAGAAGACTAAGGCCTGAGGAAAGGAGGCTAAGGCATGAGAAGAGAAAGCTAAGGCCTGAGAAAAGGAGGCTAAGGCATGAGAAGAGTGGCTAAGGCCTGAGGAAAGGAGGCTAAGGCATAAGAAGAGAAGGTTAGGGCCTTAGAAGAGAAGGCTAAGGTATGAGAAGAGAAGACTAAGGCCTGAGGAAAGGAGGCTAAGGCATGAGAAGAGAAGGTAAGGGCATGAGAAGAGAAGGCTAAGCATGAGAAGAGAAGACTAAGGCATGAGGAGAGAAGGCTAAGGCCTGAGGAAAGGAGGCTAAGGCATGAGAGAAGAAGGTTAGGGCCTGAAAAGAGAAAGCTAAGGCATGAGAAGAGAAGACTAAGGCCTGAGGAAAGGAGGCTAAGGCATGAGAAGAGAAGTTTAGGGCCTGAGAAGAGGAGGCTAAGGCCTGAGAAGAGAAGGCTAAGGCCTGAGAAACAGAGGCTAAGGCATGAGAAGAGAAGGCTAAGGCCTGGGAAAAGGAGGCTAAGGCATGAGAATAGAAGGCTAAGTCTTGAGAAAAGGAGGCTAAGGCATGAGAAGAGAAAGCTAAGGCCTCAGAAACGGAGGCTAAGGCATGAGAAGAGAAAGCTAAGGCCTGAGAAAAGGCGGCTAAGGCATGAGAATAGAAGGCTAATACCTTGGGAAAGGAGGCTAAGTGTTAGGAAAGATTTCGTAATTGTAGGGAATTTTCCTTCCATGTGGCAACCCCTAAACTTTTTGCTATTGTTTTTAACCTTGTTCTTGACTTTGCCAGAGAAGTACAGCCTTCTGCCGCACTTCTCTGGGCTTTCGCTCCTTTCTTGCGGGGAAACTGACATGCCCTTAAGACAGTCAGTACCGGGGAACGTGGTTTCCCGTAGTTTCTTCTATCGTGTCGCAGCTTTAGTGCAACACGACACAAGAGGGCACTGTAAGCTAAGTTACAGCTCTCTTGGGTCTCTAGCCTTCTACAGGCCCTAAATACTCTTTTAGGAATGTATTTGATCGGTGCAAGTCATTCAGGGACTCGAATGGTGGCAGCGATCGTATTGTTTATTTTGAGCTCCTTTTGGCGTTCTGAGCACGTTTTTGCACTGAACCCAAAATGGTGGCCTGGCTCCCAAAATGGCCAGGCCGCGAGGCTCCTTTGTCTTGTCCACTGACCGTCTTGCTCCCTTCACCTTCCCCAGGTCCGGCGACCCGGGGCCTTCCTTATTTGGGCATGTACTTTCCCGCGAAACGTGGTTGCTTTCGCGGGCTTCTACATGTCGTTTGTGTGCCTCCAGGGTGTGGGCTGGGATGTCTGGTCCCAATACACATCCTGGGTGCCAGAGAGTCTAGGGTGGTGTGAATGCCTGGGACCACCGTGGTCCGTGATTGGTCCACGTATGGTATGTGTTTTGATGAGCGGATCTCTTATTGGCTCCCCTCCGTTTTGGCGCGAAGGGAACCGTGGATAAGAGGGGGCTGGAAACACCACTACCATGTCGATCTCCTGAGTTCTCACGAACGAAGGAATACAGGAGCCAAGTATCCTGCAACTACGAGGCTGGACCGAGGAATCGCTGGTGACCCGCTGAAGGAATCCTCCTTTGCACTGCTGTCGTCCGGAGAGCCCCTGTCCTCCTTTGATCGAACCAGAAGGCCTGTACTGGTGCTTCGACCTTTGGAATAGCAGGAACAGCTATTCCCGGCATCTTCAACCATCTCCTGCCAAGTAAGCCTTCGGAAGCGTCTCTGGGCCATCCAGTTGACTGACCAGCTTACCAAGGAGTTTGGCTCTGCAACCGCCGCCAGGTTGTGTTGTATTGCGAGTCCTTGACCCTCTCCCACGCTTCGTACGCTTGGCGTTCCCAGGTCTGAAGGGAGGAGGGTTCATTTGGCTCGAATACACACGGCCGCTCCGTTGTCCTGTGCGGCAACAAAACTGTGCTGGTTTCGTCGATTGGGACGTCTTTTTGCTCTACACGACTACAAAGCGTCTCCTGCTCTTCTGAACCTGCCAGCTGCTGAAACTATCGTGGAGAAGCCTGGGTCTGCTTGCTTCGGGGACCGGTGAGTAGTATATCTAGGATCTGGTCGCCCTCCTGCAGTATCCCATTGCTTTTCCCTGCTGTGTAAAAACAGCACCCTTTTGCCGCGCTCGCGCTCTGCTTCTGCCCGCTGTGGAGGCTGCGCTTGAGTTGCGGAACCTGTTCTTCTTCTGCTGTGCACTAACCCGAACTGCCTGACTTCCTCCGAAGAGCTTCCCCTTGTGCCCGTTGGCACCGGCGTGGCAGGTACTTTGAGCACAAGGCTCCACTCTTCGCAGGGCTCGGACTTCCATCTAGTTAGGTGCCTATGAAGGCGAACTGAGTCGAAAGCATTATCGCACTGCCTGTTTTCCTTCCCTGGCAGGTGGACTACATATTTCGTGCTTTAAACGCTTGCGACTGTGTATTTGTATATATATTGTGTTGATATGGTATGTGTTGGTTTAATATTGTGATATTGTGATTTTCTCGCTACGGTCATTATTTTAAAGGCCTTAAAATAAATGTGTATCTATTTTTGATATAACAACTGTTTGGAGTAGTTTGTCAGCGCTCTTGCTTTGTGTGCTCATTGCGGGCTTTCAGTCACCCTCACCCCTCTTGAGACCTAGTCTTGACCGCCGCGATCGCTACCTTGATTGGTCTGGCTTGTCCAGAGGTTACCCTGTTCCAAGTAATTAGGTTGGCCTTCTGAACTTCTGCGCCACCAGGACAGAGTTCAGAAATCCGTCTTAACAAATTGGTGTTAGCGGTGGGATACGACTGAAGGTATCCAGTGTTGCGCTCGAACTAAGGCATTTCAGGTTATTCCAAACAGTACACGTAGTGAATTGTTATAGTATAACTTTAAAAAGGCCATAGTCCTATCAAACAGTATGGAAACAAGTACGTTGTTAACTTTAAATGCTTCCAAATCAGAAACGCTGAAAAAGATGTGTGCGGAGAGAGGTGTTTCCTCTCAAGGCACGAAATTGGAAATGATCCAAAGAATTGTGGCGTGGCAAGAAGCGCAGCTTGACGCTATTACTTCTGAGGACAGTGCGGAAGGTGGTGGGGCTGCTCTCACTGGTAGAACCGACGGTTCTGCCGCCGCACTGTTCCACCGCGACCACGAGGACGGGGAGGATGTAATGTCTAATGTTTCCTCTGCCAGTGTTGATGGGGAGGCTATGCTTGAATTCAAGAAGCAAGAGCTGCGGTTTAGGCAGCAGGAGCTTGAATTCAGCATAGCCAAACTAAAAATCGAACAGGCAGAAAAACAAAAAGACAGGGATCACCAGTTGGAACTGGCCAAGCTTCAGGTTGCAAATGGATCCAAGGGTCCTGGACATGGGTCTGGGGCCTCCTCTCATCCACGGTTTCCAAAAGATCTGCTCAGTGTGTATGAGGAGAGGAATGACATTATGGACTGGCTGAATGCGTTTGAGTATGCATGCGAGGTCCAGGAAGTTGACAATGCTGATAAGATTGCGTGGTTGCTCAGTAGACTGCCCCATTCTGGCTGTAGTGCCATTATGGAAATGTCGAAGGCTGAGCGGGCTGATTTCGCAATGTTAAAGCAGACTCTCATTTTAAAGTTTGGGAAGACTCCGGCCCAATATTTAAAGCGTTTTCGAGAGTATAAGAAAAAGGAAGGTGGTACTTGGGTATCTTATGTCGCTAAATCTTTGAAAAACTTAACTGGCTGGGTCGAAGGCTATAAGGTTTCTACCTTCGACGGCATGATAAATCTTGTCATGCTGGAACACATTTTTGCTTCTTCTTCCCCGGAGCTTAAGCAGCATTTGGCCGATTCGAAGGAGATAGATCCTAAGAAGCTGGCCATTGCAGCAGACTTATGGGTGTCACATCGAGTGTCCCATAAGGACAAAACTCATCCTGGTAAGCAGGAGGAGGGGAAAAAGTCCAAAGATATGGAGGGTGGGGAATCTGCTAAATCTTCTTCCCAAAAGGGCCACAAAAAGAAAAACAAGGGTAAGACACAAGAGAACTCACAGGGTAGTGGAGGTGCGCCTCCGAAACAGAACTCTGGTTACAATAAGCCTCCCTACGTAAACAGACCCTCTGGGGCTTGTTTTTCTTGTGGAGCAACTGACCATGTGAAGGGGGATCCCCGTTGTAAGGTTAGACCTTTGGGGGTCCACTCCGCTAATCTGGCCTTCTCCTCCTACGAGGAAGAAGAGATTACAGGAGCATCCTTCTCCTCGGACTCATTTCCCAGCGGAATAGAGGCCGAGGTAGTTTTAGTGTCCCTGGGTTCCTGGGAGCCTAAAGTCGCAGAGGCGTATGCTAGGATTCCGGATAATACCAAGCACTACTTTAAAGACAGTGTGCTGATCAATGGAGTGGATACTCCAGCTCTTAGGGATAGTGGGTGCAGTCGAACTGTAGTGGATTCTACCTTGGTAGACTCAGAGGAAGTTGCCAGAGCTACTCTGATGCCCACTAAGTTGGCTGACGGCCCCCTCCGTATGTTTCCCGTGATCCCTGTTAATCTAACTTTAAATGGTACAGCAGTCAGGATTCCAGTGAGCATTCAGAGAAACGTCCCGGGAAAGGTCTTATTAGGTAATGATCTCAGAGCTTTAGGGCTCGTAGGAGACACTGCCGAACGACCCTACACACGGTCTCAAACACGGGCAGCATTGGCCAAGTCCAATACGCCGCCCCAGCCGAAGGGGCAACCCAAGGCGAAAGGAGTCTACAAGTCAAGACGGGGGAAAGAGAATATTCCCCCGAGCTCGCCTACCACTGCGGTGGAGGAAGTTGGTCAATCGCCCGAGCCTGACGAGGAGGTGGCGATGCCTGAAGTATTCGACCCCAATGATCATCCTGAACTAAAAGACTTGTTAGTTGAAGGAGGTCCTGATAGGGACGAATTCAGTAAAGGCCAACGTGAGTGCCCATCTCTGGAAGGCCTAAGGAGACAGGCCTGCTCCCAGCTTGAGGGTGAACCTCCTGGGAAGCATAGGATTTATTGGGAAGGTGGACTCCTGTATAGTGAGCCCACAGAGTCTACAGAAGGAGACCATAGGAGGTTGGTGGTTCCCCTTGCTGTTAGGCCCTTCCTCCTGCAGTTGGCGCATGAAGTTCCCCTTGCTGGTCACCTTGGTATGAAGAGGACCAAGCAAAGGTTATCCATGCACTTCTACTGGCCCAAGATGGGGGTGCAAGTAGAAAGTCACTGCAGGAGTTGCGCCTCCTGCCAGTTGTCTGGTAAGGTTGGCGCGACAATCCAAGCTCCGTTGGTACCGCTCCCAGTTGTGGGGGTACCATTTGAAAGGGTAGGGATCGACATCGTCGGTCCCCTTGACCCGCAAACATCCTCGGGCAATAGGTTTATCCTGGTGCTGGTCGACCATGCAACCAGGTATCCTGAGGCCATCCCATTGAAAACTGTAACTGCCAAGTCAGTTGCAAAAGCTTTACTCGGCATATTTACTAGGGTTGGCTTCCCTAAAGAAGTTGTGTCAGATCGTGGCAGCAACTGTATGTCGAAGTATATGCAGGCTATGTGGAAAGAATGTGGGGTCACCTACAAGTTCTCTTCTGCATACCACCCCCAGACCAATGGTCTGGTGGAACGTTTCAACAGAACGTTAAAGAGCATGATTGGGGCTCTGGAGGAGCCCCAGAGAAGAAAATGGGATCTTCTTTTACCATGCTTGCTGTTTGCCTACCGAGAGGTACCACAGGAGGGTGTTGGCTTCAGCCCCTTCGAACTTCTGTTCGGTCATCCCGTACGGGGACCCTTAGCCATTGTCAAGGAGGGATGGGAGATGCCTACTCCCCCTGTTACTACCAATGTAGTTGACTATGTGCTAGGGCTCAGAAAACGGATGGTACTTCTGATGGGCTTGGCTAGTGATAAGTTGAAGGCAGGGCAAGCGCTGGTGAAACATTGGTACGACCAGAAAGCTTCCCTCATCAACTTTACACCTGGTCAGCAAGTCCTGATCATGAATCCAATAAGGCCTCGCGCTTTACAGGACAAATGGTCAGGCCCTTACACAGTGGTGGAGCCCCTGGGTGAGGTGAACTATTTAGTGGACCTTGGAAGGCCTGGACAGGCTCCAAAAGTGTTCCACGTGAATAGGCTGAAGGCTTTCGTCCCAAGAGTCGAAATTGCAGCACTGCTACTGGCATCAGACGTTGAGGAAGAGGAGTCTGAACCTCTCCCCGACCTGTTCCAAAGCGGTCCTTCAGATAGCTCCGTTGAGGGTGTCCGAGTGGCCCCTCACCTGACTTCTGATCAGCAGGCGGAGGTGAAAAGTTTGCTTAGGCAGTTTTCCCCCCTGTTCTCACAGTCGCCTGGTTTGACACCTTGGTGCAAACATAACATTGACACAGGAGACAGTGTACCTACCAAAAGTAGGGGATACAGGATGTCAGATAAGGTACGGTCTTATATTAAGACCGAGGTCAACAAGATGTTAGATCTTGGGGTGATTGAACCCTCTAGTAGTCCTTGGTCCAGTCCTGTGGTTCTGGTTCCAAAGGCAGGCACTTCTGAATTGAGGTTCTGCGTGGATTACAGGGCTCTGAATGCTGTCACCAAGACAGATGCCCACCCCTTGCCTCGAACAGATGAGCTGGTGGATACTTTGGGTGCCTCCAAGTACCTCAGCACGTTTGACCTTACTGCTGGCTATTGGCAAATAGCTTTAGCAGAACATGCCAGGGAGAAGACAGCATTTTCGACGCCAGACGGCCTTTACCAATTCCGGGTAATGCCGTTCGGGTTGAAGAATGCACCTGCCACTTTCCAGAGGCTTGTGAATCATGTGTTGAATGGGTTGGACGAATTCTGTCTTGCATATCTGGACGATATAGCAGTTTTCAGTGCCACCTGGGAAGACCATGTGAAACACCTCGGGATTGTGCTCCAGGCTCTTCAGAAAGCCCACTTGACCATAAAGGCTAGTAAATGCCAGATTGGACAAGGCTCAGTGGTTTACCTTGGACATGAAGTAGGTGGAGGGAGGATACAGCCTCTAGCCAGTAAAGTACAAGCAGTACAAGACTGGCCTACCCCCACTACGCAAACCCAAGTGAGAGCCTTCTTAGGACTCACGGGGTATTATCGCAATTTTGTGGCAGACTATGGCACCATAGCTGCTCCTCTGACTGCCCTCACAACTCCGAAGAAACCCAAGAAGGTAACTTGGACCGACGAGTGTGAGAAGGCCTTCAATGGCTTAAAAGACTCCTTGTGCCAGGCCCCTGTGCTCAGGGCCCCTGATTATCAAAGACCTTTTATCGTGCAGACGGATGCCTCTGACACTGGGATAGGAGCTGTACTATCACAAGTAGATGAGAAGGGTAAGGAACACCCTATCGGTTTTATTAGTCGCCAGCTTAAGGACAGAGAGCTCAGGTGGTCCACGGTAGAGAAAGAATGTTTCTCTGTTGTGTGGGCCCTAAGGAAGCTGAGGCCCTACCTCTTTGGGACCCACTTCACTGTGCAGACTGACCATAAGCCGTTAAAGTGGCTAATGAACATGAAGGGGGAGAATCCAAAGTTGCTTAGGTGGTCCATAAGTCTTCAAGGCTTCGACTTCACTATTGAGCATAGGCCAGGTGTCCAACATAGCAATGCTGATGGGTTGTCCAGAATGTTTAACCGACCTGAACAAGAGACTCATCCAGGGGTGGATTAGTTCCCCCTGTCCATAGTCTGGGAGGGGCGAGTGTTAGGAAAGATTTCGTAATTGTAGGGAATTTTCCTTCCATGTGGCAACCCCTAAACTTTTTGCTATTGTTTTTAACCTTGTTCTTGACTTTGCCAGAGAAGTACAGCCTTCTGCCGCACTTCTCTGGGCTTTCGCTCCTTTCTTGCGGGGAAACTGACATGCCCTTAAGACAGTCAGTACCGGGGAACGTGGTTTCCCGTAGTTTCTTCTATCGTGTCGCAGCTTTAGTGCAACACGACACAAGAGGGCACTGTAAGCTAAGTTACAGCTCTCTTGGGTCTCTAGCCTTCTACAGGCCCTAAATACTCTTTTAGGAATGTATTTGATCGGTGCAAGTCATTCAGGGACTCGAATGGTGGCAGCGATCGTATTGTTTATTTTGAGCTCCTTTTGGCGTTCTGAGCACGTTTTTGCACTGAACCCAAAATGGTGGCCTGGCTCCCAAAATGGCCAGGCCGCGAGGCTCCTTTGTCTTGTCCACTGACCGTCTTGCTCCCTTCACCTTCCCCAGGTCCGGCGACCCGGGGCCTTCCTTATTTGGGCATGTACTTTCCCGCGAAACGTGGTTGCTTTCGCGGGCTTCTACATGTCGTTTGTGTGCCTCCAGGGTGTGGGCTGGGATGTCTGGTCCCAATACACATCCTGGCTGCCAGAGAGTCTAGGGTGGTGTGAATGCCTGGGACCACCGTGGTCCGTGATTGGTCCACGTATGGTATGTGTTTTGATTAGCGGATCTCTTATTGGCTCCCCTCCATTTTGGCGCGAAGGGAACCGTGGATAAGAGGGGGCTGGAAACACCACTACCATGTCGATCTCCTGAGTTCTCACGAACGAAGGAATACAGGAGCCAAGTATCCTGCAACTACGAGGCTGGACCGAGGAATCGCTGGTGACCCGCTGAAGGAATCCTCCTTTGCACTGCTGTCGTCCGGAGAGCCCCTGTCCTCCTTTGATCGAACCAGAAGGCCTGTACTGGTGCTTCGACCTTTGGAATAGCAGGAACAGCTATTCCCGGCATCTTCAACCATCTCCTGCCAAGTAAGCCTTCGGAAGCGTCTCTGGGCCATCCAGTTGACTGACCAGCTTACCAAGGAGTTTGGCTCTGCAACCGCCGCCAGGTTGTGTTGTATTGCGAGTCCTTGACCCTCTCCCACGCTTCGTACGCTTGGCGTTCCCAGGTCTGAAGGGAGGAGGGTTCATTTGGCTCGAATACACACGGCCGCTCCGTTGTCCTGTGCGGCAACAAAACTGTGCTGGTTTCGTCGATTGGGACGTCTTTTTGCTCTACACGACTACAAAGCGTCTCCTGCTCTTCTGAACCTGCCAGCTGCTGAAACTATCGTGGAGAAGCCTGGGTCTGCTTGCTTCGGGGACCGGTGAGTAGTATATCTAGGATCTGGTCGCCCTCCTGCAGTATCCCATTGCTTTTCCCTGCTGTGTAAAAACAGCACCCTTTTGCCGCGCTCGCGCTCTGCTTCTGCCCGCTGTGGAGGCTGCGCTTGAGTTGCGGAACCTGTTCTTCTTCTGCTGTGCACTAACCCGAACTGCCTGACTTCCTCCGAAGAGCTTCCCCTTGTGCCCGTTGGCACCGGCGTGGCAGGTACTTTGAGCACAAGGCTCCACTCTTCGCAGGGCTCGGACTTCCATCTAGTTAGGTGCCTATGAAGGCGAACTGAGTCGAAAGCATTATCGCACTGCCTGTTTTCCTTCCCTGGCAGGTGGACTACATATTTCGTGCTTTAAACGCTTGCGACTGTGTATTTGTATATATATTGTGTTGATATGGTATGTGTTGGTTTAATATTGTGATATTGTGATTTTCTCGCTACGGTCATTATTTTAAAGGCCTTAAAATAAATGTGTATCTATTTTTGATATAACAACTGTTTGGAGTAGTTTGTCAGCGCTCTTGCTTTGTGTGCTCATTGCGGGCTTTCAGTCACCCTCACCCCTCTTGAGACCTAGTCTTGACCGCCGCGATCGCTACCTTGATTGGTCTGGCTTGTCCAGAGGTTACCCTGTTCCAAGTAATTAGGTTGGCCTTCTGAACTTCTGCGCCACCAGGACAGAGTTCAGAAATCCGTCTTAACACTAAGGCATGAGAAGTGAAGGCTAAGGCCTGACAAAAGGAGGCTAGGATATGAGAAGAGACGGCTAAGGCCTGAGAAAAGGAAGCTAATGATTGAGAAGAGAAAGCTAAGACCTGAGAAAAGGAGGCTAAGCCAGGAGAAGAGAAGGCTAAGGCCTGAGAAACTGAGGCTAAGGCAAAAGAAGAGAAGGCTAAGGGCCGAGAAACGGGGGTTAAGGCTTGAGAAGTGAAGGCTAAGACATGAGAAACTAAGGCTATGACATGAGAAGGGAAGGCTAAGGCCTGTGAAAAGGAGGCTAAGGATTGAGAAGAGAAAGCTAAGGCATGTGAAAAGGAGGCTAATGCATGAGAAGAGAAGGCTAAGGACTGAGAAAAGGAAGCTAAGGCATGAGAAGAGAAGGCTAAGGCATGAGAAGAGAAGGCTAAGGGATGGGAAGAGAAGGCTAAGGCCTGAGAAAAGGAGGCTAAGGCCTGAGGAGAGAAGGTTAGGGCCTGAGAAGAGAAGGCTAAGGCATGAGAAGAGAACGCTAAGGCCTGAGAAAAGGAGGCTAAGGCATGAGAAGAGAGGCTAAGGCCTGAGGAAAGGAGGCTAAGGCATGAGAAGAGGAGGTTAGGGCCTGAGAAGAGAAGGCTAAGGCATGAGAAGAGAAGACTAAGGCCTGAGGAAAGGAGGCTAAGGCATGAGAAGAGAAGGTTAGGGCCTGAGAAGAGAAGGCTAAGTATGAGAAGAGAAGACTAAGGCATGAGAAGAGAAGGCTAAGGCCTGAGAAGAGGAGGCTAAGGCCTGAGAAGAGAAGGCTAAGGCCTGAGAAACGGAGGCTAAGCCATGAGAAGAGAAGGCTAAGGCCTGAGAAAATGAGGCTATGACATGAGAAGAGAAGGCTAAGGTATGAGAGAAGGAGGCTAAGGCATGAGAAGAGAAGGCTAAGGCCTGAGAAAAGGAGGTTAAGGATTGAGAAGGCTAAGGCCTGAGAAAGGGAGGCTAGGTCATGAGAAGAGAAGGCTAAGGCCTGAGGAAAGGAGGCTAAGGCATGAGAAGAGAAGGTTAGGGCCTGAGAAGAGAAGGCTAAGCATGAGAAGAGAAGACTAAGGCATGAGAAGTGAAGACTTAGGCCTGTGAGAAGGAGGCTATTACATGAGAAGAGAAGGCTAAGGCATGAGAAAAGGAGGCTAAGGATTGAGAAGAGAAAGCTAAGGCCTGAGAAAAGGAGGCTAAGGCATGAGAAGATAAAGCTAAGGCCTCAGAAACGGAGGCTAAGGCATGAGAAGAGAAAGCTAAGGCCTGAGAAAAGGAGGCTAAGGCATGAGAAGAGAAGGCTATGGCCTGAGAAAATGAGGCTATGACATGAGAAGAGAAGGCTAAGGTATGAGAGAAGGAGGCTAAGGCATGAGAAGAGAAGGCTAAGGCCTGAGAAAAGGAGGTTAAGGATTGAGAAGAGAAGGCTAAGGCCTGAGAAAAGGAGGCTATGACATGAGAAGAGAAGGCTAAGGTATGAGAGAAGGAGGCTAAGGCATGAGAAGAGAAGGCTAAGGCCTGAGAAAAGGAGGCTAAGGCATGAGAAGAGAAGGTTAGGGCCTGGAAAGAGAAGGCTAAGGCATGAGAAGAGAAGACTAAGGCTTGAGGAAAGGAGGTTAAGGATTGAGAAGAGAAGGCTAAGGCCTGAGAAAAGGAGGCTAAGGCATGAGAAGAGAAGGCTAAGGCCTGAGAAAAGGAGGCTAAGGCACGAGAAGAGAAGGTTAGGGCCTGAGAAGAGAAGGCTAAGCATGAGAAGAGAAGACTAAGGCCTGAGGAAAGGAGGTTAAGGATTGAGAAGAGAAGGCTAAGGCCTGAGAAAAGGAGGCTAAGGCATGAGAAGAGAAGGCTAAGGCATGAGAAGAGAAGGTTAGGGCCTGGAAAGAGAAGGCTAAGGCATGAGAAGAGAAGACTAAGGCCTGAGGAAAGGAGGTTAAGGATTGAGAAGAGAAGGCTAAGGCCTGAGAAAAGGAGGCTAAGGCATGAGAAGAGAAGGCTAAGGCCTGAGAAAAGGAGGCTAAGGCATGAGAAGAGAAGGCTAAGGCATGAGAAGCGAAGGCTAAAGCATGAGAAGAGAAGGCTAAGGATTGAGAAGAGAAGGCTAAGGCCTGAGAAAAGGAGGCTAAGGCATGAGAAGAGAAAGCTAATGCCTCAGAATCGGAGGCTAAGGCCATAGAAGAGAAAGCTAAGGCCTGAGAAAAGGAGGCTAAGGCATGAGAAGAGAAGGCTAATGCCTGAGGAAAGGAGGCTAAGGCATGAGATGAGAAGACTAAGGCATGAGAAGAGAAGGCTAAGGCATGAGAAAAGAAAGTAAGGCCTCAGAAAAGGAGGATAAGGCATGAGAAGAGAAGGCTAAGGGCTGAGGAAAGGAGGCTAAGGCATGAGAAGAGAAGGTCAGGGACTGAGCAGAGAAGGCTAAGGCATGAGAAGGAGGCTAAGGCATGAGAAGAGAAGGCTAAGGCCTGAGAAAAGGAGGCTAAGGCATGAGAAGAGAAGGTTAGGGCCTGGAAAGAGAAGGCTAAGGCATGAGAAGAGAAGACTAAGGCTTGAGGAAAGGAGGTTAAGGATTGAGAAGAGAAGGCTAAGGCCTGAGAAAAGGAGGCTAAGGCATGAGAAGAGAAGGCTAAGGCCTGAGAAAAGGAGGCTAAGGCACGAGAAGAGAAGGTTAGGGCCTGAGAAGAGAAGGCTAAGCATGAGAAGAGAAGACTAAGGCCTGAGGAAAGGAGGTTAAGGATTGAGAAGAGAAGGCTAAGGCCTGAGAAAAGGAGGCTAAGGCATGAGAAGAGAAGGCTAAGGCATGAGAAGAGAAGGTTAGGGCCTGGAAAGAGAAGGCTAAGGCATGAGAAGAGAAGACTAAGGCCTGAGGAAAGGAGGTTAAGGATTGAGAAGAGAAGGCTAAGGCCTGAGAAAAGGAGGCTAAGGCATGAGAAGAGAAGGCTAAGGCCTGAGAAAAGGAGGCTAAGGCATGAGAAGAGAAGGCTAAGGCATGAGAAGAGAAGGCTAAAGCATGAGAAGAGAAGGCTAAGGATTGAGAAGAGAAGGCTAAGGCCTGAGAAAAGGAGGCTAAGGCATGAGAAGAGAAAGCTAATGCCTCAGAATCGGAGGCTAAGGCAATAGAAGAGAAAGCTAAGGCCTGAGAAAAGGAGGCTAAGGCATGAGAAGAGAAGGCTAATGCCTGAGGAAAGGAGGCTAAGGCATGAGATGAGAAGACTAAGGCATGAGAAGAGAAGGCTAAGGCATGAGAAAAGAAAGTAAGGCCTCAGAAAAGGAGGATAAGGCATGAGAAGAGAAGGCTAAGGGCTGAGGAAAGGAGGCTAAGGCATGAGAAGAGAAGGTCAGGGACTGAGCAGAGAAGGCTAAGGCATGAGAAGAGAAGACTAAGGCATGAGAAGAGAAGGCTAAGGCCTGAGAAAAGGAGGCTAAGCATGAGAAGAGAAGGTTAGGGCCTGGAAAGAGAAGGCTAAGGCATGAGAAGAGAAGACTAAAGCCTGAGGAAAGGAGGTTAAGGATTGAGAAGAGAAGGCTAAGGCCTGAGAAAAGGAGGCTAAGGCATGAGAAGAGAAGGCTAAGGCCTGAGGAAAGGAGGCTAAGGCATGAGAAGAGAAGGTTAGGGCCTGAGAAGAGAAGGCTAAGGCATGAGAAGAGAAGACTAAGGCATGAGAAGATAAGGCTTAGGCCTGAGAAAAGGAGGCTAAGGCCTGAGAAGAGACGGTTAGGGCCTGAGAAGAGAAGGCTAAGTATGAGAAGAGAAGACTAAGGCATGAGAAGAGAAGGCTAAGGCCTGAGAAAAGGAGGCTAAGGCCTGAGAAGAGAAGGGTAAGACCTGAGAAACGGAGGCTAAGCCATGAGAAGAGAAGGCTAAGGCCTGAGAAAATGAGGCTATGACATGAGAAGAGAAGGCTAAGGTATGAGAGAAGGAGGCTAAGGCATGAGAAGAGAAGGCTAAGGCCTGAGAAAAGGAGGTTAAGGATTGAGAAGGCTAAGGCCTGAGAAAGGGAGGCTAGGTCATGAGAAGAGAAGGCTAAGGCCTGAGGAAAGGAGGCTAAGGCATGAGAAAAGAAGGTAAGGGCCTGGAAAGAGAAGGCTAAGGCATGAGAAGAGAAGACTAAGGCCTGAGGAAAGGAGGCTAAGGCATGAGAAGAGAAGGTTAGGGCCTGAGAAGAGAAGGCTAAGCATGAGAAGAGAAGACTAAGGCATGAGAAGAGAAGGCTTAGGCCTGTGAGAAGGAGGCTATTACATGAGAAGAGAAGGCTAAGGCATGAGAAAAGGAGGCTAAGGATTGAGAAGAGAAAGCTAAGGCCTGAGAAAAGGAGGCTAAGGCATGAGAAGATAAAGCTAAGGCCTCAGAAACGGAGGCTAAGGCATGAGAAGAGAAAGCTAAGGCCTGAGAAAAGGAGGCTAAGGCATGAGAAGAGAAGGCTATGGCCTGAGAAAATGAGGCTATGACATGAGAAGAGAAGGCTAAGGTATGAGAGAAGGAGGCTAAGGCATGAGAAGAGAAGGCTAAGGCCTGAGAAAAGGAGCTTAAGGATTGAGAAGAGAAGGCTAAGGCCTGAGAATAGGAGGCTATGACATGAGAAGAGAAGGCTAAGGTATGAGAGAAGGAGGCTAAGGCATGAGAAGAGAAGGCTAAGGCCTGAGAAAAGGAGGCTAAGGCATGAGAAGAGAAGGGTAGGGCCTGGAAAGAGAAGGCTAAGGCATGAGAAGAGAAGACTAAGGCTTGAGGAAAGGAGGTTAAGGATTGAGATGAGAAGGCTAAGGCCTGAGAAAAGGAGGCTAAGGCATGAGAAGAGAAGGCTAAGGCCTGAGAAAAGGAGGCTAAGGCACGAGAAGAGAAGGTTAGGGCCTGAGAAGAGAAGGCTAAGCATGAGAAGAGAAGACTAAGGCCTGAGGAAAGGAGGTTAAGGATTGAGAAGAGAAGGCTAAGGCCTGAGAAAAGGAGGCTAAGGCATGAGAAGAGAAGGCTAAGGCATGAGAAGAGAAGGTTAGGGCCTGGAAAGAGAAGGCTAAGGCATGAGAAGAGAAGACTAAGGCCTGAGGAAAGGAGGTTAAGGATTGAGAAGAGAAGGCTAAGGCCTGAGAAAAGGAGGCTAAGGCATGAGAAGAGAAGGCTAAGGCCTGAGAAAAGGAGGCTAAGGCATGAGAAGAGAAGGCTAAGGCATGAGAAGAGAAGGCTAAAGCATGAGAAGAGAAGGCTAAGGATTGAGAAGAGAAGGCTAAGGCCTGAGAAAAGGAGGCTAAGTCATGAGAAGAGAAAGCTAATGCCTCAGAATCGGAGGCTAAGGCAATAGAAGAGAAAGCTAAGGCCTGAGAAAAGGAGGCTAAGGCATGAGAAGAGAAGGCTAATGCCTGAGGAAAGGAGGCTAAGGCATGAGATGAGAAGACTAAGGCATGAGAAGAGAAGGCTAAGGCATGAGAAAAGAAAGTAAGTCCTCAGAAAAGGAGGATAAGGCATGAGAAGAGAAGGCTAAGGCCTGAGGAAAGGAGGCTAAGGCATGAGAAGAGAAGGCTAAGGCCTGAGGAAAGGAGGCTAAGGCATGAGAAAAGAAGGTTAAGGCCTGAGGAAGAGAAGACTAAGGCATGAGAAACACTGGCACTTGCTTATACAGGAACCATTTCTCTTTTCCTTGCACTTACTGCACACGTCTGGCAACACCTTTTGAGTTCTAAGTTTGTAATTAAAATGCTTAATTTATAAAGACATCGTTTTTTAATATTACAAAATAAAAGCACAATTAGTTAACTAACCCGGTTGGAGCATTATTTTTTACTCACTAGTAAATGTTTTCTACTTTATAAGCACAGCTCTGAAATCTAAATTGCTACTAGCCGCATCGCTGGGGCTAATGGCCCTCCCTCGGGCTATAAGGCATAACACTCTTTTCTCCGCAGGGCAGCAGCTCAGCTCCAAGTGTCCTCCTGTGCAGGGCGCCGGGGGTGCAGAGGCCACAGGATAACGGCACTCATTACACTCAGTCTCCAGAATTAAACACATTGCCGGCCCTCACTTATGTAAAGGAAGCCATGGTGGCGAATGGCTCCTCCTTGTGTTTAGCCCCCAGGTCACATGGCGGAAATCACCCCATCTAAATCTCACTTCGGGGCATCCTCCACTTCTCCCGATACCTAGACCATGGCGAGAAGAAAGTGCAGCCTACCTCCAGCTCGGCTGGCAGGTCTGAGCTCTAAACATGTGTGTAGGCGCTTCGGGGTAGACGGAGCCAGTCTTTGCTTAAGTGCGTACTCTTCAGCTCGGGGTGGCCTAAAGCGCCTGGAATGGCCTCCAAACTCCGGGCTTTCCCCATCCTGGCCACGGCAGCAGCATCTGCTGACACTCCTTGAAGATTAGGCCACGATTTTTGCCTTTCATAGATAGATGTGTTGTCAGCTTGACATCTGGCAAGCATTTTAACCACCAGTGCCCCTTCAACCTTTGTCCCAAGGTGACCCCGTGTTTGAAGTTATAAATAAAACCAGGAAACGGAACTCTGGCGTGCTTCTAATTCCGCATGCCTCAAAATGAAAGAAAGGCCACTTTACTCATAAAAAGAAAAGGCTCCCGCATTATAAAGATCTGTAGGCCAGCCATGGGACTGCACCGAATGGACAGAGCTGACTGCACCGACTGGACAGAGCTGACTGCACTGACTGGACAGAGCTGACTGCACCGACTGGACAGAGCTGACTGCACCGACTGGACAGAGCTGACTGCACTGAGGGGACAGAGCTGACTGCACTGAGTGGACAGAGCTGAATGCACCAAGTGGACAGAGCTGACTGCACCGAGTAGACAGAGCTGACTGTGCCAAGTGGACAAAGCTGAGTGCACCGACTAGACAGAGCTGACTACTTTGAGTAGACAGAGCTGACTACATTGAGTAGACAGAGCAGACCGCACCGAGCGGACAGAGCGGGCTGCACCGCGTGGACAGAGCGGACTGCACCGAGTGGACAGAGCTGACTGCACTGAGTGCACAGAGCTGACTGCACCGAGTAGACAGAGCTGACTGCGCCAAGCAGACAGAGCTGAGTGCACTGAGTGGACAGAGCTGACTGCACTGACAGGACAGAGCTCACTGCACTGCGTGGACAGAGCTGACTGCACCGAGCGGACAGAGCTGCTACACCAATAGACAGAGCTCACTGACCTGCGTGGACAGAGCCGACTGCATCGAGTGGACAGAGCCGACTGCACCGCATGGACAGAGCTGTTTTCACCGAGTGGACAGAGCTCACTGCACCGAGTAGACAGAGCTCACTGCGCTGAGTGGACAGAGCCGACTGCACCGCGTGGACAGAGCTGACTGCACTGAGTAGACAGAGCTGACTAGACCGAGCAGACAGAGTTGACTGCACCTAATGGACAGAGCTGACTGCACCAAACAGACAGAGTGGACTGCACCAAACGGACAGAGGGGACTGCACCTAGTGGACAGAGCTTACTGCACTGAGTGGACAGAGCTGACTGCACCGAGTGGACAGAGCAGACTGCACTGAGTGGACAGAGCTGACTGCACTGGGGGGACAGAGCTGACTGCACTGAGTGGACAGAGCTGAATGCACCAAGTGGACAGAGCTGACTGCACCGAGTAGACAGAGCTGACTGCGCCAAGTGGACAAAGCTGAGTGAACCGACTAGACAGAGCTGACTACTTTGAGTAGACAGAGTTGACTACATTGAGTAGACAGAGCAGACCGCACCGAGCGGACAGAGCGGACTGCACCGCGTGGACAGAGCAGACTGCACCGAATGGTCAGAGCTGACTGCACCGAGTGCACAGAGCTGACTGCACCGAGTAGACAGAGCTGACTGCGCCAAGCAGACAGAGCTGAGTGCACTGAGTAGACATAGCTGACTTCATTGAGTAGACAGAGTGGACTGCACCGAGCGAACAGAGCTGACTGCACTGAGTGGACAGAGCTGAATGCACCAAGTGGACAGAGCTGACTACCCCAAGTGGACAGAGCTGACTGCGCCAAGTGGACAAAGCTG
This sequence comes from Ambystoma mexicanum, assembly GCF_040938575.1. Taxonomy (NCBI): domain Eukaryota; kingdom Metazoa; phylum Chordata; class Amphibia; order Caudata; family Ambystomatidae; genus Ambystoma; species Ambystoma mexicanum. Next base: position 11,282,429 of record NC_090931.1, on the reverse strand, counting down.
AGTGCTCCGACTAGACAGAGCTGACTACTTTGAGTAGACAGAGCTGACTACATTGAGTAGACAGAGTAGACCGCACCGAGCGGACAGAGCGGACTGCACCGCGTGGACAGAGCGGACTGCACCGAATGGTCAGAGCTGACTGCACCGAGTGCACAGAGCTGACTGCACCGAGTAGACAGAGCTGACTGCGCCAAGCAGACAGAGCTGAGTGCACTGAGTAGACATAGCTGACTTCATTGAGTAGACAGAGTGGACTGCACCGAGCGAACAGAGCTGACTACACCGAGCGGACTGGGATGACTACACCAAGTGGACTGAGCTGACTACCCCAAGTGGACAGAGCTGACCACACTGCATGGACAGAGCTGACTACACCGAGCGCACAGAGCTGACTTCACCAAGTGGAAAGAGCTGACTGCACTGAGCGGACAGTGCTGACTGCACCGAGCGGACAGAGATCACTACTCCAAGTAGGCAGAGCTCACTGCACCGCATGGACAGAGCTGACTGCACGGAGAGGACAGAGCTGACTGCACCGTGCGGATATAGCTGACTGCACCGTGCAGACAGAGCTGACTGCCCCGAGTGGACAGAGCTGACTGCCCCAAGCGAACAGAGCTGACTGCACCGGGTGGACAGAGCTAACTACACCAAGTAAACAGAGCTGACTGCACCACGTGGACATGGCTGACTACACCGAGTGGACAGAGCTGACTGCACCGCGTGGACAGAGCTAACTGCATCACGTGGACAGAGCTGGCTGCACCGCATGGACAGAGTTGACTGCACCAAGTAGGCAGAGCTCACTGCACTGTGTGGACAGAGCTCACTGCACTGTGTGGAAAGAGCTGACTGCGCCGAGCGGACAGAGCTGACTGCACCGATCGGACAGAGCTGACTACACCAAGTAGAAAGAGCTCAATGCACCACGTGGACAGAGCCGACTGCACCATGTGGACAGAGCTGACTGCACCGCGTGGACAGTGGTGTCTGCACTGCGTGGACAGAGCTGACTGCACCAAGTGGACAGAGCTGACTGCACCGCGTGGACAGAGCTCACTGTGCTGAGTAGACAGAGCTCACTGCACCGAGTGGACAGTGTCGACTGCTCCATGTGGACAGAGCCAACTGCACGACACGGACAGAGCTGACTGCACCGCGTGGACAGAGCGGACTGCACCAAATGGTCAGAGCTGACTGCACCGAGTGCACAGAGCTGACTGCACCGAGTAGACAGAGCTGACTGCGCCAAGCAGACAGAGCTGAGTGCACTGAGTAGACATAGCTGACTTCATTGAGTAGACAGAGTGGACTGCACCGAGCGAACAGAGCTGACTACACCGAGCGGACTGGGATGACTACACCAAGTGGACTGAGCTGACTACCCCAAGTGGACAGAGCTGACCACACTGCATGGACAGAGCTGACTACACCGAGCGCACAGAGCTGACTTCACCAAGTGGAAAGAGCTGACTGCACTGAGCGGACAGTGCTGATTGCACCGAGCGGACAGAGATCACTACTCCAAGTAGGCAGAGCTCACTGCACCGCATGGACAGAGCTGACTGCACGGAGAGGACAGAGCTGACTGCACCGTGCGGATATAGCTGACTTCACCGTGCGGACAGAGCTGACTGCCCCGAGTGGACAGAGCTGACTGCCCCAAGCGAACAGAGCTGGCTGCACCGCATGGACAGAGTTGACTGCATCACGTGGACAGAGCTGGCTGCACCGCATGGACAGAGTTGACTGCACCAAGTGGAAAGAGCTGACTGCACTGAGCGGACAGTGCTGACTGCACCGAGCGGACAGAGATCACTACTCCAAGTAGGCAGAGCTCACTGCACCGCATGGACAGAGCTGACTGCACGGAGAGGACAGAGCTGACTGCACCGTGCGGATATAGCTGACTGCACCGTGCGGACAGAGCTGACTGCACCGCGTGGACAGAGCTAACTGCATCACGTGGACAGAGCTGGCTGCACCGCATGGACAGAGTTGACTGCACCAAGTAGGCAGAGCTCACTGCACTGTGTGGACAGAGCTCACTGCACTGTGTGGAAAGAGCTGACTGCGCCGAGCGGACAGAGCTGACTGCACCGATCGGACAGAGCTGACTACACCAAGTAGAAAGAGCTCAATGCACCACGTGGACAGAGCCGACTGCACCATGTGGACAGAGCTGACTGCACCGCGTGGACAGTGGTGTCTGCACTGCGTGGACAAAGCTGACTGCACCAAGTGGACAGAGCTGACTGCACCGCGTGGACAGAGCTCACTGTGCTGAGTAGACAGAGCTCACTGCACCGAGTGGACAGTGTCGACTGCTCCATGTGGACAGAGCCAACTGCACGACACGGACAGAGCTGACTGCACCGCGTGGACAGAGCGGACTGCACCGAATGGTCAGAGCTGACTGCACCGAGTGCACAGAGCTGACTGCACCGAGTAGACAGAGCTGACTGCGCCAAGCAGACAGAGCTGAGTGCACTGAGTAGACATAGCTGACTTCATTGAGTAGACAGAGTGGACTGCACCGAGCGAACAGAGCTGACTACACCGAGCGGACTGGGATGACTACACCAAGTGGACTGAGCTGACTACCCCAAGTGGACAGAGCTGACCACACTGCATGGACAGAGCTGACTACACCGAGCGCACAGAGCTGACTTCACCAAGTGGAAAGAGCTGACTGCACTGAGCGGACAGTGCTGACTGCACCGAGCGGACAGAGATCACTACTCCAAGTAGGAAGAGCTCACTGCACCGCATGGACAGAGCTGACTGCACGGAGAGGACAGAGCTGACTGCACCGTGCGGATATAGCTGACTGCACCGTGCGGACAGAGCTGACTGCCCCGAGTGGACAGAGCTGACTGCCCCAAGCGAACAGAGCTGACTGCACCGGGAGGACAGAGCTAACTACACCAAGTAGACAGAGCTGACTGCACCACGTGGACATGGCTGACTACACCGAGTGGACAGAGCTGACTGCACCGCGTGGACAGAGCTGACTGCATCACGTGGACAGAGCTGGCTGCACCGCATGGACAGAGTTGACTGCACCAAGTAGGCAGAGCTCACTGCACTGTGTGGACAGAGCTCACTGCGCTGTGTGGAAAGAGCTGACTGCACCGAGCGGACAGAGCTGACTGCACTGATCGGACAGAGCTGACTACACCAAGTAGAAAGAGCTCAATGCACCACTGGACAGAGCCGACTGCACCGTGTGGACAGAGCTGACTGCACCGCGTGGACAGTGGTGTCTGCACTGCGTGGACAGAGCTGACTGCACCGCGTGGACAGAGCTCACTGTGCTGAGTAGACAGAGCTCACTGCACCGAGTGGACAGTGTCGACTGCTCCATGTGGACAGAGCCAACTGCACCACATGGACAGAGCTGACTGCACCGCGTGGACAGAGCGGACTGCACCGAATGGTCAGAGCTGACTGCACCGAGTGCACAGAGCTGACTGCACCGAGTAGACAGAGCTGACTGCGCCAAGCAGAAAGAGCTGAGTGCACTGAGTAGACATAGCTGACTTCATTGAGTAGACAGAGTGGACTGCACCGAGCGAACAGAGCTGACTGCACTGAGTGGACAGAGCTGAATGCACCAAGTGGACAGAGCTGACTACCCCAAGTGGACAGAGCTGACTGTGCCAAGTGGACAAAGCTGAGTGCACCGACTAGACAGAGCTGACTACTTTGAGTAGACAGAGCTGACTACATTGAGTAGACAGAGCAGACCGCACCGAGCGGACAGAGCGGACTGCACCGCGTGGACAGAGCGGACTGCACCGAATGGTCAGAGCTGACTGCACCGAGTGCACAGAGCTGACTGCACCGAGTAGACAGAGCTGACTGCGCCAAGCAGACAGAGCTGAGTGCACTGAGTAGACATAGCTGACTTCATTGAGTAGACAGAGTGGACTGCACCGAGCGAACAGAGCTGACTACACCGAGCGGACTGGGATGACTACACCAAGTGGACTGAGCTGACTACCCCAAGTGGACAGAGCTGACTGCACTGAGCGGACAGTGCTGACTGCACCGAGCGGACAGAGATCACTACTCCAAGTAGGCAGAGCTCACTGCACCGCATGGACAGAGCTGACTGCACGGAGCGGACAGAGCTGACTGCACCGTGCGGATATAGCTGACTGCACCGTGCGGAGAGAGCTGACTGCCCCGAGTGGACAGAGCTGACTGCCCCAAGCGAACAGAGCTGACTGCACCGGGAGGACAGAGCTAACTACACCAAGTAGACAGAGCTGACTGCACCACGTGGACATGGCTGACTACACCGAGTGGACAGAGCTGACTGCACCGCATGGACAGAGCTGACTGCATCACGTGGACAGAGCTGGCTGCACCGCATGGACAGAGTTGACTGCACCAAGTAGGCAGAGCTCACTGCACTGTGTGGAAAGAGCTGACTGCGCTGAGCGGACAGAGCTGACTGCACCGATCGGACAGAGCTGACTACACCAAGTAGAAAGAGCTCAATGCACCACGTGGACAGAGCCGACTGCACCGTGTGGACAGAGCTGACTGCACCGCGTGGACAGTGGTGTCTGCACTGCGTGGACAGAGCTGACTGCACCAAGTGGACAGAGCTGACTGCACCGCGTGGACAGAGCTCACTGTGCTGAGTAGACAGAGCTCACTGCACCGAGTGGACAGTGTCGACTGCTCCATGTGGACAGAGCCAACTGCACCACACGGACAGAGCTGACTGCACCGAGTTGACAGAGCTGACTGCACCGAGTAGACAGAGCTGACTACACCAAGTAGACAGAGCTGACTGCACCTAGTAGACAAAGCTGACTGCACCGAGTAGACAGAGCTGACTGCGCCGAGCATACAGAGCTGAGTGCACCGAGTAGAGAGAGCTGACTACATTGAGTAGACAGAGCAGACTGCACCGAGCGGACAGAGCGACTGCACTGAGTGTACAGAGCTGACTGCACCGAGTAGACAGAGCTGACTGCACTGAGAGGACAGAGCTGAGTGCGCCGAGTAGACAGAGCTGACTACATTGAGTAGACAGAGCAGACTGCACCGAGCTGACAGAGCTGACTGCACCGAGCAGACAGAGCTGACTACACTGAGCAGACAGAGCTGACTACACCGCATGGACAGAGCTGACTACACCAAGCACACAGAGCTGACTTCACCAAGTAGACAGAGCTGACTGCAGCATGTGGACAGAGCTGACTGCACTGAGAGGACAGAGCTGACTGCACTGTGCGGACAGAGCTGACTACACTGTGCAGACAGAGCTGACTGCCCCAAGTGGACAGAGCTGACTACACCGAGAGGACAGAGCTGACTACATCAAGTAGACAGAGCTCACTGTACTGCGTGGACAAGGCCGACTGCACCGAATGGACAGAGCTGACTGCACCACGTGGACAGAGCTGACAGCATCGCGTGGACAGAGCTGACTGCACCGCATGGACAGAGTTGACTGCACCAAGTAGGCAGAGCTGACTGCACCATGTGGACAGAGCTGACTGCACTGCATGTACAGAGCTGACTGCACCGAGCGGACAGAGCTGACTACACCAAGTAGAAGAGCTCACTGCACCACGTGGACAGAGCCGACTGCACTGAGTGGACAGAGCTGACTGCACCGCGTGGACAGTGCTGACTGCACCGCGAGGACAGAGCTGACTGCACAGAGTTGACAGAGCTCACTGCGCTGAGTAGACAGAGCTCACTGCACCGAGTGGACAGTGCCGAGTGCTCCACGTGGACAGAGCCGACTGCACCGCACGGACAGGGCTCACTACACCGATTGGACAGAGCTAACTACACCAATGGACAGAGCTGCCTACACTGAATAGACAGAGCTGACTGCACCTAGTGGACGGAGCTGACTGCACCAAGCAGACAGAGCTGACTGCACCTAGTGGACAGAGCCGACTGCACCGCGTGGACAGGGGTGTCTGCACCGCATGGACAGAGCTGACTGCACCTAGTGGACAGAGCTGACTGCACTGAGTGGAAAGAGCTGACTGCACCGAGTGGACAGAGCAGACTGACTGAGTGGACAGAGCAGACTGCACAGAGGGGACAGAGCTGACTGCACCAAGTGGACAGAGCTGACTGCACCTAGTGGACAGAACTGACTGCATCAAGCAGACAGAGCTGACTGCACCTAGTGAACAGAGCTGACTGCACCGAGTGGAGAGAGCAGACTGCACCGAGTGGATAGAGCAGACTGCACCGAGTGGACAGAGCTGACTGCACCAAGGGGACAGAGCTGACTGCACCGTGTGGACAGAGCTGACTGCACCGAGTGGTCAGAGCTCACTGCATCGAGTGGACAGAGCTCACTTCACCGAGTGGACAGAGTTGATTGCACCGAGTAGGCAGAGCTGACTGCACCGTGTAGACAGAGCTCACTGCACCGCGTTGACAGAGCTCACTGCACCGAGCTGACTGCACCGAGCGGACAGAGCTGACTGCACCGAGTGGACAGAGCTTACTACACCAAGTAGACAGAGCCCACTGCACCGAGTGGATAGAGCCGACTTCACTGAGTGGACAGAGCCGACTGCACCGCGTGGACAGAGCTGATTGCACCGCGTGGACAGAGCTGTTTGCACCACGTGGATAAAGCTGAATGCAGCAACTGGACAGAGCTGACTGCACCGAGTGGACAGAGCTCACTGCGCTGTGTAGGCAGAGCTCACTGCACCGAGTGGACAGAGCCGACTGCACTGCGTGGACAGGGCTGACTGCACCGAGTAGACAGAGCTGACTGCACGAATTGGACATAGCTGACTGCACCTAGTGGACAGAGCTGACTGCTCTGAGTGGACAGAGCTGACTGCACTGAGTGGACAGAGCAGACTGCACTGAGTGGACAAAGCTGACTGCACTGAGGGGACAGAGCTGACTGCACCGCATGGACAGAGCTGACTGCACCGAGTGGACAGAGCTCACTGCACCGCATGGACAGAGCTCCCTGCACTGAGCCGACAGAGCTCACTACACCGATTGGACAGAGCTAACTACACCAATGGACAGAGCTGACTACATTGAGTAGACAGAGCTTACTGCATTGAACAGACAGAGCTGAGTGCACCGAGTGAACAAAGCTAACTGTACAGAGTGGACAGAGCTGACTGCACTGAGTGGACAGAGCTGACTGCACCTAGTGGACGGAATGGACTGCACCGGGTGAACAGAGCTAACTGCACCGAGGGGACAGAGCTGACTGCTCTGAGTGGACAGAGCTGACTGCACTGAGTGGACAGAGCAGACTGCACTGAGTGGACAAAGCTGACTGCACTGAGGGGACAGAGCTGACTGCACCGCATGGACAGAGCTGACTGCACCGAGTGGACAGAGCTCACTGCACCGCATGGACAGAGCTCCCTGCACTGAGCCGACAGAGCTCACTACACCGATTGGACAGAGCTAACTACACCAATGGACAGAGCTGACTACATTGAGTAGACAGAGCTTACTGCATTGAACAGACAGAGCTGAGTGCACCGAGTGAACAAAGCTAACTGTACAGAGTGGACAGAGCTGACTGCACTGAGTGGACAGAGCTGACTGCACCTAGTGGACGGAATGGACTGCACCGGGTGAACAGAGCTAACTGCACCGAGGGGACAGAGCTGACTGCACCGCATGGACAGAGCGGATTGCATCGAGTGGACAGAGTTGACTGCACCGAGTGGACAGAGCTGACTGCACCAAGCAGACAGAGCTAACTGCACCGATTGGACAGAGCTGACTATATTGTGTAGACAGAGTTGACTGGGCAGATTAGACAGAGCTGACTGCACTTAACAGACAGAGCTGACTGCGCCGAGCGAACAGAGCTAACAGCACAGAGTGGACAGAGCTGACTGCACTGAGTTGACTGCGCAGAGTAGACAGAGCTGACTTTGCCGAGCGGATGGAGCTGAATACACCAAGCAGACAGAGCTGACTACACCAAGTAGACAGAGCTCACTGCACTGAGTGGACAGAGATCACTGCACTGAATATACAGAGCTGACTACATCAAGTAGATAGAGCCGACTACACTAAGTAGACAGAGCCAACTGTACCAAACAGACAGAGCTGACTGCACCGAGCAGACAGAGCTGACTGCACCGAGCAGACAGAGCTGACTGCACCGAGTGGACAGAGCTGACTCCGCTGAGTAGACAGAGCTGACTACGCCAAGTGGACAGAGCTGATTACGCTGAGTGGACAGAGCTGATTACGCCAACTGGACAGAGCTGACTGCACCGAGCGGACAGAGATGATTACACTGAGTGGACAGAGCTGACTACATTGAGTAGACAGAGTGGTCTACACCAAGTAGAGTGACTGCACCGAGAAGACCGAGCTGACTGCACCGATTAGACAGAGCGGAGTACACTGAGTAGACAGAGCTGACTGCACTGAGTACACAGAGCTGACTGCACCGTGCAAACAGAGCTAACTGCACAGAGCAGACAGAGCTGACCGCAACAAGTGGACAGAGCTCACTGCACCGAGTGGATAGAGCTGACTGCACCGAGTAGACAGAGCCAACTTTTCCTTCAGAGCAGAACTATCTTTATATGTTATGTTATGTTAAAGGTTCTAGTACCACGCACTGTCGCCACCTGTGTGGTTTCTTGGCGGTCTGGCGGATCTGTAAAGGAAGTGGGGGGTGTTGGTTAGTAAGACTGAGCTGAAAAAAGGAGCAAGAGAGCTGTGATGTGCTGTTGCAGCTTCAGTTCGGTTGACACGGTTCGCTGAGTGTAGGTGTGTTTTATCGATTGGTAGGCAGCATGTGCTGTTGGGCTAGGCTATGTGTGGTTTGTTTTGTTGTGCTGTAGTGAAGTGTGTGCGGTTTCTTGTGCTGCAGAGATGTGGTTGTGTTTAGTTCAGGGTTGGTGAGGTGTATGCAGAAAGATTCGTTTTTTAGTGGGGTTCGTTAATGTTAATGATAATGATATTTTATTTGTAACGCGCTCATACACAGGTGTTTCAGAGCACGAAAAGGCGAGGGAGGGGAAACAGGGGAGAACACAACAACGATCTTACTAGGCCCAGTGACATTGAGAACGTGCACGTGCATGGGGAAAGGGAAATGGGTAAAGTGCATGGAAGGGGGGTGGAAACTGTGGAGCAGAGGATAACAGATAAATAAATAAATAATAATAAATAAAACTAAATAGATACTAGAGGCAATAGCAGTGATAGTGCAGCCAGCAAATGGCAAGTGCAGTGTTTACGGCAGACTGGGTAAGTCTGAATAAGTGCAGAAAAAGAGGAAAATGGGGTGGGGGACTGTATGGGTACAGATACAGTCACCAGTGCAAGGGGTGGCCAGGAAGCAATGCAGGAGGGTAGCAGGGTGAGAAGGTACCTGGGCCCAGGGGACAGAGGGTGGCCAGGTGCACGGTGCCAAGAGAGAACAGATCAGCAGGGGAGAGGAGGGGCAAAGGCAGAAGCAAAGAGGAAGGTATTGAGGTGCTTCCGGAACAGGAGATGGTTCTCCTCAAGTTTTAGAGTGGCAGGGAGGCTGTTCCAGAGGGAGGCCCCAGCCAAAGACAGAGATCTTACCCCCAGCTCGTTTCTTTGAAAAACGACCTTGCCTGAGTTAGTAGCAGTACCCTGTCCTACCCTCTGTGTTTTGGTTGACTGTGTCTCATCTACCTCCCCTCGCACATTCCAATGTGTTACAAATACCACTCCTGTAATGTGTGCAAAAATGGGGTCCTCCATGGGGCAATTCAGTTGCAGTGCCTTTTCTACCCATAGTGTTAAGGCAATTGCTGTCCATATCCTTTCCCATTTAGTACATTTTGGTGTGTAGCAATTGGTGCGCACAACTTCTATCTTTGGGCCACGAAGCGCTATTTGCTTTCAGAGGTAACAAGATGGCGCTCAGAGCTGCCTGCGACAAAGGCAGCTCATACCCAACAGACGGCCCCAAGCCTGCAGACTCCGCAGGGCCCAGTGCCCCCCTGGGCTCGCTGCCCACCCCCCCCCCCAAAGCACCCCCTAGATTCCTGACTCTAGTAGTTCCCTCTCGCTGAGCGCTTTGCTTCAAAGTCAATTTCCTTCCATTTCCATGGCCGCGCTCCCAGATGCCTCCTTATCGCAGCCAAGAAAACTATCTCTCAAAGAGCAAAACAGGATCGCTTTCCAGGGGATGAGAAGAGGGGGATGGCTCAGACCAGCACACAACTCCCCCAAATTGACAACACATGCCTGCTTTCTGTCACAAAGGCCCAGCGCAGAACCTTTCATGCTGGGTCTGTTGCCATAGTGACAACCCTGCAGGAAATATTCCAGATAACTGCAGTAGTGGCAAAAACATATGTTTTGTATAAAACATTATTCCCCTCATTGCTTCTTCGCTGCGCAGATCTGGGCCCGGTTAGGTTTCAGGGCGACACCTTGCCTGGCGCTTCCATCAGCCAAAGACCAGCCTGCTTTGCTGCCAGCTCTGAAGACGAGCCAACCTTTTCACCTAGATGTGAGAGAAGGCATGGAGGCATGGACTGGCACCGTCAGTTCAGAACGTTTCACAATTGAAGTACAATTCATCCATAACTGCATTGAATTTAGCAAATGAATATGTGTCAACAGGCTTTTTAAGACTGTGTAGCGACGGTTTAGCATTGACGGCCATCAGTTCCACCCCCGCCTCCTCATTGGGTAATTTCCCAGGAGGAGCTTCATTGCCAGAGGCTTTGGCAGCTCATGTTTTCCAGGGAATTAGCCCACCACTTCTTTGGCCGATAGACTTCCAATATCCAATAGTATGTCCCCATTAAAGTGAACTTGTGCGGCGGAAGAAATGCGTCCCTGCCCCTCATGAAATTCAATAATCGCGGCCAGTTCAGGGGGTCCTCGGTGGGTGTCAGCAAACAGAATGCATCGGGGCCTGGGAGCACTGCAAGGGTACACAACGCATTTCAACTCTTGGTGAACAGTTCAAACTCTGCAGCCGCTGGCACAGTTCTGCGTCAAATTCTGCTGTGAAAGCACCTATTTTCCACATCGTTCTTGTGCGGATGGGCCTTTAACCACCTTAACCCAAACAAGCGAACCACTTAAGAAGTGAGTACAAGGTTGTAAATAAAGCATGTTTATAGTACAATTTTCCAGGGGGCAGTTAGATGGTGTTGCAGGGCCAAACTAACCCAAGTCTCAACAAACCACATCAATTCACATATTATATACTTTTTTGCAACAGTTAAAACACTCCCAGATACTTTATTGCAATCCACCCCCACATATAATTGGACAAAAACCTCTTCAAAGAAGCCCCATCTTTTCACAATTCCTTGGTTTTCATTGGCCAGTTTTATCTTAATTGTCATCTTCAGATCAAGTATACAAAACATCTCTTTTTAGGATTCGTCCTTAGTAGGTCATGACGTCAGCACATGGTTAAACATTGGTATTGAAGCATAATTCATTACTAGCAATAACTGGCTTAACATTTAATTTGCAAATGGTAACATAAATATTTCAAGCAATATGTGGAAAGCTAGGTAAATAATATCTCTTTGAGTTAGTGATACTATCTCATTCCCCAGGTCACTGTTCCATTTAAACTTTCTAATCTACAAAACTGCCACTTTATCGCACAATTGAAACTCCAGGGTGGCCTTGGACACTGGCTTACCCCCTGTTTTTCTGCTGTCCAAAATAAATAACGAAACTCCTTCTGTCACGCTCTCAGACATCAGGAGATTACATGTACTATCTATGATACTTACCATAAGAACTCATGGCTATTTTCTACAGATGTGCTGACTGTGAAGGTTTGTGAAGTTACTTATTCACCAACACACTGGCTCCTAAAACCTCACAGAACCAGTTTCAAAGTTCACTTTGCAAAACAGCCCACAACTACCGTGTTTTGATTCATTTGTGAAAAGCCAGCTATAATTGAGATTCATGAATTCCCATGTATTTTTATTAATGTGCATGTATGTTTTTGCATTTGGTGAGTTTGACATTTTATTTTTCTACATGTGTGCAAGCTAATATGTAGCAAAATCTAGACAAACAGTAATGTTAAAGCAACATATCCCATCCATAATTAACCACACTTTGATACATATGAAATTGCAACATCATGCCCGGTTTGCCGCCATCCCAAGAAATGTATATAGCGCGCGCAACATGAACCCTTTCGTAATCATGGGGGCCTTTTCTGACCACCCCAACATTCTGCATCACCAACCACCTACTTTTCACACTTCTTTTTACCCAATGAAATTCCTGTTGCTTCAAGTGACGCACTCTCTATCTTTGACCTGCCAATTAAAGCATATTTTTGTGCCTTGTAAATATGAAAAAGTAAATAATGTTCTATCTTACTCTCTGCTCTTTCATGACCAATCCTATGGCAGCTTTATCTCAGCAACGCATGCCACTACCTCCAGCAAGCACACTGCTTTTCACAGAGGAGTTGCTTGCTCCGTTCTGTGCTATGGTATCGCCTTGCCATCCCAGCCGCTCATACATAATCCAATCCCACTGAAAGTAAATAGACATAATAAGTGAAGATTCTCTGGAGATATGTCCCTTGCACTCTTCTTCTACCTCTTTCCTATGTCTGAATCTCTGTCTTTTGATTCTTCTACTTGTATGCCTTCTCTCTCTTCCCTCTTCTCATTCATTCTCACAGTTACCTCCCTCCAATCAGCTCTTACCTCTACTTTGGACTCTCTCCATCCTGCTCATTCTTTTACCCCTTCATGTAAACCACCACGTCCCTGGCTCACCCCTTCTCTTGTAGCTCTTCGCTCTCCCCTTTCGCAAACCCGAGTGTTGCTGGAAAAAGTCTCAACCCTCTTCTGATCTGGAATTACTTTCTTCAGCTCATTCTTCCTATGACTTTCTTCTTCTGGCTAATAAAAAGCAATATCCTTCCTCTTTGACTTTATTCTAATTTCATCTCTCTCATTGTGTAAATTAACTTCTTAACATCTTAATAATATTCTATCTGCATGCCCGCCTGATCCCTCTCATTCTTCATCACTTTCTGCTACTGACCTTGCTGACTATTTTACTACTAAAGTCTTTAACCTTCACACCTCATTTGTTCCTTTTTCTGCCCCGTTGCTTCCCCCACCTTCATTTACCCCCCCCCACCCCCTCACTGGCTTTGACACTGTTCACTTTGTAGGGGAGGCATGGTATCACAAGTATGACACAGACACAATAGGTACATTTTGTAAAACCTTTATTGAAGTTTCTGGGGTTGTAAAAACTCCTACTTTGCCCTATAGCTAAGATGGGAGTAGTCTCGACCATCAAACGATAAACAATACAGTCCTAGTGGAGTCTGTTAAATCAAAATGGCCTATGCCAACAGAACCTAATGCCTGTCCTATCCCTTGTACAAAAAGTGTAACAAGGAGAAAGGTATGTAAAGGAAAAATCAGTGTTCAAAAGAATAAATGTGGATGAACCAGCTCCCCTTCCCATGTTAAGACCACACGGAGTAAGTCAGTGCTAGTAGGCAGGATGACACACTCTGGCTTGGGTTTTCAACACAATAAACAGTTCCAAAACACGGACCGAGCCCTCTCTGGCCTTCCACATTAAAGTCTCTCTTTCCAGAATTCCAAATAATGTTTCAACAAAAGGTTCCTGTTGGCCCACCTCTGTCTGGCTCAGACCTCTTCAAAACACATCTTCACGTGGGTCCCCCTCTGTCAGGCTCGGACCCTTCACAGCAAAGTTCATATAGGTCCCCCTCTTGCGGGCTCAGACCTCTCACAATAAAGTTCATGTAGGTCCCCCTTGGTCGGGCTTAGACCTCTTCAGAACACAGTTCAACAAGACTCGCAACTGGACTCCCTTCCTCAAGCTTATTACACATTGGGTCTCCTTCAGTCAGGCTCAGACCGCTTTCGGATGTCGAAGACTTTCGAATGTGCATGGCCTTTTTTACAGACTTCCGCAGGACCACTTAGACTAAAAGTTCAAGATTCAACTTTCACTCTCCCCTTCTCTAGGAGCTATTCTTGCTAACTTCACTTTTGCAGTTCATTTGCTTTATCATTACAAACAATGCACCTTTCACTGAGACTTTTGGGTGGGCTACTTCCTTTCGCTCGACCACTCCATTGCTCAGTATCGCTGATTTTGCATCTGTCCTTACTTCAAAATTCATTCACAGGTCTGCCTTTCTTCGTGTCTCATCCCCCTTCATTTGCAATATAATGCTGACACTTCAATCTTTAACACACACCAGTCTCTCAGGTCGGTTTTCAACTCACCGGCTGTGTGGGTTTCTTTCTTGGTTTTACGATTTCCAATTGTCAGGCTGCTGGTCCTGAGAATAATCCGGTAGAAGAACTGGAAGCGTCGCTGTAGAGTTCTTCCTACTAATGTACCCCTTTGTATTTATAATCAAAACTACAAAGGGATCAATTAGCCGAAAGATGGAGATCACTGCATCCGTAGTTTGGCAAGTTCAGGCACCGTTGTTAGCCTCTGGTTGGAAACTCCAATACTGATGACTGCCTAAATGAAAAGACCTGAGTTCAAAACAAGGTATTCTCCCAAGAAATATACAAGGCCATGAACATCAGAACCAAACAAGAACATTGAACAGCAAGGAGCAAGAAGAAACGAGGAGATGAAATGTAGTACACTTACCACTGGGGTCTATGGTGAGAATACTACCGAGGAACTAGTACACCATCGAACCTAACCCTAATACCTCGCAGACAAGAGGACGCCTATGCGGAAATAGTCTCTAGTCCAAGGTACTATCCCGACGGTACGAGGACGCCTAACGCCTTATGCGCCAATGTTCACAGTCTCTAGTCCAGGCGCCGAGAATGGGATGGTGTAGGTTTGCTCTAGGCAGTAGTGGAGGCAAGTAAATACGGCCGCCCAATCACCCGTAGCGGATCGGGAGCCGCTCCCCAGTTGATGGCGTGTGGCAGATGCAGATGATGTCCAAGAAAAGGAAGCAGGTCGTTGGAGGTTCCGGGTCGGCAGCGGGTGAGCAATGCAGGTAATGTCCGTAAAGAGGAGGCAGGTCGTTGGACAAACCGAGGTCAAGCAGCGTGCGGGCAATGCAGGTAATATCCGAAGAGATGAGGCAGGTCGTTGGACGGTCCGAATTCAGCAGCGTGTAATCAACAAGAGGTAAGACGTATCTACAATGCAGGTCAGAGAAACAGTCCGGAGTCGTGAGCCAGGGGGGAGAGCAAACCAGGCAAAAGAGGGAAACAGGGGGGTCAAGAACAAGAGCAAGGTACTAACAAACTCGCCTTGAATCGGAATCTGAAGCAACAAGTGCGGCAACCCGGAAGGGATTATAGCGGGTGAGCGCGGCCTCGCTTCCGCTTGACTCCTCCCCTGCAGAACGCAATAGCGTTACGCTTGTGGAGGGGATGCCACAATCGCCATTGACAACGAAGCTGTCTGCATCCTGAAATGGGTGTGGATGTTACGGGAATCCAAACGTGACATGAGTTTTGCAAGGGTTCTTCCAGAGATACTGCCGGGTGACATATAAGGCAATGAGTGTTTCTGGCCGATCCTGACACCAATTCACAAGTCAAGGTTAGTCCGACAGGTTTGGCCTCGCCTCCCCAACTCTGCTATTCACCCAGGACGGTCGCTGGCATCTTTGAAACACAATGCAGCCTTCTGATGTGGGATCTGGCCTTATCAACGTGTCTTTCGCGGCCTGTCGGAGGTAATGACCTCCAATAGGGAACTCTTGGGGTTTTCAACCTGCTGCTCTCGACCCTTAGCCCGTTGCTCTAGGTTCGCCTTCACCCCAGAAAGTGCTGCACTTACTCGTGTTCTGCCTTGCTCAGAGTGTGTCTCTAGGTTCTGCTCTGCCTTCTATCCATGTGAGGAGAGCTAATTGCTATCATGTGTATGCACTTAAAATCAAGTGCCTGACTTTGCCTGACCCGATTAACCAGACATGTCCAGTTCGATCTATGAGAGTTAGTCTTGTTACTCTCAGTCACCCTCTTCTTTGGCCCAGTGTGTGTGTAAAAAGGGGGGACCTAGGAGAATCCTGAAAAATAGAATGGGTTAGATGAACAAAAAAGGGGGGAATACCGTGTCTCATCATCGGCTGCTTCACCCCCACTCCCGAAGACCCCTCACCAAGGTGATCCTCCTGCGCTGGTCCACACCCCGGGTCTGGATCCAAAGGCGATGGCCGTGCCCTGGCCACCTGAGAGAGAGATCCCTGGGGACTAACGGGTGGGACACCCTCTGGTTTCTTACAACTTCCTTCCCGTGCCCACCCTAGAGCCTCTCCTTCTGATCCTTCTCGTGCCCATCCTACAGCCTCTCCTTCTGATCCTTCTCGTGTCCATCCTACAGCCTCTCCTGATCCTTCTTGGGCCAATTCTACAGCCTCTCCTTCTGATCCTTCGCGTGCCCATCCTACAGCCTCTCCTTCTGATCCTTTTCCTGCCCATCCTACAGCCTCTCCTTCTGATCCTTCTCGTGCCCTCATTCTACAGCCTTTCCTTCTGATCCTTCTCGTGCCCGTCCTACAGCCTCTCCTTCTGATCCTTCTCGTGCCCTCATTCTACAGCCTCTCCTTCTGATCCTTCTCGTGCCCGTCCTACAGCCTCTCCTTCTGATCCTTTTCCTGCCCATCCTACAGCCTCTCCTTCTGATCCTTCTCGTGCCCGTCCTACACCCTCTCCTTCTGACCCTTCTCGTGCCCATCCTACAGCCTCTCCTTCTGATCCTTCTCATGCCCTTCCTACAGCCTCTCCTTCTGATCCTTCTCGTGCCCTCATTTTACAGCCTCTCCTTCTGATCATTCTTGGGCCTATCCTACAGCCTCTCCTTCTGATCCTTCACATGCCCATCCTACAGCCTCTCCTTCTGATCCTTTTCCTGCCCATCCTACAGCCTCTCCTTCGGATCCTTCTGGTGCCCATCCTACAGCCTCTCCTTCTGATCCTTCTCGTGCCCTCATTCTACAGCCTCTCCTTCTGATCCTTCTTGTGCCCATCCTACAGCCTCTCCTGATCCTTCTTGGGCCCATCCTACAGCCTCTCCTTCTGATCCTTTGCGTGCCCCTCCTACAGCCTCTCCTTCTGATCCTTCTCCTGCCCATCCTACAGCCTCTCCTTCTGATCCTTCTCATGCCCGTCCTACAGCCTCTCCTTCTGATCCTTCTCGTGCCCGTCCTAAAGCGTCTCCTTCTGATCCTTCTCGTGTCCACCCTACAGCCTCTCCTTCTGATCCTTCTCGTGCCCGTCCTACAGCCTCTCCTTCTGATCCTTCTCGTGCCCTCATTCTACAGCCTCTCCTTCTGATCCTTCACCTGCCCATCCTACAGCCTCTCCTGATCCTTCTTGGGCCCATCCTACAGCCTCTCCTTCTGATCCTTTGCGTGCCCCTCCTACAGCCTCTCCTTCTGATCCTTCTCCTGCCCATCCTACAGCCTCTCCTTCTGATCCTTCTCATGCCCGTCCTACAGCCTCTCCTTCTGATCCTTCTCGTGCCCGTCCTAAAGCGTCTCCTTCTGATCCTTCTCGTGTCCACCCTACAGCCTCTCCTTCTGATCCTTCTCGTGCCCGTCCTACAGCCTCTCCTTCTGATCCTTCTCGTGCCCGTCCTACAGCCTCTCCTTCTGATCCTTCTCGGGCCCGTACTACATCCTCTCCTTCTGATCCTTCTCGTGCCTGTCTGACAGCCTCTCCTTCTGATCCTTCTTATGCCCGTCCTACAGCCTCTCCTTCTGATCCTTCTCCTGCCCATCCTACAGCCTCTCCTTCTGATCCTTCTCGTGCTCGTCCTACAGCCTCTCCTTCTGATCCTTCTCATGCCCGTCCTACAGCCTCTACTTCTTATCCTTCTCGTGCCCTCATTCTACAGCCTCTCCTTCTGATCCTTCTCGTACCCATCCTACAGCCTCTCCTTCTGATACTTCTCGTGCCCATCCTACAACCTCTCCTTCTGATCCTTCTCGTGCCCGTCCTATAGCCTCTCCTTCTGATCCTTCTCGTGTCCATCCTACAGCCTCTCCTTCTGATCCTTCTCGTGCCCTCATTCTACAGCCTCTCCTTCTGATCCTTCTCGTGCCCTCATTCTACAGCCTCTCCTTCTGATCCTTCTCGTACCCATCCTACAGCCTCTCCTTCTGATACTTCTCGTGCCCATCCTACAACCTCTCCTTCTGATCCTTCTCGTGCCCGTCCTATAGCCTCTCCTTCTGATCCTTCTCGTGTCCATCCTACAGCCTCTCCTTCTGATCCTTCTCGTGCCCGTCCTACAGCCTCTCCTTCTGATCCTTCTCGTGCCCTCATTCTACAGCCTCTCGTTCTGATCCTTCTCGTGTCCGTCCTACAGCCTCTCCTTCTGATCATTCTCGTGCCTGTCCTACAGCCTCTCCTTCTGATAATTTCATCCATGCTACCAAAATTGGACAAGTAGGTTTATAATTGACTTGTGTATCCAATCTGTTTGGATCCCTTCTGCTGCACTAGAGGTGTGGGGCTGATTGATGGTTTAGAAACCGATATTCATCCCTGCACCACTGGTGCCCCGGAAGTTGATTTGTCACAGTGGTTCATTTACTCAAGACTGTAATCCAAACTCTCCCAGATCAAGACTGTCTGGGGTTGCTGTTGGTACTCTTGTGCAGAAGAGAATTGCCTACCATTTCGGTGCTGGACTACCTGCGGGTGGAACAAAGACTGATATGTGTATGGAAATTCCTCCTCTGTGAAAAGCATAGTGAGCTAAAGCGTGGTTGAGACCCTCCCGGGCGCCATCCATCCAAGAACAGGTCATGGGCCGTGTTCGTACCAGTAAAGGGTTTCCCGGACCACTTTACTCTACTACTACTACTGTTATTAATTGACAACCAAAATACTTGCAATTGTTTTTTAAAACTGGACAGAGTTTACAAAATTAAAGTAGTGTCGCCTGCAAACAATAAGAAAAGAAATTTGTCCCAGCCAGAGATGGGGCAACTGTTGGCATATTTAACAATTTGCTTATCAAGCCATTAATATAAAACAAAAAAAGGGTTGAAGTCAACACACACCCCTGGCAGACACCCTTCTGCACGTGAATGGGATTTCTGGTTTTGCCCCCCATGTCCCATCTAATTACAGATTCATTACCTTGATACAACAACAATATAGCCAACAGCAGGGGACATGGTATAACATAAGCTCTCAGGACTTCCTAAAGCTTTGCGTGATGCACTGTATTCAAAGCAGTACGTGAATCGACGAACCATGCAAAGATATTTGATTTTTTTAGTTCAACTTACTTATCTAGTATTAGCATTCATCTAAAACGTTGGTCTATCATACTGATACCTTCTCTAAATCCCGCTTGACGATGGTCAAGGATGTCCAGGGTAGAGACCCATTTATTTAGATGACCCAGGACTACCTTTGCAAATATTTTCCCGGTTGAGTCAAGTAGGGATATTGGCCGATAGTTGCAAGGTAAATCACGTCTGCCCTTTTTATATGCAAGAACTCTTTTGGCACTTGTCCAAGACTTAGGTAAAATATTCGGTATACACGCATTTCGCCGAATGAAATGTCATTGTGGGACATTTCATCGCCGGAATTCTCATCGCCAGAAACGCCTTTTTTTAAAACATATTTTTTGGGGGGTGTTTTATGCGGGTTGGGGTATGATTATTAAAGTAGGGGGGAACCCCCCCCCCGAAATAAAATTAAAAAAATACAGGGTTTCTGGCGATGAGATTTCGGCGATGAAATGTCCCACAATGACATTTAATTCGGCGAAATCACGTAGAACCAAATATTCTCCCTAGTGACTGCATTAAATAGTGACTATAGGTATGGAGCCCATGTCTCTACTTCTGATTTAAATAGGTCTTCTGTATACGTGGCCACAGAAAGAGAACGAATAAGACTCTGCATTGGTATGTGCATCCCCAACACAGCGAAGTAACACTAACGACACCCATGTCCCAACATTGAGGACGTGATAATATGTCTCCACAAGGCGATCACATTTCAAGCAAGGTGAGCACCAGCTACTCCTACATCCCACGCCAGAATGATCACTGTCTCTACTCCTACATCCCATGCCAGAATGATCACTATCTCTACTCCTACATCCCACGCCAGAAGGATCACTATCTCTACTCCTACATCCCACACCAGAATGATCACTATCTCTACTCCTACATCCCACGCCAGAATGAGCACTATCTCTACTCCTACATCCCACACCAGAATGATCACTATCTCTACTCCTACATCCCACGCCAGAATGAGCACTATCTCTACTCCTACATCCCACGCCAGAATGATCACTATCTCTACTCCTACATCCCACGCCAGAATAATCACTGTCTCTACTCCTACATCCCATGCCAGAATGATCACTGTCCCTACTCCTGCATCCCACGCCAGAATGATCACTATCTCTACTCCTACACTCCATGTAAGAATGATCACTGTCTCTACTCCTAAATCCCCCGCCAGAATGATCACTATCTCTACTCCTACACCCATGCCAGAATGATAACTGTCTCTACTCCTACATCCCACGCCAGAATGATCACTATCTGTACTCCTACATCCCCCGCCAGAATGATCACTATCTCTACTCCTACATTCCACACCAGAATGATCACTATCTCTACTCCTACATACCACCCCAGAATGATCACTTTCTCTACTCCAACATCCCACGCCAGAATGACCACTATCTCTACTCCTACATCCCACGCCAGAATGATCACTGTCTCTACTTCTACATCCCAAGCCAGAATGATCACTATCTCTACTCCTACATCCCAAGCCAGAATGAGCACTATCTCTACTCCTACATCCCACGCCAGAATGATCACTATCTCTACTCCTACATCTCACGCCAGAATGATCACTGTCTCTACTCCTACATCTCACGCCAGAATAATCACTATCTCTACTCCTACATCCCACGCCAGAATGATCACTATCTCTACTCCTACATCCAACTCCAGAATGATCACTATCTCTACTCCTACATCCCACGCCAGAATGATCACTGTCTCTACTCCTACATCACACACCAGAATGATCACTGTTTCTACTCCTACATCCTACGCCAGAATGATCACTGTCTCTACTTCTACATCCCATGCCAGAATGATCACTGTCTCTACTCCTACATCCCACGCCAGAATGTTCACTATCTCTACACCTACATCCCACGCCAGAATGATCACTGTCTCTACTCCTACATCCCACACCAGAATGATCACTGTCTCTACTCCTACATCCCATGCCAGAATGATCACTGTCTCTACTCCTACATCCCACACCAGAATGATCACTAGCTCTACTCCAACATCCCACGCCAGAATGATCACTATCTCTACTCCTACATCCATGCCAGAATGATCACTATCTCTACTCCTACATCCCACGCCAGAATGATCACTGTCTCTACTCCTACATCCCACACCAGAATGATGACTGTCTCTACTCCTACATCCCACTCCAGAATGATCACTATCTCTACTCCTACATCCCTCGCCAGAATGATCACTGTCTCTACTCCTACATCACACACCAGAATGATCACTGTCTCTACTCCTACATCCCATGCCAGAATGATCACTATCTCTACTCCTACATCGCATGCCAGAATGAACAGTCTCTACTCCTACATCCCATGCCAGAATGATCACTGTCTCTACTCCTACATCCCACGCCAGAATGTTCACTATCTCTACACCTACATCCCACGCCAGAATGATCACTGTCTCTACTCCTACATCCCACGCCAGAATGATCACTGTCTCTACTCCTACATCCCATGCCAGAATGATCACTGTCTCTACTCCTACATCCCACACCAGAATGATCACTAGCTCTACTCCAACATCCCACGCCAGAATGATCACTGTCTCTACTCCTACATCCACGCCAGAATGATCACTATCTCTACTCCTACATCCCACGCCAGAATGATCACTGTCTCTACTCCTACATCCCACACCAGAATGATGACTGTCTCTACTCCTACATCCCACTCCAGAATGATCACTATCTCTACTCCTACATCCCTCGCCAGAATGATCACTGTCTCTACTCCTACATCACACACCAGAATGATCACTGTCTCTACTCCTACATCCCATGCCAGAAT
This sequence comes from Ambystoma mexicanum, assembly GCF_040938575.1. Taxonomy (NCBI): domain Eukaryota; kingdom Metazoa; phylum Chordata; class Amphibia; order Caudata; family Ambystomatidae; genus Ambystoma; species Ambystoma mexicanum. Next base: position 11,260,316 of record NC_090931.1, on the reverse strand, counting down.
GATCACTATCTCTACTCCTACATCGCATGCCATAATGAACAGTCTCTACTCCTACATCCCACACCAGAAAGATCACTGTCTCTACTCCTGCATCCCACACCAGAATGATCACTCTCTCTACTCCTACATCCCACGCCAGAATGATCACACTCTCTACTCCTACATCCCAAGCCTGAATGATCACTATCTCTACTCCTACATCCCACACCAGAATGATCACTATTTCTACTCCTACATCCCACGGCAGAGTGATCACTATCTCTACTCCTACATTCCACAACAGAATGATCACTATCTCTACTCCTACATCCCACGGCAGAGTGATCACTATCTCTACTCCTACATCCCACGCCAGAATGACCACTATCTCTACTCCTACATCCCACGCCAGAATAATCACTGTCTCTACTCCTACATCCCATGCCAGAATGATCACTGTCCCTACTCCTGCATCCCACGCCAGAATGATCACTATCTCTACTCCTACACTCCATGTAAGAATGATCACTGTCTCTACTCCTAAATCCCCCGCCAGAATGATCACTATCTCTACTCCTACACCCATGCCAGAATGATAACTGTCTCTACTCCTACATCCCACGCCAGAATGATCACTATCTGTACTCCTACATCCCCCGCCAGAATGATCACTATCTCTACTCCTACATTCCACACCAGAATGATCTCTATCTCTACTCCTACATACCACCCCAGAATGATCACTTTCTCTACTCCAACATCCCACGCCAGAATGACCACTATCTCTACTCCTACATCCCACGCCAGAATGATCACTGTCTCTACTCCTACATCCACACCAGAATGATCACTATCTCTACTCCTACATCCCAAGCCAGAATGATCACTATCTCTACTCCTACATCCCACGCCAGAATGATCACTATCTCTACTCCTACATCTCACGCCAGAATGATCACTGTCTCTACTCCTACATCCCATGCCAAAATGATCACTATCTCTACTCCTACATCCCACGCCAGAATGATCACTATTTCTACTCCTACATCCACGCCAGAATGATCACTGTCTCTACTCCTACATCCCACGCCAGAATGATCATTGTCTCTACTCCTAAATCCCACGCCAGAATGATCACTGTCTCTACTCCTACATCCCACACCGGAAAGATCACTATCTCTACTCCTACATCCCACGGCAGAATGATCACTATCTCTACTCCTACATCCCACGCCAGAATTATCACTTTCTCTTCTCCTACATCCCACGCCAGAAGGATCACTGTCTCTACTCCTACATCCCATGCCAGAATGACCACTGTCTCTACTCCTACATCCCAAGCCAGAATGATCACTGTCTCTACTCCTACATCCACGCCAGAATGATCACTGTCTCTACTCCTACATCCCACGCCAGAATGATCACTATCTCTACTCCTACACCCCACGCCAGAATGATCACTGTCTCTACTCCTACATTCCACGCCAGAATGATCACTATCTCTACTCGTACACCCACGCCAGAATGATCACTGTCTCTACTCCTACATCCCACGCCAGAATGATCACTATCTCTACTCCTACAACCCTCACCAGAATGATCACTATCTCTACTCCTACATCCCACACCAGAATGATCACTATCTCTACTCCTACATGCCACGCCAGAATGATCACTATCTCTACTCCTACATCTCACGCCAGAATGATCACTATCTCTACTCCTACATCCCACGCCAGAATGATCACTATCTCTACTCCTACATCCCACTCCATAATGATCACTATCTCTACTCCTACATCCCACGCCAGAATGATCACTGTCTCTACTCCTACATCACACACCAGAATGATCACTGTTTCTACTCCTACATCCTACGCCAGAATGATCACTGGCTCTACTCCTACATCCCATGCCAGAATGATCACTGTCTCTACTCCTACATCCCACGCCAGAATGTTCACTATCTCTACACCTACATCCCACGCCAGAATGATCACTGTCTCTACTCCTACATCCCACGCCAGAATGATCACTGTCTCTACTCCTACATCCCATGCCAGAATGATCACTGTCTCTACTCCTACATCCCACACCAGAATGATCACTAGCTCTACTCCAACATTCCACGCCAGAATGATCACTGTCTCTACTCCTACATCCACGCCAGAATGATCACTATCTCTACTCCTACATCCCACGCCAAAATGATCACTGTCTCTACTCCTACATCCCACACCAGAATGATGACTGTCTCTACTCCTACAACCCACTCCAGAATGATCACTATCTCTACTCCTACATCCCTCGCCAGAATGATCACTGTCTCTACTCCTACATCACACACCAGAATGATCACTGTCTCTACTCCTACATCCCATGCCAGAATGATCACTATCTCTACTCCTACATCGCATGCCAGAATGAACAGTCTCTACTCCTACATCCCACACCAGAAAGATCACTGTCTCTACTCCTGTATCCCACGCCAGAATGATCACTCTCTCTACTCCTACATCCCACGCCAGAATGATCACACTCTCTACTCCTACATCCCAAGCCTGAATGATCACTATCTCTACTCCTACATCCCACACCAGAATGATCACTATTTCTACTCCTACATCCCACGGCAGAGTGATCACTATCTCTACTCCTACAGTCCACAACAGAATGATCACTATCTCTACTCCTACATCCCACGCCAGAAGGATCACTATCTCTACTCCTACATCCCACGCCAGAATGACCACTATCTCTACTCCTACATCCCATGCCAGAATGATCACTATCTCTACTCCTACATCCCATGCCAGAATGATCACTGTCTCTTCTCCTACATCCCACACCAGAAAGATCACTATTTCTACTCCTACATCCCACGCCAGAAGGATCACTATCTCTACTCCTCCATCCCACGCCAGAATGACCACTATCTCTACTCCTACATCCCACGCCAGAATGATCACTGTTTCTACTCCTACATCCACGCCAGAATGATCACTATCTCTACTCCTACATCCCACGCCAGAATGATCACTGTCTCTACTCCTACATCCCACGCCAGAATGATCACTATCTCTCCTCCTACACCCCATGCCAGAATGATCACTGTCTCTACTCCTACATCCCACGCCAGAATGATCACTATCTCTACTCCTACATCTCATGCCAGAATGATCACTATCTCTACTCCTACATCCCACGCCAGAATTATCACTATCTCTACTCCTACATCCCACTCCAGAATGATCACTATCTCTACTCCTACATCCCACACCAGAATGATCACTATCTCTACTCCTACATGCCACGCCAGAATGATCACTATCTCTACTCCTACATCTCATGCCAGAATGATCACTATCTCTACTCCTACATCCCACGCCAGAATGATCACTGTCTCTACTCCTACATCACACACCAGGTTGATCACTGTTTCTACTCCTACATCCCATGCCAGAATGATCACTATCTCTACTCCCACATCCCACGCCAGAATGATCACTGTCTCTACTCCTACATCCCATGCCAGAATGATCACTGTCTCTACTCCTACATCCCATGCCAGAATGATCACTGTCTCTACTCCTACATCCCATGCAAGAATGATCACTATCTCTACTCCTACATCCACGCGAGAATGATAACTATCTCTACTCCTACATCCCATGCCAGAATGATCACTGTCTCTACTCCTACATCCCACGCCAGAATGATCATTGTCTCTACTCCTACATCCCATGCCAGAATGATCACTGTCTCTACTCCTACATCCCACACCAGAATGATCACTAGCTCTACTCCAACATCCCACGCCAGAATGGTCAAGGTCTCTACACCTACATCTACGCCAGAATGATCACTATCTCTACTCCTACATCCCACGCCAGAATGTTCACTGTCTCTACTCCTACATCCCACGCCAGAATGATCACTGTCTCTACTCCTACATCCCACGCCAGAATGATCACTATCTCTACTCCTACACCCCATGCCAGAATGATCACTGTCTCTACTCCTACATCCCACGGCAGAGTGATCACTATCTCTACTCCTACATCCCACAACAGAATGATCACTATCTCTACTCCAACATCCCACGCCAGAAGGATCACTATCTCTACTCCTGCATCCCACGCCAGAATGACCACTATCTCTACTCCTACATCCCATGCCAGAATGATCACTGTCTCTACTCCTACATCCCATGCCAGAATGATCACTGTCTCTACTCCTACATCCCACACCAGAAAGATCACTATTTCTACTCCTACCTCCCACGGCAGAGTGATCACTATCTCTACTCCTACAACCCACGCCAGAATGATCACTGTCTCTACTCCTACATCCACGCCAGAATGATCACTGTCTCTACTCCTACATCCCACGCCAGAATGATCACTGTCTCTACTCCTACATCCCACGCCAGAATGATCACTATCTCTCCTCCTACACCCCATGCCAGAATGATCACTGTCTCTACTCCTACATCCCACGCCAGAATGATCACTATCTCTACTCGTACACCCATGCCAGAATGATCACTATCTCTACTCCTATATCCCACGCCAGAATGATCACTATCTCTACTCCTACAACCCTCACCAGAATGATCACTATCTCTACTCCTACATTCCACAACAGAATGATCACTATCTCTACTCCTACATGCCACGCCAGAATGATCACTATCTCTACTCCTACATCTAATGTCAGAATGATCACTATCTCTACTCCTACATCCCACGCCAGAATTATCACTATCTCTACTCCTACATCCCACTCCAGAATGATCACTATCTCTACTCCTACATCCCACGCCAGAATGATCACTGTCTCTACTCCTACATCACACACCAGGTTGATCACTGTTTCTACTCCTACATCCCACGCCAGAATGATCACTGTCTCTACTCCTACATCCCATGCCAGAATGATCACTGTCTCTACTCCTACATCCCACGCAAGAATGATCACTATCTCTACTCCTACATCCACGCGAGAATGATCACTATCTCTACTCCTACATCCCATGCCAGAATGATCACTGTCTCTACTCCTACATCCCACGCCAGAATGATCACTGTCTCTACTCCTACATCCCATGCCAGAATGATCACTGTCTCTACTCCTACATCCCACGCCAGAATGATCACTAGCTCTACTCCAACATCCCACGCCAGAATGATCACTGTCTCTACACCTACATCTACGCCAGAATGATCACTATCTCTACTCCTACATCCCACGCCAGAATGATCACTGTCTCTACTCCTACATCCCACGCCAGAATGATCACTGTCTCTACTCCTACATCCCACGCCAGAATGATCACTATCTCTACTCCTACACCCCATGCCAGAATGATCACTGTCTCTACTCCTACATCCCACACCAGAATGATCACTATCTCTACTCGTACACCCACGCCAGAATGATCACTGTCTCTACTCCTACATCCCACGCCAGAATGATCACTATCTCTACTCCTACAACCCTCACCAGAATGATCACTATCTCTACTCCTACATCCCACACCAGAATGATCACTATCTCTACTCCTACATCCCACGCCAGAATGATCACTTTCTCTACTCCATCATCCCACGCCAGAATTACCACTATCTCTACTCCTACATCCCACGCCAGAATGATCACTGTCTCTACTCCTACATCCAGGCCAGAATGATCACTATCTCTACTCCTACATCCCAAGCCAGAATGATCACTCTCTCTACTCCTACATCCCACACCAGAATGATCACTATCTCTACTCCAATATCTCACGCCAGAATGATCACTGTCTCTACTCCTACATCCCACGCCAAAATGATCACTATCTCTACTCCTACATCCTACGCCAGAATGATCACTATTTCTACTCCTACATCCACGCCAGAATGATCACTGTCTCTACTCCTACATCCCACGCCAGA